>NC_083471.1:20865461-21197961 GCF_030014155.1 Tachysurus vachellii | reverse complement strand
ATCAGTATTTACAAATGGAAAGGAACTGATGGGCCAAATCTGACGAGGAACAAATCTGGTTTTATTGATTTCATGTGAATAATGATGTGTATGTACTGTAGGTCTCCTTGTAAACATTTAAAATATTTAATCATTCACACTAGTAGGTGTACAAATCGCTTCTGGATATATAATAAATGTTGCTCATGCTAATCCAGTCATCCTTATCCAATGAGCAGTCCAGATTTAAATTATGGTGATATATTATACAATCGTCTGAGATTAAAAAACAAATAAATAAAATTACATACAAAAAAAAAAAAAAAAAAAAAAAAGTTAAATAAATAAATAAATAAATAAATAAATAAATAAATAAATAAATAAAATTAAAAATTGTAGTTTTTTTTTTTACAAGAACTGGAAACTTTTTTCTTTCTAACTGTAAAAAGAATATTTTTCTGTGTTACTTCTGTTTTAGAAATGTAATTATTTTTAATCATAAAAATGCTTACTTACAATTTAATTTCATTGAATTTCTTAAATACAAGTTTATTCAGATTTATTACTATTTATTACTATTTAAATGTGGCTCTAGTTCATACACTTTGTGAGAAAATATCATGATATGTACTGTATATTGTAGAAATAGCTTAAAGAATCATGTGATATTTTTGTCAGGTAAAAACTTGATAATTCATTTGGAAATCTCAGTTAAAAGGTTTCTGGATGCTGAAAATTACAGCTCTTTCATGCACAATTTGCTAGTGTGAACCTAGCGAAGTGTGAAGTCGTACCTTCGCAACTTTTCGTACGGATGCGGTTGCGTGAATTGTTATGAATTGAACGAAATGTCAGCAGCGTAGCGTCTTTTTTGAAATCAGCACATGCTTGTTCACACAGCGTAGTTCATTTGAAGAGCATTCAGAAGTATTTTCCCACAATCCTTCGAGAAACATAAATTAAATGTACGATAGCTGTTGAATAGTCAAGGGCTTTTTTCAGACCCTGCACCCTGCACAGGGCATCATTTACATATGAGAAGGCAGCGTAAGTGGCCTGTATTGTGTCCACTGAGGACTCAGAGCTATGAATGAGGGTTTATTTTCTCCAACACCATCTTCGCTCACCTCTGACATCTTTGTGTGTGTCTCTCTCTCTTATCCCAGCCGCCCCCCACAGTTCTCGCAAATTCAACTGGAAATGGCCCTCTGTTTGTGTTTTATCTTCATTCCCTGCTTTTCCTTTGCTTTTCTTTATGCTCACAAGATCCCCTTAGGCTTCATAACGTAAGTGACATTTTTTATTTCGCTGGAATTGAAGGTCAGTATGTCATTGCTGGTGCATATTAGCGATAAATCGACCCCCACAAACCAACTCATTGAGTCTAAAGTCCTCTTAGTCAGTTGTTCGCTCCACCGGTGTGTGTTTCTTAATCACGTTTAATCACGATACTGATAAAAAGTGCTAGAATCTTTAGCCATTTCCTATATCGAGTACAGGGACACGTAATCCTAAAATCATTATCTCACTTAAGTTGCTCCTTAATTTAGGTCTTTTATTTGGTTAAGGTTTTGGGTTGTTGAACGGAGGTGAAGTCGTGGCCTAATGGTTAGAGAGTCTGACTCCTAACCCTAAGGTTGTGGGTTCGAGTCTCGGGCCGGCAATACCACGACTGAGGTGCCCTTGAACAAGGGAACAAGGTGCCCACCGAATCCCCCCCACTGCTCCCCGGGCGCCGCAGCATAAATGGCTGCCCACTGCTCCGGGTGTGTGTTCATGGTGTGTGTGTGTGTTCACTGCTGTGTGTGTGCACTTTGGATGGGTTAAACACAGAGAACAAATTCTGAGTATGGGTCACCATACTTAGCTGTATGCCATGTCACTTTCACTTTCACTTAAGGATCAGGGTTCAAGCCCCAGCACTGCCAAGCTGACACTGTTGGGCACTTTTGCAAGGCCCTTAACACTAAATGCTCGTATTGTTGAATTATCAAGCACACTTTCATGTTTATGTGTTGAAAGAAAGATGAGGATATCATTAAAAGAGAATCGGAGGTGGGTCATCAGGTAGTTTTAGCTGACGTCCTTAACACAGTAAAAGTAGATAAGGCTCATGGGTACTGTAGTATATAGTTTACTGTCCGATTTGACACACCAAATAGATGGAAAAAACGGCTTTTCTCAGAAAAGAAACCATAGCACAATGGTTCGTACCCTACAGAATATAAAGCAATAAAAACAAGGATAAAATCTCCTGGTTAAATGTTGAGTAATAAAAAGTAGTGCTTAAAGTTTAAAAACGAATAACAAATGAGCAAAAACAATGCTTCCGAGTGGCAGAAAGAAAAACGTGGTGCAGACACGAAAGATGCTTCCTATTGAAATACATTAGATCGAAAGTCATGCTGAGTGACACGAAAGATTTGTGCCCACGAACACGAATCAATAGATTAAATTTCGTGACCATGTCACGAACTGCCGTGAGACTGGGTTGAAATGCTCCAGTGGTGCTGTATCATGGCTGCCCCAGTGCTCTGACTCCAACTTACAAGGCTGGGATATGTAAAGAAAAGAATTTCAGTGTGCTTTAATGTAAATGTGACAAAAATAAAGGCTTCTTTTTCTTCTTTCTAACAGGCCAAAGAGACGTATATTGTCCTTGGTTCGTTTCGTTATCATTACGCAGCCAATCGGAAAGCATTCAAGAAACCTCTGTTTGCTTTGTCAGAGCTGTAGTTATAAAAAAAAAAAGAAATCTATTTTAGTAAAAATCTATTTTTTTTTTATTGTGTGTTAGGAAGCAGAGAGACATTGCTCAAGACCAGGGTTGTACACCTGGTTCTTTAGTTGTGTAAATTACACAGATGTTTGCTATAGTAGACACAAAGGGATGCTTCTGAACAAAGCCCTCAGTGATTCATGAGCACTGGAACACGAAACACGTTCAATATCTGCAACAGAATATCTGACGCCTGAGATAGTTTTTTTTTTTTTCCTGTCCTACAAATCTCTCATCACGAGTGAGTGGACATTCAGGTGTGCAGTACGTGCCAGACAGCATGGCTCCAGGTAACAGTGTACGTAATGTGTCTTTATTCGTCTCGCTAATTACACATGATAAAAGCATCCCAGTGTGGTGAACGGCGAAGAAAGGCTTGTGTGTGACGTATTAAGACTCATTCGCATCATGATGTCTGGCCCCTGCTCCGATTCATCATCGGTTTGAAGTCAGAGCTATACAGTAAGGGCTATAAGACATTAAATTTGTATATATTAAAAGCCAGTAAACGTATTTTACACAGGATGGTTCATTGAAAACAATAGGTTGCTTTCGTAACCCCTGTTCTCTGAAACATCGAGTGAAGAGATCCAACTATGGAAGGGCATCCGTTCCTGACCTCTGCAGACCTGCAGAGACCTTTCCTCAGCTAACCTGGCTGAGGACGAGCACGTCCGGCGGAGGCTGATCAAATGATATGTCCTCCTGAAGACAAAAAGTGCAGTCCAAAAAACCAGGGAGCTGTGAGGTAGGAGCAGAAGTCTCGAGAAGCGAATGGTAACTGAGGAAAGGTAGCGCGTGCAGGTGCATTATGCACTCTGGTAAGGGGCGTTACCTTACCTTCCATTGGCCCGCGCTCCTGTCTGTCAAGCCAGACTTGGTGCAATTGGATGCTTCTGCAGAGGTCAGGAACAGATGCCCTTCCATAGGTGGATCTCGAACACGAGATGATGAAAGAGAACTGACTTACAGTTTAATTAAAACTGACTTAATTACTAAATAATTAAGAAGGTAATTATTACAAGTGTAGTTTCTCTTATGCAATGTCAGGGCTGCAAGAATGAATCCCAATCTTGATTCATTTTTCAATGCAATTTGATTCAAAAACCGAGCGCTACAATCGTCTCTCATATTCAGTGTTTCTTCTTCACCTTCCATTGACTGAACTCATCAGCTTTAAGGCTACAGAAAATAAGGACGAAACGTAATGTCTGAAATCGGTAATTGAAATTGATAAGACTCAAACACCCACCGGTCGTGTGAAGGACCAAGTCAGTCTTAACCCTTGTATGTTGTTCGGGTCTGTGGGACCCAAATTCATAAACATCAATAGTTTTGAAAAACTTTGCTTCCTTATAAATTTGTTGATTTTTTTTTCACTCATAACTTGATTAAATTTGATTTTCTTTTTTTCAATACATTTTATTAAAAAACAACAAAAAATGTGATGTAATAAAGTTAAAGGGCAAATATTAACCATATATGCTGTTTATATTGCTTGTAATTGGGATGAAGTAAACATCTGTAGAGTATTTTAACATCAAATTTTTAATTGTGTTGAATTAAAAACTCAAAAATGCAGCGTGTCCCCCAGACCCACGAACACTGGCTGAGTAACAAAAATACAAACACCATACAAGGGTTAAATGGTATGATTTCTTATTGTGTGCTGTATATTAAATGCCAATTTACTGACCAAGCACTGGCTAAATGTACAGTATAAAACGAAACTAGATATACGCAACCAGCACGTTTATCAAGATCGATTTTCACCCATCGGTTGCTCTAGAATATTAAATATAGAATTTTATAAATATACGTATTGTTCCTTTAAAAAATTGGTCCGAACTGGTCAGAATTGAGATCTCTAGGTAGACTGTTTTCAATGAGTTTGTTATGTATAAAGTGCATAGCTTTCTTTCTCTATAGGCAGGCTGTAAAAGCTCTATAGGCTTATTCATGATATTCATCTGCCAAGTGTTAAGTGTGTATTAAGTAGTAATCTCATTTGACTTGAATGAAGAGCTCTCATGTGGCAGTCAATTAAAAGTGATTCCTTCTGATGTGCGTAGCACGGCTTTCCAAATGAAGACATGTGGCATTTAGAAACGGCCGAAAGCGGCCGCAACGTGGCCATATGTTGCTGTGCAGAAGGAAGGGGGTGGACATCGCTCCCAGTAAGGAAACAAAGGGTGTCTCACTTTACACTGACCATGCGGTCACACTGTTCCCATTCGGATATCCAGAGCGCCGCACTGATCTGTCGTTCACCGGTCGATCGGCCTCACCCTCACAGTGCTGGGTACAGCCTAACAAGCTTTGGCTTATACAGTCAATAAATGACACTGACCCGTTCAACTAACGTACTATCCAGCAAGCACAATGTTTTGAAAAATTTCAGGTTTGTTCATTCATTCATCTTTAGTACGAGCTTTATCCTTTGCAGGGTCTCAGAGGAATTAGAGCCTGTCCCAATACATCCTGAATGGGAATATTAATATAATAGAAATAAATGATAAATCAACTTCTATAATGTTTAACGGAGAAGTAAGAATGAAAATTTATAATCCGTATCATATCATGGTATTGTCTACTACTCATGTTGCCTTAAGCTGAGGCGATTGGCCCGAGTACCACTTGCCATCCAACCTGCCCCCAGTACTTCTTTGAGAGATCAGTGCTGGGGGTTTTGCTTATTCACCATGCGCTGAATTAACATACCATGATCTGAGCAGATTGGTCTCAGTTTGTGCCAGTGCCATCTGTACCCTTAGCATTAGCAGCTAGTGCTAGGGCTTTCCTCTGACCTAACATCCCATCTGGCAGCCCGTCACTTGGGTCAACCTAATAATATGTACTCATATGGAATACTGTGGCAACAAAGCACGAAACCTGTTAAGACAACGATGTGGGTGAACGCATAGGATACATTACTGACCTGAAATAGATATACTTGATGCTCTTTCAACAAATATTGTCCATGCAAGTGTCCATTAGCTCAAAAAGTCCATTAGCTCACTCACTGACAAACTAGTAGCTCCGGTTTGTTCCCAGTCTTGTGTTTAGCTGTGTAACAGCCTAAAATGGTACTTAATGTACCTTTACTGAGCTGAGTTTAATCATGCAGACACAAAAAAAAAGTCTAACAGTTCCAGCATAGTAAAAAACTCTGCCATTTTGTACGGTATTTGTTACGCTTTTCTAACAAACTCTCTGAGAACCTCGTGTGAGGTTACTCGAGTCTACCATCTTTATTTTCCCTAAAAATGTTTACCTGTGAGGAAACAGCACATTTTGCTGATATTAGAGTCGTACACAAGCTTTGCGCCGCTCTTCAAGGCCTCGGAATAATGAAAAGGTGTTTACATGATGACAAAACACCTTCACAAACTTACAGGAGCTCACAGTTTTTGTACTTTTGTACCGGCCGTCGTATACAAATGCTCCAGAACTGCAGGAGGCGCTGTTAGAATATCATCACAGTTTTAACAAGAGGTTCATAGCTGGCATTAAGTAGCTTGTAACAATCAGTTTTGTTTTGCTCTGTTCACTCAGTTTTTCAGCATACACGATGTTCCTGATTCTGAAATGTACTTACCGTATAGAAATGTTTGTTTTGAAATGTCAATCAAGAGTAAGTTTTGCGAAGAGAAAAAAAACGCCGATGACGTATCCCTATAAGAATCCACAAAGCAGCTGGGCATAAAAATCTACTTGTCCCAGGTGCCCAGGCTACTGATTTGTCCACTCTACATATCTGGAGCACTTTCACGTTTCTTTTTGTCTCTCAGGAACAGCACACGTGTCAGACATCCTACTGCTTTACCTTCTCAGTTCTCCTAACAACAAAACTCGTTACCTGTGTAATTAGAAGACGACGTTTATCAGATCAGAACAGGGATGAAATCTAAGTTTGAAGCCAGCCCATAATGACAAGTCTGGATCATGTATTTGCCTCGGCGCTAGGGCAGAACCCCATAGGGCAGTGGTGGGGGCCGCTTCAAAGCTTCTCTGCTTATGCTCTCTGTGATTAGTGGGGATTTGGAGAGGCCTACTTTAGAAAAGTCTAAGTAAACCGTTTCTCCCGCATTTGGCTCCCAAGTTTGTTATTTGTCAGTCTGCATTTCTAACCGCTGCATTAAGATTGATTTTTTTTCAAGACATTACTTTTAGGAAAAAAAAAAAAGGACAAGTTCACAATCCTGGAAGACAAAACAGCAGAAATAGTTCAATACTGTAGCAAGTGAAAAGAACATCCACAGTTTGAATCTTTAATGGAAAAAGCAGAGTGACTCAGAAAGACCATTCTTACTGTGTGACAAACGGTCTTGGACTGACCATCTCTGGATTTGAACACCGTGGGTTTGTCTTCTTTTTTTTTTTTTTTGCAACTCTGGATTCTTACTTTCTGGAATTTGTTGAGATTATGGCATCAGTTTTTATTTTTAGCTTCCATTACGTCAGCGCTCTGGACTACATGAAAAATGGTAACAGGAAAAGTATTTATTCTGAAATTTTATTCTTGTGGACAAGGGAAAGCTGTGTCAGAGTTTTTCTCCAGTCTAGGGGATGAAAGTTAACGGCCCTAGCAGAGGTTCCTGATGCATGTTTTATGAATTTGATCTGCGTACTTTAAAGTGTTCAGGTTTCTAGGGTTTAAAGCCGTAGAGCTTTAATTTAGTGCGCTGCAGGTAGAACGTGAACAAGCCGTTCTTCCGTTACATCGTCAGGTGGTTGTTGAGAAAAATCTTTGTCATGTTGGATTCATTAATTAATGTGTGATGCTCAGGGAAATCACCGTCTTTTCGGTCATATTTCAGCAAAAAAAAAAGTCAGCCTGCTACTTGGAGGAAGTCAGGAGGGGGTCACTTACTGCTTCTGAATGAACGTTGGAGTTTCTGTGCAGCCGTCGGCTGTTTGTAAACAAATATAATGTCAGAGACCAGAAGAAACAGTAAATCAGCCTCTGAACTCGCCACCCAGATCCAATCCAGCCTTGTATATCGTTCTTTTTTAGTTTGTAAAACATTGTCAGTGCTAATGAATGGCATGTTTAAACTCGATTAAACATGACTCAGGGTTTCTGGATCCGGATGTTGCTGCACAAGACATTTAAACAGAAATGGAAATTTGTGTGTGTGTGTGTGTGTGTGTAATACTGTAATAATACAGTAATACTGTATGTGACAGTTTTAATGGTGTGGGGACATATGTTAGATCCCCACAAAGAAAACCAAATAGATTTTTAAAGTTTAAAGTTTTTTAAAACCAAAGCCAAAGGATTTTGTTATTTGAGGTCTGGATTGCATTTAGGTGTGTAAGCTGAAGGTCCTCCCAGGGATAGTAAAACTAGGCTGTAGGAATGGACGCAAGTGTAGTAGAAACAATTTTACTGGTACTTCCAATTCAGCAAACACGTTTAAGAGGAAGAGACAGAGTGTATGCCGGAGCGGCCATGTTTATAGGCCACAGAAACTGGAGACTGCTGACGGCGTTATGTGTGTGTGTGTGTGTTGAGTTACTACTATTATTATTATTATTATTATTATTATTATTATTATTATTTTCATCATTATTATCATTATTATTATTATTATTATTATTATTATTATTATTATTATTATTATTATTATTGCTGTATTTTGTAACATTTGAGTTCTTTTTTGGTCACTATTATATCTGAGTAAATGGATACTGACTGAAATTTTAAGGAATTGATTATTAGATTCACACTGTGATGACATGAATTTAAGTCAAACACTTTAGTGCTGTATATGTAAGCAGTATCGTGTTCAGTATCTTTTATTGTAAACAATGGCCAGTAATGTACCATATGTTATACTATATAATATAATGGCCAGTAATGTACCATATGTTATACTATATAATATAATGGCCAGTAATGTACCAGAGGTATACTATATAATATAATGGCCAGTAATGTACCAGAGTTATACTATATAATATAATGGCCAGTGATGTACCAGAGTTATACTATATAATATAATGGCCAGTGATGTACCAGAGGTATACTATATAATATAATGGCCAGTGATGTACCAGAGGTATACTATATAATATAATGGCCAGTGATGTACCAGAGTTATACTATATAATATAATGGCCAGTGATGTACCAGAGTTATACTATATAATATAATGGCCAGTAATGTACTGTACCAGAGTTATACTATATAATATAATGGCCAGTGATGTACCAGAGTTATACTATATAATATAATGGCCAGGTAATGTACCAGAGGTATACTATATAATATAATGGCCAGTGATGTACCAGAGGTATACTATATAATATAATGGCCAGTAATGTACCAGAGATATACTATATAATATAATGGCCAGTAATGTACTGTACCAGAGATATACTATATAATATAATGGCCAGTGATGTACCAGAGGTATACTATATAATATAATGGCCAGTAATGTACTGTACCAGAGATATACTATATAATATAATGGCCAGTGATGTACCAGAGGTATACTATATAATATAATGGCCAGTGATGTACCAGAGGTATACTATATAATATAATGGCCAGTGATGTACCAGAGGTATACTATATCCTGTAAGGAAACTCTTATTTAGACTAAAGCTCTGTTTACAGGCATGTAAAAGTGTTTGATTATTAGCAAAGTGCATCTGTGTGCTGTGTGGATGTGGCTTTCTAGGGCACAAATGCATGTTATTTTGAGAACAAACCCATAGTAGCAATTTGATTGTGGTCAGAGTCCAGAGCGTGTAGTTAAAAAATGTCAGAAATGTGGTTTGCAGATCTGTCCCAAAAAAAAAGAGCTTCATTAGCATCAGTGCAACATCTGGATAGTGGTTTGGCAATTGAGTCAGATTAGTATCTTATACAGCTGAGTATTACAGTGTATACAAGGATGGTATACGCATGTCTGAGATATATGCGTGTCTTTTTATCCGTACTAATACCAGTCCTGCTTTTCTGTTCTGTAGGTGAATATCTGTGGTGCCTGAAAGTCAGGATCTAAGCTCTACAGTCAGGAACTCCTGCTTTTACTGGACTGGAAATTGGATTTGGAAGGACCCAAGGAAGCCTGTTAATGTCACACATTCTCTAGTTACCCCTCATAGTCTAAAAGCCTTTTTAGACCCTCCCCGTCTTCATTTTTATCGATGACATCATGGTCCTTCGTAGGCCAAATGTAACATTAAGGGATGTCGGTGCTGAAGTCTGAGGGGCATCTGTGTCAAATGGAGGCAAACACCATTTTGTTTATTTGAACCCACCCATCTGTTAATAATCCCAGAATTGAAAAAAATTAAACCCACCATGCAGGGAAGGCCCAGGCAGGCCCAGCAGCAGCTAGGATGCCCATCACCCAGGAAAACGCGCTGAGTCATCTGTCTCTGCTGGAGAGCTGGCTGAGGGTGAACCAGAGGGAGCAGGAACAGGAGGATGAGCATGGGAAGAATACAGGCAGAGCTACACCATGTCAGGCTGCAGTCCGCAAGTTGGTAGAGTACATCCAGCTGAACTTTACAGACTGCGAGGGTCGCACATGCAATGGCAGCACGATTAAGGACGACGCGGACGTAGAGGTGCGGGCCATCTGTTTAAGCAAGGCTGAAGGAGATGGCACTGAGTTTGGGCTCAGCTTCGGGAACATTCCCATCTTCGGCGATCCTGAAGGGAAGAAGAAGGTGCGGCGCAGGCGGCGCAAGAGTGATAAGGGACCTGTGTTGGATGTTGGGTGCATTTGGGTGACAGAGGTAAAGAAGAAGAGTCCCGCAGCACAATGCGGTGACATCAAGTTGCGGGACGAGCTGCTGTCCCTCAACGGCCAGCTGATGGTCGGAGTGGACGTCACCGGAGCCAGGTACTGTAGGATATCTGATAACTGATTTATACTGTTAGTTACTCTAGAAAATTTGCTTTCACACATTAGCCGTAAGCTACAAGAGGGATGAGTTGCAATGACATTGTCATGAGAAAGGATGTTATTAGGCACAATTAAAACCAGAGTGCTCAAAACTATCACACGAATAATGTACATAATAATGTATTTTAGCGATATATTAAATATAACTATTCTTCGGCTACACAATTTTGTGTCTTTATGGAAAGTTTTGGTTGCTAATCAACACAACAACACAAGATTAGAATATACTATGGAAATTTATACAGAATTCAATTATTGTTATTCAATGCGTGCGTGTGTGTGTGTGTGTGTATTGAGGATTGTATGGCTTCGAGTACCGCTCAGACGGCTATCTGTTTTATAACTGGAACACACAGATCATTTATCTTTTTTATTTTATTTTACTTGGTATACATACAGTAGGTGACCCTGTTCCCTTTATGCCCTTACTAAAGACACTAAATAAAAGTTTCCTGTGGTAAATTCCACTAGTGTGTTCTTTACACGTCCTAAATTTGGTCCATTCAGTAGGAATGGGGTTAGTATCATGCTATAGTTTAGTTTCTGTTTTCTAGCCAGTGGCATTTTTGGAAGGGTTTTTACATTGGATGGTGCCAGCGTCTAGGAAAAGAAGACATTTTGATGAACTGCCACATTAAATGCGGTTTCTGTTGGTCGTCCAGATAAAAATATGTAGGCGTAAGTAAAGGTTTGGGAGCCGTTTAGAAGGATCTGGATTTTAGTTTTTGACAGTTTTTTAGAATGGCTTCGAATCCTGAATGCCGTAATAAGGAATGCAGACAGCCGTGGGAACAACACACATCCATACCTTTATTGAGGTACTATATTCATTCATTCATCTTCTACCGCTTATCCGAACTACCTCGGGTCACGGGGAGCCTGTGCCTATCTCAGGCGTCATCGGGCATCAAGGCAGGATACACCCTGGACGGAGTGCCAACCCATCACAGGGCACATACACACACACTCTCATTCACTCACGCAATCACACACTACGGACAATTTTCCAGAGATGCCAATCAACCTAGCATGCATGTCTTTGGACTGGGGGAGGAAACCGGAGTACCCGGAGGAAACCCCCGAGGCACGGGGAGAACATGCAAACTCCACACACACAAGGCCGAGGCGGGAATCGAACCCTCAACCCTAGAGGTGTGAGGCGAACGTGCTAACCACTAAGCCACCGTGCCCCCGGAGGTACTATATTATCCAGTGGAAATGCATTCACTATTTATCTACAGTGGAATTAAAATCTTTGGATATTTTGATGCCCCTTTACCCCTACAGATGAAATAGAGGTGTTTACATTGCATATTTTTCTACAGGACATTTCTACAGTTTTGTACAGAGTATAGCACCGAGTGTTCCTTTACTGACGAAGACACGTGTACGTGACGTCCATGTAAGAGCGGTTTAAACTCTTTAAGTGTTCATCCTGTGTTGCTGATTTGACTCTTATCGTCAAAAGTTATATTTATCCTCAAATCTTAACCTTCTTGCAGAAGCGACTGGGTTTTTGTCAGTGAAATATTTGGATATAATATAAAATATAGTATAGTATATATAGTAGATATATAAAAATCTACTATACTTTATAATTTGCCTTTTCATTGATCTTCACTTACATTTACATCTACAGCATTTGGCAGACGCTCTTATCCAGAGCGACGTACATAAGTGCTTAAATCTCTAACATTGGAGATCATATCATACTTAAAATACCATGAGTTTAAAACATTGTTTAAAGCTACAATGAAAAAGTTTCAAAGGTGTTTTTTTTTTTTTTTTATTATATAAATGCAAAAGATAAGGAAAGAAGTGCTAGTTGAAGTGTTTCCTGAATAAGTAGGTCTTCAACCACCATTTGAAAACAGCCAGCGACTCAGCTGTCCGGACCTCTAGGGGAAGTTCGTTCCACCACCTTATTGCCAGAACAGAGAAGAGTCTCGTATTATATTTGCCTCTTACCCTGAGTGATGGTGGAACCAGTCGAGCAGTGCACATACTGTTAAAGGGTTTGGTTCTGAGCTTTCTAGTAATTACTGATGTGAAACACCTTGTTGCTGAGCTTAACCAATGAACACCTGAGGGATCTACATTTAGTACGTTTATTACTTTTCTACAAGTATATGACTTTCCTGAGAAATGTATTCGGAACCCTTTCTTCTGAGCTGTGTGAATAACTGTGTGAGCTCAACAATATTCCCCTGAAATCCCTTTTTATTGGTTCCGAATGTATTCCTCCAGGCGTCCACTTTTTATATATATATATATATATATATATATATATATATATATATATATATATATATATATATATATATACACACTCACTGGCCACTTTATTAGGTACACCTTACTAGTACCGGTGTGGTCTTCTGCTGCTGTTGCCCATCCGCCTCAAGGTTCGACGTGTTGTGCGTTCAGAGATGCTCTTCTGAATACCTCGGTTGTAACGAGTGGTTATTTGAGTTACTGTTGCCTTTCTATCAGCTCGAACTAGTCTGGCCATTCTCCTCTGACCTCTGGCATTAACAAGGCATTTGCGCCCACAGAACTGATGCTCACTGGATATTTTCTCTTTTTCGGACCATTCTCTGTAAACCCTAGAGATGGTTGTGTGTGAAAATCCCAGTAGATCAGCAGTTTCTGAAATACTCAGACCAGCCCGTCTGGCACCAACAACCATGCCACGTTCAAAATCACTTAAATCACCTTTCTTCCCCATTCTGACGCTCGGTTTGAACTGCAGCAGATCGTCTTGACCATGTCTACATGCCTAAATGCATTGAGTTGCTGCCATGTGATTGGCTGATTAGAAATTTGCGTTAACGAGCAGTTGGATTAGTGTACCTAATAAAGTGGCCGGTGAGTATATATATATATATATATATATATATATATATATATATATATATACGTATATATATATATGTGTGTATTTTTAAGAACTTTTTTCTTAATAAGTCTACCTTTAACATACAAGACTTACAAATCAGTTGACGTTTCATGAGCCATTCGTGTAGATGTGTCCATAAATTCCAATAGGTATTTTTTAAATTTTTTTCCCACAACTGTATGGATTTAGAAAAGAGCCACTGATTGGACTGTCCCATCTTTCATTCCTACTCGGGCTGAGATACCCGCTGTGGCTGAATTTAAGTACTGTGGGAACTGGCACAGATTTTTATCTGGCAACCACAGAGCTGTGTCCATTTATTGCAGGCCTAATTGCCTCCTTCGTCAAACCGGACCCATATCAATCATAAAACGGTTAGTAGTAGACAGCAGTGGGCAACGGATTTTAGGAGTATTCCACTTAGGAAACAGTTTTAAACTGACTGCATTACAGTGCGGACATCATACACAGCACGGCCTTTACACGGAAATGCTTCGGAGGCTTTTAAACAAACGCACACTAATGAAAAAATTCAACATGCATCAAAAAAATCTAAACATCACACAGCCAGCAAGATGGTAGATTCGCAATGATGTCTAGAACGTATCAAATCTCACATAGATGTTCGACCTGATGGAAATCTGGTGGATGTAACGGCCATGTTCATGATTTTCATTCTCAGTAAACCATTCAGTGTGTCAAGCTTTGTGATCTGTGGATGGGGTGAAGTCGTTCTCTACTATCATCTGATCCACTGGCTGTTTTGTCTAAAACAATCTGGAAAGTTAGAGCTCTCTTGTGGACCAGGAGGCGCAGTGCGGTACTGCGAGGTTCTATGTGCCTGAGCTAACAGAGGCATTTCATCCAGCTTCAAAGCGTCCTAAAGTAGTGTGGCGACGACAGCAGTGTTGACGACGGTGTCCTTGGGAATCCCGACTATCCTAATGTTATTCTGTCGCGACCGAGGCTCAAGGTCCTCACTTTTTTCCAATAAGACAAACTTAGCGGTTAAGTGTGCGAGATTGGTCTTAAGCTCAACTGTCATCAGTACAGACTGAGAGTGATTCCTGTGTTTTCACTGGTTGTAGGTCAGCTCTAATTGTGGACTAGTTGTTTGGTTTAGGGATTCACGCTTAGCAAATCTTGCTTTAGGGACTTAGGGACATCAGTAACTTGTGTGACTTCGCTCAGAGAGGTAGAGCCGTGGGGTGTAGACGAAGCCCCCGACTCCAGGGTCGCTACCTGCTGGGTCGTTGTACAACGTGTCTTGGGTTTTTTATCAGCCATAACTCTGAAACAGAGACTACCTGTCGGAGGTGGTGCGAGTTTGGGCTGCACTGGAACTACGTCACGATTCCCAAGAATATGAACTCAGCTCGCACTTAAAGTAACCTGCGTGTTGTGTGTTTTAGCCGTATTTACATGATGACATTGTTAGTTCCAAAACCCAAAATTCCCATGAGCAACAGGTGAACATTGTAGAAAACAGAAGAAGTAAGATGCTTTACTGTGCATAATAATACCAAAATAATAAAACAACAAAACATATCAGGAGTCACGTTGTGTTCTCCGTTTGTGAGGACGTAAGATGAGCACTAATGCACCAAGGTCTAAAAGAATCAGGTGAGTCTGAAACTAGACCAGTGCTGCATGAGGCACTGAAGCAATCACACTGGGATTCAGACCACATCAAACGTTGTAATGAAAATTGTGCTAATTTAAACAAGAATGCACGATGGAAACATTTTCACTCATGATCTCAGACCTTTGGATTCTGTTGTATATGATACGATGTCCTCCTCCTCTTGGACAGGGCACACAAACTGTGTTAAAAAAAAAAAAAAGAAGCTTCAGAACAAGATGTTTTCCTCAGCAGTGTTTCAGAATAGAGAAGAAAAAAACGACGCTGCAGCCGGCAAATATATCTCAGACAGAGACACAACACAGCAGCTGTGTTTGGAAACAGACCAAAGGAACAAGGAGCACTGAAAACATCACGATTGTGTCCTGCACAGTACCAACACGTCTGTTTCTTGTATATATACGAACGCGATTTTTTATTTTTTTACCTGTGAGATTGTCATTTCTAAGAGTCGATAGCGACGATTTGTAGAGATTATATTAAAGATTGAAGGAGAAGAGAACAGAAAACTAGCCACACGTTCTCAATGGTATGGCTATGGAAAGGATAATAGTGCTGGGATCTTTAAGCTTGAGAACTCTGGAAACACCGTAAAGGTGGATTTTATTAACAATAACTCGAAAATAGTTTCAGGCATCGGATACCTTTGCATACATGTGCTGCGGGGAAGTCGTGGCCTAATGGTTAGAGAGTTTGACTCCTAAGCTTGTAGGTTCGAGTCTCGGGCCAGCAAGTATGGGTCACCATACTTAGCTGTATGTCACGTCACATCAATGTTATTGTAGTGAGGATGAAGCTATAGACCGCTAATTGTTAACTCATCATCCAAAAGACAGACAGTCAGAGAAGCAGAATAAACAGCATAAAGACTCAGGTACTTTTTATTTTCCTATCACGTTACATTCATCCGCTTTGGTTTGGTGTTATCGTGAACACGGTCTGAGACACTTTGACGTACGAACGTGTTGTGCTCCCTACATTCGTGTTTACAGATCATAAAATGAGAAAGAAACAAAAGACAGCTTTACTGTTCAGCTTTCCAGGTGGTAATGTTCACACTGGAGCTGGTGTAGTTACTGTATATCAGCGTTTATCTCATGGTTACAATCAGATTAGAAGATTATAGAGGACTACAATTGGACCAAATTTTTCTGATGAAAGAGAATTTCTTTTTCAATAGAGGAGTGTGTGATGTGTGTTTTTGTGTGTGATGTGTGTTTTTGTGTGTGATGTGTGTTTTTGTGTGTGATGTGTGTTTTTGTGTGTGTTTGTGTGTGCATGTGTGATGTGTGTTTGTGTGATGTGTGATGTGTGTTTGTGTGATGTGTTTGTGTGATGTGTGTTTGTGTGATGTGTTTGTGTGATGTGTGTTTGTGTGTGCATGTGTGATGTGTGTTTGTGTGATGTGTTTGTGTGATGTGTGTTTGTGTGATGTGTGTTTGTGTGTGCATGTGTGATGTGTGTTTGTGTGATGTGTTTGTGTGATGTGTGTTTGTGTGATGTGTGTTTGTGTGATGTGTTTGTGTGATGTGTGTTTGTGTGTGCATGTGTGATGTGTTTGTGTGATGTGTGTTTGTGTGATGTGTGTTTGTGTGTGCATGTGTGATGTGTGTTTGTGTGATGTGTTTGTGTGATGTGTGTTTGTGTGATGTGTGTTTGTGTGATGTGTTTGTGTGATGTGTGTTTGTGTGTGCATGTGTGATGTGTGTTTGTGTGATGTGTTTGTGTGATGTGTGTTTGTGTGTGCATGTGTGATGTGTGTTTGTGTGATGTGTTTGTGTGATGTGTGTTTGTGTGATGTGTTTGTGTGATGTGTGTTTGTGTGTGCATGTGTGATGTGTGTTTGTGTGATGTGTTTGTGTGATGTGTGTTTGTGTGATGTGTTTGTGTGATGTGTTTGTGTGATGTGTGTTTGTGTGATGTGTTTGTGTGATGTGTGTTTGTGCGTGCATGTGTGATGTGTGTTTGTGTGATGTGTTTGTGTGATGTGTGTTTGTGTGATGTGTGTTTGTGTGTGCATGTGTGATGTGTTTGTGTGATGTGTTTGTGTGATGTGTGTTTGTGTGATGTGTTTGTGTGATGTGTTTGTGTGATGTGTTTGTGTGATGTGTGTTTGTGCGTGCATGTGTGATGTGTGTTTGTGTGATGTGTTTGTGTGATGTGTGTTTGTGCGTGCATGTGTGATGTGTGTTTGTGTGATGTGTTTGTGTGATGTGTGTTTGTGTGATGTGTGTTTGTGTGTGCATGTGTGATGTGTTTGTGTGATGTGTTTGTGTGATGTGTGTTTGTGTGATGTGTTTGTGTGATGTGTTTGTGTGATGTGTGTTTGTGTGTTTGTGTGTGATGTGTGTTTGTGTGTGATGTGTTTGTGTGATGTGTTTGTGTGATGTGTGTTTTTGTGTGTGATGTGTGTTTGTGTGTGCATGTGTGATGTGTGTTTGTGTGATGTGTGTTTTTGTATGTGATGTGTGTTTGTGGGTGCATGTGTGATGTGTTTGTGTGATGTGTTTGTATGATGTGTGGTTTTGTGTGTGATGTGTTTGTGTGATGTGTGGTTTTGTGTGTGATGTGTGTTTGTGTGTGATGTCTTTGTGTGATGTGTTTGTGTGATGTGTTTGTATGATGTGTGGTTTTGTGTGTGATGTGTTTGTGTGATGTGTTTGTATGATGTGTGGTTTTGTGTGTGATGTGTTTGTGTGATGTGTTTGTGTGATGTGTGGTTTTGTGTGTGATGTGTTTGTGTGATGTGTTTGTGTGATGTGTTTGTATGATGTGTGGTTTTGTGTGTGATGTGTGTTTGTGTGTGTGAAGTGTGATGTGTTTGTGTGTGTGTGTGTGATGTGTGTGTGATGTGTGTGTGTGACGTGTGAGATGTGTGTTTTTTTTTTCCGCCTTTTGGGGTCATGAAAGGTCACAGGCCTTCTTCTAATAAAGGCTTATTACACGAGAGTAATAAGCGGAATACGTAGGAGTTAATAAAGGTAACGTCCAAGTTAACAGTTTTAATAGTTAATCAAAAGTAGAACCTGTGTGTGAGTCATTTTGGTAGAAGAACAATAATAAATCGTTAAAAACACCAGCGAGATTTCTTTTTTTTTTTTTTTATTAAGTTCCTCTCGTGTTAATGATTTCAGCCCAGAAACGTAGCCCTACAAAAAGCTCTAGTTAAACGTGTGTTAAACGTGTCTTCATGCAGTTTTCTAAGTTCTGGCTTTTTTTTTTACTCTCATTTTTACAGCCTGGCTCAGCAGCTGTATGTAGAGAGCATGGAAAATAGCTCAGCTTGTGCAAAGTGTTCTCCACATGCTCGACGAGAACGCGAGCTTTATGAGGACAGCAAGTGATACACCAAAGAGAAACTCGTGCTCGAAAACCATGATGTATTATTTTCCAAATATCGGAAAACCGGCTTCAGAGAAATCGTCAAGGAAATGTGAATAGTTTTAATCCTAATAAATGCCAAAACCACAATCGATAGCATCCAAGCAGGTTTCAAGTGGCCTTGTACTCATTTAAGAGCGGTTGAAAAGATTTTCCAGAGACTTTGGGTATAGCTTAAAATGAACCACAGCAACCTGGCAGGGAGCATTTCATTAAGAAGGTGAACTTAGCCAGCCACACATTTTCTGTCAGATGTTCAGAAAGACATACATGCTGAGGGCCACAATACAGAGTCTACAATACAATTCAGATGCTTTCATTTCCACTCATTTGTGAACGTTTTATATATAAATATCTGATGTAAGCCGTCTATATCATGCTAACCGCAACATATATTCTACCAACAATACTACAAACAATGCAGGAAATTCCATCCTTCTTTACGTAGTGCTTTAGATTTACAAGAAGGAATTACAGTCATGATAGCACTTATATACTTTCTAAGGGAAAAGGAAGATGACACTTTTTAAAAGAAGGGAAAAATAAGATATTTCTCCAAAATTATACTGTGATGATCTCAGCCGGAGTTTATTCAACAGATCTGGACTTTATTATAACAGTATTATATGTAGAACTGTACATTTCTTTTAAGTATGATTAAAACACAATTTTATATATATATATATATATATATATATATATATATATATATATATATATATATATATATATATATATATTGGATTTGGGAGGTAGTAAGTTGCAGCTATATATATAACAGTATTATATGTAGAACTGTAAAAAAAATTTTAAGTATGATTAAAACACAATTTATATATATATATATATATATATATATATATATATATATATATATATATATATATATATATATATATATATACCTAGTGGTCCTATATATACCTAGTGGTCCTACACTCTCATTGTTGCATCCTGGGTTCGATTCCTGTGCACGAAGCTAACCCAGACACCGAAGAGCTCACTGTCAGTTCCAGTATCAAGCCCAAACATATTGGGAGGGTCGAACGAATCAGACAAGTAAAAATCAGACGGATCGTCAGCCACATCGACTCTGAGATAATGTGGAGTGCAGCAGATCCTTATGGTTTTATCTACCTCCTTTTGGTTTTATTTTTTATCCCTAATTGCATTCCTTTTATGTTTGAATACCAGACAGATGCAAAAAGCATTTCACTGCATGTCGTACTCTGTACTCGGATCTTAAAATTGCTGTTGGGAAAAGGCGCCCTTTCAATATGAGAGACCTGGAGCAGTTTGCAAAGGAAGAGTGGTCCAAAATTCTGGGTGAGAGGTGTCAGAAGCCTATTGATGGTTATAGGAAGCGACTGATTTCAGTTATATTTTCCAAAGGGTGTACAACCAAATATTAAGTTAAGGGTGCCAATAATTTTGTCTGGCCCATTTTTGAAGTTTTGTGTAAAATGATGTCGAATTTGCTTTTTCCTCTGTTTTTTTTTGTGTTGTTTCAATACACACAAATGAAATAAACATGTGTATAGCAACACGTGTAATTGCAATACTTTCCTGTGAGAAATATTTCATCTTCTGGAAAGATTTCACGTGTGCCAACACTTTTGGCCACGACTGTATGTGTATGTGACAAATTAAATTTGATTTGATTTGAGATGAGACATGGTAAGATTCAGAGTAAGTCCTATAGTTACAATGTCAAGCTATGTAATAAGTTACGATTCACACGTAGTTACGTTTTATTTTCAGTAAAACTCTGACAGGAAATCTGCTCCTTCTTACAGACCAGGCTATTGATTTATCCACCGCTGAATTAAAGCAACCTACCAAAGGTATAAGTTGAATTTGCGAAAAACATTTCATTGGTCTTTATTGATGTTTTCTCTGCCAGATTGTAACCGTTTACAAACTGACCTTTATTCTGTTAATAAAGCCTTCAGGAACATCTCAGTGTGGACCTCGGGCTGCTGTTGAAGCTGAAGATGGAGATGTTGTGCATGTGGAAAGAAAGTAGGAATCGATCAAAGACCTTTGCGATAGACATTAAGTCAAATGCTTTGTAGCGTAGTAATAAATATATTTCATACCAAGAAAGATTCCATGAAAGATTTTTGGCCTGTAGTGTATCGTTCCACATATCCCATGACTCCATAGTGAGTTAATTGCAGGAGATCATCTGTTAATTTTTTTCAGTCTTCTTTTCTCAAAAACCACAATACGAGCGTATTATGAAGTGTATTATACTCATGGCCAAGCGCCTCCTCTGCTAGCATGCTGCGGCTGAGAAAACCTCTTTTTCCCCTCACACTCTGTTTAACATTAAAGCTCCTCTGTGAGTGAGGACTATTTGTTTTGAAGGCTCATACTGATGAGCCAGACTGCAGTGGGTAATATCTATCGGACGCTTGACGAACGAGAGTGAAGGTTGACATCATTTCCCTGGCGTTAGCGGTGTTTGATGATCTGCACATTTCCCGCCGCCTTATGGAGTAAATCTTCAGGTGTTAACAGACTGAGGTGATTCTTCATGACAGACTCGAACACTTACACAGGTCTCAGGGAAGAGTTCTGGTTAAAAGTGCAGACATTCTGAAAGGATTCTGGAAAAAACGTGGATACTCTGCGTCCTGAGAAGAAAAAAAAACCCCAAGAAGCCTTTAACTGTTTTTTTCTCGATCGATTCTCTCTCACACACTAAGCCGTATCTCATTTCACGCTCCTTCTTTTCATGACACAGCTCACGGCTTTTAAAATGCGCACAGAGCTCATGAGCGATAAAAAAATGACCCTGATGCTTACTATTAAACCCTAGAAAACACAGAGACAAACAATATGAGACGTGAGACGTGTTTCGGTTTAAAGGAAATTGATCCTCGTTTTGTAGCACAGAAACATTTATACATTCTTTTGTATTTACAACACAACTGTATTCGTACAGCATTTCCAGATAGAAATATTTCAGATCTAGAAATGGTGGATTAGTGGTTAAGGTGTTGGACCACCGATTGGAAGGTTGTGAGTTCGAATCCTAGGTCTGCAAAGTGTCCACTGCTGGTCCTTTGTACAAGGCCCTAAATTCTCAATTGTATAAAATTAAGTTGTAAGTTGCTCTGTATAAGGTTGACTGCCAAAACGCAGTCTTAATCAAAACATATAAACATTTATAACATAAAGCATGTCTAAATTTTTATCTTTAGTTTTAAATATTCTGAAAATATTCCAACAAACGAGGATTTTCAGGCAGGAAACGAACAAAAGTGAGATATTCTGTGACAGTAATACATATAATACACAACATTGCGATAGTGTTTTGGAAACAGTAAGATGTTTATGTATAACTGTCGTTCCAGCAACATAACAGTACAATTCAGTAAGAGAGCTGAACTTTCTTTGACTAAACTAATTTAGTCAAATAATCCGATCAGGTAAAAAAAAGGGATTCATTAGGAAGTTGGTTATAATTTCCTCTTATTGGATAAAATTGGGGGGCACGGTGGCTTAGTAGTTAGCACGTTTGCCTCACACCTCCAGGGTCGGGGTTCGATTCCCACCTCCACCTTGTGTGTGTGGAGTTTGCATGTTCTCCCCGTGCCTCGGGGGTTTCCTCCGGGTACTCCGGTTTCCTCCCCCTGTCCAAAGACATGCATGGTAGGTTGATTGGCATCTCTGGAAAAATTGTCCGTAGTGTGTGATTGCGTGAGTGAATGAGTGTGTGTGCCCTGCAATGGGTTGGCACTCCGTCCAGGGTGTATCCTGCCTTGATGCCCGATGACGCCTGAGATAGGCACAGGCTCCCCGTGACCCGAGGTAGTTCGGATAAGCGGTAGAAGATGAATGAATGAATGGATAAAATTGATATAAAAAGGTCTAAAACAGTGAGAATCGAGCACCTTGTTGTAGTGTAGTTTCCATAGCTACATAAACTAGTATATTTGAGTATATATCAGTATATAATGGGGGATGTGGTAGCTTAGTGGTTAAGGTGTTGGGCTACCAATCGGAAGGTTGTGAGTTTGATTCCTACATCCACCAAGCTGCCACTGCTGGGCCCCTGAGCAAGGCCCTTAACCCTCAATTGCTCAGTTGTATAAAAATGAGATAAAAAATGTTAAGTCGTTCGGGATAAATGCTAAATGCTGTAAATGTAATGTAAATATAACTTGTTTATTCATTTTTATATCTGACCACCTAGAGTTGTGCCAATACTGAAGATAAAATGAAAATATATCCAAACCCCACCCCCCACGGTGTATTCTAAACATTTAGTCTCAAACAGGTTGTGAGTTATAATAAATTAAATAAATATAATCTCAGTGCCATTGGGCAGCAGTGGCGTTACATTTGTTATTTTCACACGAGCAAACTTCAGGCTTTACTTTTAGTTTTATGCTTTAAAATCCTCCGCAAGACAGAACGAGGCTCGTTTTTCTTAGACTTTTAAGACAAACTAATCCCAAAATCCCAGTATTAAAATCCCTGTAGTGTCTTTAGCTGCTAAACAGCATGCACCATATTATTAATAAGGTGTTCACATTTTTGTTACTCAGCCAGTGTTCGTGGGTCTGGTCGACCCGCTGCATTTTTGGGTTTTTAATTCAACACAATTAAATATTTGATGTTAAAATACTCTACAGATGTTTACTTCATCCCAATTACAAGCAATATAAACAGCATATATGGTTAATATTTGCCCTTTACATTTATTGCATCACATTTTTTAATTAAAGTGCTATTCGTTTTTTTGTTTGTTTTTTAATAAAATGTAATAAAAAAAAGAAAATCAAATTTAATCAAGTTATGAGTGAAAAAAAAATCAACAAATTTATAAGGAAGCAAAGTCTTTCAAAACTGTTGATGTTTATGAATATGGGTCCCACAGACCCGAACAACATACAAGGGTTATAATTTCATAGTAAATATCACTGCATTGTTTAAGTGTGTTAAATGTTTCTGAGATTTTAATTTTTTAAATTATTATTAGGAATATATTATAATATTCCTTCTGTGGTTTGTTTTTTTTGTTAAAATGCTGAAGATATTTTATCACAACAATGATAATATCACAAACTATAATAAACCATGAAGCAGTTTTCCTAACGGCAGCACGTTTTATTGCCACATTCCTCCTTAGAGAAAGCAAAACCTTTGTTATCTTTGTGAAAAAACCTAAACCTAAACGCCTTATTTCTATTTTGGAAGGCTTAAAACAAAAATAGTGAGTATTTTAGGAAAGAATGGATTTTTACAAATGAACTCGTAGTTGTTTGTGTCTTTAAATCTGACGTCCGGCCTGCTTTCGGAAGATTCGGACAATTTCTTTACTTATTGTTGATTGTTATTTTATATTTTATGTATTTTCAATATACAGAATTTGTTGTAACAGTTGTTTCAAGCAATACAATCTGACCGGTTCAATAGCAGGCACTGACAACCCCATGTTGTACTTGTTTTTTCCACTTGATGGCAGCACGACAGTGTTTTCAATATAAAAATAGGTTTAAAACTAAAGACTTAGAAAATCTCTTGTTTTAAATCAATCTGAACTGCAGTTTGTCGTAGATTGATGGTGAAGCGGAGAACGTTTAGCTGGTGAACAATGCAGGTATCTGGTTTATATACATTCAGCACATTTCAGGGTTTCACACATAAATACACGGTATACATTCAAGTAATTGGTCACGTTTAGTATCTGATAGCAAGCTGTTTGCTTTATTAACTGTTGGTTGATCTTGATCGGATCTATCAGACATCAGACGCAGACGTGCGGATGCTCGGCCACTGTAATGCAGGAAACCTTTTTCAGGTTCAGGAGTGATTTGCAAATCAGAATTGAATGTTTTAAGGCTATGGTTTTGTTTAGTTTATGTTTAGAGACCATAACATAACCAAAAATGTATTTTATGTACCTTTGATCAAGACCTGTCATTTGTAAAGAATCCGGTGTGTTATTATCTTCTGCTAATCTTCTAGAAAGTTCTCGAAATCTCTGTTGCGTTTTGATTGTAGCTGCATTTTCTTTTTGTGGCTCCAAGCACTCAGGGAAAGCTTAGGTACATAAAACGTTGATTAAATGAATCGCAAATACCAATGAAAATAGAAAACGTTGGCACCTTTAGTTAAATAAATAGCACGGTGCTGGTCAGCTGTCCTTAGAGCTAAACTGAAACTGGACAGTTTTACTGCCTCCTGAAATTTCTGATGTTGTTTAATTTGTCTGCTTTTTATTTATTATGTCTAGTCTGATGTACCAGGACTAACTGAGAACAGAGAAATTGTAAAAAAAAACAAAGAAAAAAATGAAAAAAATAAAATAAAAGAAAGAAAGTTGCTAAATGTTTAATAATTATAACAATAATTATGGAGATATAATAAATATTTATTTGTTTGTTTGTTTGTTTATTTATTTATGTTTTAAAATCCCAGTCGTATTCGGTGTTATTTCTCGGGAGTGTTTCTGTTGATTGGTAATTTACTAAACAGCTGATTATAACGTTATAGATTATAGGCTTTGATTTGATGTTTCAGCATTATGTTGGTCTGCTTTATCATTTACTTCTTTGGTTTGAGAGACATCAGCATCAACGGTAGAATCAACAGACACGGAGCAGTCGGTAATCTTGTTTTTAACGACTTCTGAATCCGAAGGTTACGTACAAAAGAATCCTATAGATAGTGTAGATGATGATGATGTTAAGTACATTAGCAAACAGGTACTGTCTGTTTACTGCTGCTGTGGTACTAATACCATTTTGGCCATATGTTTTCTTTTTTTACACACTGGCTCCCAAATTATGTGCAGAGGGCATTGGTTGTGAATGATGTTAGTGTCTGTTAGGACATTTCGCCACTAAAATTCCACAGAGTTATGTGAAGAATGTGTGCCCAGACAGACGCTGGAGACCGGATGTCCTCCGTAATGAAAAGAGACTTTGGCAGGACACAACCAGTCAGTGGAAATTCAGGTGCTGCATATGGAGGATACACTTTTGTATGATTTATTTGTCCTATCTAGAGACCTATTTTTTCTGAGAACTAAACCTGCAGAAGGACTTTGTCCTCTAATCAGTTAGAGAGAAGTTCTCGTTGCAAGCTTGATCGTATTCAAGATTTTGATGCTTGGTTTGATGATAATATCTTCAACGCTGTCTGCTTTTAAACTACCTCTATCATAAACACATCAGGCATTCTTTGGAAACTTCTTCTTTTTCACATCACCAGTATAAAATGCAGGTCACATCTTCCAGCAAATCTGGAACTGCTTTGACTTGTTTCCCTTCCAGGACCTGTTTGTGGATAAATCTGGGTTCTGAGTGTTTATTCTCACTCCTGTTCCCTCTATCCCTCACACAAGGCTCGATTCTCAGGGGGGAAAATACTGATTTATGATTTGTGTATATTTATCAGCACTGTTTGGAATGCACATTTTTATCAGTAGCTCTGAGAATTATGAAACTTTCAGGGTGATCACTAAAAATATTGGCACCCTGCCCTACTTTACTTTTAAATAGGAGACTCAAGTTCCCATTTTCATTCATTTGGTGTGAGGTCTGACACTTTTGAACTGGTACTACAGGCTCAAACGCTGAGGGCTGTGTTCCCAGACTGATCAGTGTCGTAAATGTAAACTAACACCGGGTGTTCACCGGATACATCAGTGCATAGGGTCGTGCATGGAGTTTTTCCATTTTCTTCCTGTCTCTGTGTGCATTTCTTTCAGATTCAAAAGATGCCAGTAGGTGGATTAACAGTGAACCATTCTTAATTGCATGGTGTTCTGAGATGGAAAAGCATCCCAGGCAGGGTGCGTACCTTCGTCCTGCTCAGTATAACATGATTACTCAAGCTTTATGATCCAGTGATTTGGGATGCTATTGGCACATCTGATACAAAAGACCAAATTAAAACGGGGCGCATATTTATCTCAGAGTTCTCTCAGAGTGCTAGATTACATGGTACTCATAGATTTTAGGGAGTGAAGTGAAGTAGTCAACATGTTAAAGAAAGTTTTTGCATGGAAACAGTGGGAGTTTGCGCACGTGCCTTGTTTTTGTTTCCCTGTAACTGACTGAAGTTCATGCAGCAGATTTTTTCTTTCATGCTAAAGTCTTGGTCCTTAACGGACTGCTGTCTGTTATGTGTATCTTCATCGCCAGAGGGAAAGGGGAGGGATAAAAGCGAAAAATAATCCGACTTTGCCAGTTCACATAAAGCTCTGTGTGTGCGCGTGCGTGCGTGCGTGTGTGTGAGGGAGAGAGAGAGAGAGAGAGAGAAACAGAGAGAGCTTTGCAGATGCAATGGCGAGGTCAGAAAACAAGGGATTTTAAGCGTTAATAACGATTCACATAAGTCTAAATGTCTAGCAGGACGTGTAAACACCGCCTAAGGAAAAGCACCGGACGTGTGCATTGCACAGAGAAGCTGCTAGGCGAAGTAAATACACTAGGAATGGAGTTGAAATGGAGATGATTTTTTATTTTTTGTTTATTTAAGTTTTGTTCTAAGCGAAATTACCGGCTTTCTCAAGCTCGCGCGTGATTAAGGCAAGCCGATTAGAGAGCTCGCGCGCGCGCCCCGTGCGCTCGTGAAGTCCTGTCAGTGAAGCAGCTCTGAAGATGACGCTGAAGTAAACAACACTTCAGGTACAAAAAATAACGTCGAGTTTTAAACTAATTTTGTCAAATAATTTTTAAAAATCAGGTTTAAAAAAGGGATTTATTAGGAAGTCGATTATAAGATAATAATTTCTTCTTATTGGATAAAATCGATTAAAAAAAGGGTCTAAAACAGTGAGAATCGAGCACCTTGTTGTAGTGTGTGGTTTCCATAGCAACATAAACTAGTATATTTGAGTATATATCAGTATACAACTCGTTTTTTTTATTCGTTTTTATATATGAACACCTCCAGTTGTGCCAATACTGAAGATAAAATGAAAATATATCCACATTTTTTCTCCCCAAGGTGTATTCAACACTTATCCTAAACTTTTAGCCTCAAACAGGTTGTGAGTTATAATGTTTTTTTTCTGGAATGTTCTATGCTGATTCACCCAAAGGTAAGATGATCCTTACTAACAGTCCCTGGATCTGTCTGGGATGCTTGGTGGAATAACTTTATTTCTTACACTCAGGAATAACCAAATTAAAACTAACCTCATATATTTGTAACTCGATGATGTTAAAATGTAATATTGTGCGACTAGTGAACGTAAAAGAAGACCTAGACGATATGGCCGAAAGTACGTGTACACGATAGTAAATGATGGCTTTGTTCGGTGTATTGTTATAATTTCCCTTCACTGGAACTAAGAGGCCCAACCTCGTTCCAGCATTACGATGCCCCTGTGCACAAATTGAGGTCTATAAAGACATAGGTTGCTAAGATTAGTGTATAAATACTAGAATGTCCTGCGTCGAACCCTGAACTCAAAGCCACCAAAGACCTTTAGGGTGGACTGGACACCACCACGCCTCCTCGACCGACATCAGTGTCTGATAAGGCACTTGTAGCTATCTAAAATCTAGTGGAAAGCCTTCTGAGAAGACTGGAGGTTATTATAACAGCAAATGGGGGACTAAATCTGGAATGGGATGTTTAAAAAGCTCATAAGAGTGTGATGGTGAAATGTCCATAAACTTTTGAACAGACTGTATATTTATAATCACACCCTCCTGTGTCACCCATATGAGGATGGGTTTCCCTTTGAGTCTGGTTTCTCTCAAGGTTCCTTCCTTTACCATTCAAGGTAGTTTTTTTCTCACCACAGTCACCTGAGTCACCTTAGACTTGCTCATTGGAGATAAATACAAACACATTTAAATACATCTAATATTAATCTTGAATTTTGTATTATATTAATCTTTAGATTATTCTTTATAATAACCTTTTGCTCGATGTTTATGTTCTGTAAAGCCACTTTGGGACAATGTCATTTGTAAAACGTGCCATACAAATAAACTTGAATTGAATTGAAATGAATTGAATAGTGATGAGGATTATAAGCCTGGTCCTGCTAGGATAATCCTGAGTCTTATAAGAATCCTAAAAATCTTACACTAATAAACAATTCACTTGAAGAATTTGTAGCGTCAAGTTAACTTCTTAACGTAACAGCGTATACAGTTATTTACATCACTACGTTCTAAACTATAGTATGTATAAAGAGTCCTTAACATTATAGGGTTACTGTTTATCATAGCGCTCGATTATCACAGGATTGCCATTATTGCGAAGCTTACATTCTTAAACAGAGAAAACACACTAAAGCAAACACCACCTTGCATTGAATGTTGCTGTGCAATGGGAGGTGCTGTATTTCTGATGGAGATGAAGTGGTGAGTAAGTGGAGATGATAAATCTACTTATCTCTGAGTCACATTCGCTCCACTGAAGCACTAGACAAAGCGGGATACTCTACGTTCCTCCCTGTAAACAAGTCATTGGAAACGAGCACTTTAATTAGCATAGCTGTTTTGCTTTTTGCGTCTTTTTGTGTTGCATCTTTCACTTATTCATACTTTTCTTTTTTATCCCTGTTATGGATTTTTTTTTTTTTTGTGGTTTAAAGGAGAACTGCATTTTTTGTATCATCACATTACTTTTAATTTTGTTATTGTTGTTTTAGTTAGTTAGTGAGTAAAAATTGTTATTTTAGAAGCCCTTAATGCCCTGTACATGCTGCTCATGAGGTTTAATCTGGAGATTTTCTAACCTCAGATTTGAGGGAAGATAGTTCTCGATCCTGCTAACTTTGTTTCCTGACCGATACGGAAACACGCACGAAACTACAGGAGGTACACTTTATGGCCAAGATTATGTGATCACCTGACCGTGACACACATTCCATCTTTTTGAACATCTCTTTCCAAAGGCATTAATATGGATTTACTGTCTTTCTGGCTGTGTGGATTCAGTCAATATATCATTAGCGAGGCCTGGCACTGACGTCAGGTCAGGAGATCTGGTGTGCCGTCTGCTTTCCAATTCATCCCAGAGGTGTTCAGTAGGATTGAGGTCAGGGCATTGTGCAGGCCACTTAAGTTCTTAAACTCCAGTTTTGGCAAACCATGTCTTAATGGACCTTTATCATCTTTATGGAGCATTAACGTGTTGGAACAGGCCATGATTCCCGCTAAATATTCTGCCATTTTGGCAAAAATAAAAGAATTGTATGAATTGTAGCATGTTTCCATCCACAGAATCCACAACATCATACACCACAATGTCTAAAAGCATAAACTACAGTTCAGCATAGTATTTCAAAATAGTTAACTGTCTTACTGATTTATTTTGTATACCCACAGGAAGTGGTTGTTAAATGCTAAACTAACTAGCTAAGTCAGCTTCGCTTACATGGATGTGCCATGTCCAGTTTAACACAGTAATATGGTGTATTTTAAAACCGGACTGCATAATAGTTACACAATCTTTAAATATACAACATTCTACCATGTTCGTACCTCAATATCATATTTTTTTTTCCCTTTCCCGAGTAACATTTTAAATAAAATTAATTAACTGATTGTATTTCTACTTTTCCATTTAGATGATTTTTAAGTGGATGTTTAAAATGCATATACGAAGCTCTATTCAATACATTTAGAACTCATACTGAATGCCACATTAAATGAAATACGGCATTGAGAAGCCAATGGCAGCACATTTACATCAGTGTTGTTTGAGTCACGCTGCAGTTTAGAGCAACAAGCTGTGTGTGTGTCGTCCTCTGTTGTTTTTCTGAGTACTAACTGGTTTAGCAGTGGAAACCCATCTGTGTCTGTGGTTAGAGTCGTTTCAGAGAGGATGATCTCTGTCATTTTGTCATGTTTGTAATTTGGTTGTGGATAGGGCTGAATTTAAAGTTGACTTGAGACTGACCCCATTGCTTTTACTGTTTTATCATTAGAGGCACTGTACTTTGCATTGATATATATTTTTATCCTTAGCCAATACTCCTGGTTAATTGGCCTAGACCATCTAATAATACTAAAACCGCTATATTGGGTTTATGCATAATTGATTTTTCTCTGCTTGTGAATCACCAATTAATAAAATTGTGATAAAATATTCACTCATCCAGAATGATTTCTTACTCATTATTGCTCAGTGTTTCAATTCAGAGATCTGACCGTCACAGGAGGTTAAAAAAGTACTTTTAATTAATTTCACTCTAATAGTTTTCTTTACAAGAAACATAATTTGTACGGTGTTATTATTGTTGTTGTTGTTGTTATTATTATTACATATAAATAGGGAAAAATATCGGTCCTGTATATGAGTTTATCCTGATTGCTCAGCTGAAGTATAAAAACCATCAGATCATCATCCCTCTATCTGCTCTGTTCTTTGGAAACACTGTGTCTGACTTGTGCCAGAGCCTAATTGCATTCAGATCTTGATATGATAATAGAAACCTTATGCTGGCTGGTATTTCATAGCTGCCAGATCGGTCAGCTGTTTAGACTCCGCATCGAGCACAAATACACACGGCTTTGTTTATATAAAACTCTTTTTTCGTAATCGAGGAGGGTGGTTGTCTGCTCTCAGGAACGTTTGTGTTATGAAACCTTGTTCCTCTTCGCACTAGCCAGCGTTCTCAGAACACACATTTCCATTCTGTCTGCTTCTGGAGGAATGATATTATCCTTTCAGTTTCTCTGAGACATTTCACTGGAATGTCTTTAGTAGACACAATACCCCATTAGCTCAGCATATTCTCCAACATCAATAAGATTTTTGCTTTGTTGAACTGGAAAAAAAGATCGGAGATGAAGACATGTGCTGAACATTTTCCTTGGAATTGAACTAGTGTGGTTCTTTTTTGTGATATTTATCTCATATATACAGTGAAATTTGTTCCACTCTTGCTATATTGACTCACCTTCCTTGCAAGCTCTCTATTCTTTATGACCCAATCTGTCAGGCTTGATTGGGGTCAAGGCAACAATTCACGAGGATAATATAATGGCTTGACCCACAAATTGCAGGCAGTGGAACTGTAACCTAGTGGTGACATTTGGGTGAGAGTGAACGTCTTCCGGTGGATTTGCTATCTTCCAGTGTTTATATCAGATTTGCTCTGTGACACTGACAGCTATTTGAGGTAAGAAAGCAAATCAGGAATGTAATTAGTAAATAATGCATAGTGCACACCAGGATGTTGAAGTCCTGATGTCTGACTCTGTCTGACGCCCTTAAAGGTGGGGTCTCCGTTGTTTGAGAAATGCTTCAGAAAACTGAGTCGGGACGACAAACAAAACAAAAACAAAACTAACGTGTAGCCAATGAGCAGAAAGGGGCGTGTCTTGTCAATATGGGTGGAGAGAGTGTTCAGTGCGCATGTGTGACATTAGCAGAAAGCGGTTTTAACATTAACATGGAGGATAAAAACAAAGAAAGAAAGCGAAGAAAGGCTTACGATAAGGTAAGAAGTAGGACGTCTTAATATAGGATCAGCTTTCCAGCGCTGGAGAGAACTGAAGGAGCAGGAAGTTGGTCACATATTCACAGATTGGAGTTTCCCCGAGTCAATAACTACTGAGCTAAACGCTGTTACTACACAAATAACACCTCTTTTCTATCGTAGTAATGTAGAGAGGCAGCTACAACCGTGTTTTGTGTAGTAACAGCGTTTATCTCAGTAGTTATTGACTCGGGAAACTCCAATCTGTGAATATGCTTCAACTTTACTTAAGACGCCGAGGCGCTTTTTTCCTTCTCGATAAGTGAGTAACGTTGGTTTTGCTTTGTTTCACAGAACTAATATATGCCTTTTTCCTTTACATGAATATGCTTGTGTGTCTTTTTGCTTGTTTGTTTATCTGCAATCGTATTGTTCTTCCCCTCAGCTATGATAAAGACACATTTCTTTCCAATAAACCCAGTTTCCTGGGTTGCATATGTATGTGTGGGCGGAGCTATCAAAACAGGGGTGGGACCCATTTGGGTTAGGGGCGTGTTTGTTTTGGTGATTTCAAATGTCAACATTGGCTTTCAAACAACGGAGACCCCACCTTTAACCTAGGATCCAGATTAAAAACTTCAACTTTTCAATGTAATATTATTGTTTACAAAGCTTATGTGAGCTTGTCTATATTAGCATGCATATTTAGAGGACATATTCAAGTTTGCCCTCTAAATATGAATGTTTATTGTAAGCGTTTATCTCACCAGTTCATACAGAGAATGGCTTTCATTTTAGTGCTAGAAATTATTTTTAAATTACTAGTCAAACACAGTATGATAAAAAGAAGTTAACAGGCACAATTTGTGACTCATGTAATATTAAATAGGGCTTAAACTAAACACAGCACTTTCCATACTTTGAATAATCTAAGAAACACCAACATTGGAGCACAAGTGCAGTTCAGTTCTATTTCAGATGTCTAGCTCAATCATTTGTTGGCATTAAACACATAAATATATGTCTTATTAGATGCCGACGCTACACGAATGCTACCTAAAATTTATATAGCTTTTTAATATTTTTAATATTAAATTAAATTTAATAGATTGTAACGTAGACTCCTTAGATCACATAGACAGCTTTGTTTTTATCGTTACTTTATTTTCCTTTCCTAAATGTATTTCTCTGACCCGATCTCCATCATGAGAATAATGCCGACCTGCAGGTTCAGTCATCGTGCACTTATTAAGCTAAAGCACAGCTCTTCAATAATACCATGTGGGCTTTCTTGGATGCAGATTCAGATTGATTTCTGGATTGATCTTATTTCTCTAATAGGCCACCTTTTGCATATCCACAGAAATTTGCATTCCACAAAATCGTTTTGGCGTGACAACCGCAAATCAGGCTAATGAAATATTTCAAGTGTGGAAATATTATAACTGCATGTGGTCTTATTTAGATGGTGTAGCGCTGTTGTGCTGCAGAAGAAAAATGCATGAATCCTGTGGCACAGGGATATCTGTTAATCTGGGAAACAAACAAAAATCCAGTATAAATAAATCCAAATGTATTAAAAGGTAAAAAAAAAAAAAAAAAAAAAAAAAAAAAAAAGAGATTATTTATTTATTTACATGGAATATGATGCACGTGCAGTTGATGGACATGCAGCATATTCCTGGTAAATAAATAAGTCATCTTTTTTACAGTCATCACAGAGTAAACCATATACTGTATACTGTATGTAGTATAAGAAAGAGATCTATTCAGGTGCAGTAGCTTTGAGATATAAAGCCAGCTGCTTTGGGAGGCTCTCTGGTGAAAGTCTAAAATGTTAATGAACACCATATGCTCTTAAAATATTTGGATAGTTTATATATGTGCCAGATGAATCAGGTGTCACTTAAAAAAGCGATAGATTTAAGATCATTTAGATTATCTCAATGTTGTTTTTATTTGTGTTATGATCTCTACTTTTGTGGCATTTTCTCGCAACGAATGAGTTTGTTGCACTTTGACACACTTTTCATAAGTTGAACATTTCTTTGTGGCACAAAAAAATAATAAATCCAAGCAGATTAGCAAACAGATATGAGCACTGTGCACAAAGTTTGTGCACAGTGCTCATATCTGTTTGCTAATCTGCTTGGATTTATTATTTTTTTTTTTTAAGATTTTTTTTCTGCAAGATTTATTGCTTCTAATCGTTTATAAGATGCTTAGGATTATCCCAAATCTCTACAACCTGCTATGAATGAAAGCATAGGTTCACATGATTTTATTCTTTCAAATTTTTCACATTGAGCTGATAAAATCAGGCTTTATTTCTTTTTTACTTGTTCCTGTTATTCCAGTAAAGAAGAGGTACAGTACATTTGTTCAGGCTTCATATGTGATTATGGTAAACGGAGGAATTTGAGTCTGCTGGGTCCATTTGCAGAGACGTGGGACAAATACTTTTCATTTCAGCGCTGCTTAGTTTCTGATACGGTCTGTATTTACAGCCTTGCAAATATTTCTTATTTCTATCGTTTAGGGTTTTAGTAGGTGGACAAATGATTTCAATTCTGATTCAAAAATTGTATTATTACAGTATTATTATTAAGCATTTCTATTGACAGGCTTTTCCTGAAATATTATTCGACAGTCTGTGTGCAGAATACACACAGATTTTTTTCTTACCAGAGAACCACATGTGTTTATAATTTTTTAGTGCGTTAAAATTCATCTGGTTTTTTGAGTACTCAGTGAATAGTCCAATGTCAGCTTTAATACAGATAACACATCAAATTCATATGAATTGCGTACAGGAACAATCCAGAGCTGGTGCAGTGTTCTGATTTCTCTAACGCCGTCTGGGACGACACGACAACGTGGATTTCTCACTGCAGCAGACCAACAGATGTTGATTTTTTTTGCTATTTGGCCCAGACTCTGGAGAGAGTCTACTTTGAGTCTGCAAAATCTGGCAGGCAGTGAGCCAGTGCTTTGACAGAGTGCTTTTTTCTCTCCATTTAATCATCTTGCATATATTTTGTTGAAGATTTTCGTGTTTTAGTGGAATTAAAGCGGTGCAGGAAAAGTGTGATGCAGTAATCGGAGCTAACGTATTATTTCTGCTCTGAGTGGAATTTCCGTCCGGGCGCACGGTGGGCGGCTTATGGGGAATACCGATCTGTAGAGCTTACAGACGTTCTCCTCATGGCTGTGCAGGTTTCCTCCAGGGACTGCGGTTTCTTCTCACCTCCCAGAAGCAGGCCGGTGGGTGTATCGGTTACACTAAATTGCCCCTAATTGGGAATGTGTGTATGGTACAGATGGACCGGCTCATTTAGAGGTTCTTGAAAATAATAAATGAATGGAAATATAATATTGATCAAATATTCTTTATTATATTAGTGTGCAAATCTGATCAGTCAGAAGAGGTTTTGACTGCAGTTCCAGATGCTAGATTTATATTAATGCAAATATTCTAACATGTCATCGTATCCTTAGTAATATTTATGCAGATGGACAATCTACATAAAATATTTAAAAAGTTGTTCTTTTGATAAGGGAAATTTACTGTAAGATGTTTGTTTAAGATTTATGAAAGGATTCTTCAGTGTTAGGGCTTTTTAACAGTCGAGAATAAAGCTGTGAAGTCTTCACACATAAGGGTTTTTGTTCTATTAATATTAAGGGAGAGGAAAAAATGAATGTTTATAGCTTCTATAACATAAGTGATAACAGGAATGTTCCACAACAAAAGCATAATGCATTAATATTAATGCAAAATATGCCATTTTGTTCATTAATTCGTTTTAAAATGGAAAGCGTACAAGAGGAATTAAACAGTTTGCGGCATGCTGGTATCGGGAAAAGTTATTCCTTATTTATTATTTCCACTTAACATCACGCCCTGTTGCTTTTATTCCTGACTTATTCATTACCATTGCTGCCATTGAAGCACTGTCCTTGCAACAGCACAACATTTCAAGGAAATTCCTGTAGGACTTTCTGTTGTCGTGCATAATACATGTAAATCTCAGGCTTTGTAATGATAATCTTTCTGGTTCCATACCAGGTAAGAGTTATTCATTAACGTCACGAACGGCACTGCGGAAGTTTGCTGCATCCACACATCACTGAGAAACGAGTCAGACTGGTGTTAGACGAAGGCTTTAACGTTGTGTAAATCAGTGTAAATTGCTGTAGAAGGATTTTCAACTAGCTGTTCGGATAAATTAACAGCTAGTGAAGAAAACTATTTACATTTATGCATTACTGCTACACATTTAGTCTGAAGCTGAGGTTTCTAATCCAATTGAAGCTGAGGTTCTAAACCAACTGGAGCCAAATCCAGACTTTTAGAGGAATTGATCAAAGAATTCAAAGTTAGTAGTTTGAGAAAGTCTGTTTTTCTTCTCTGTGATATTTCACATCAGTGAAATCCAGTTGTGATCACTATTTTTGCTTCTAGTCCCACTTACTCACCTTGAAATTCAGACACAGGCCAAGGCATGCATGACAAACAGAGGCCTGTGGCGATGGAGGCTCAACATGGGCAACTTGTCTTTCACTGGTCCTCATTCCACTGGAAGCATGTTGAGGCTTGTTAGGCCTTCAAGAATTTCCCCCAGTGCTGTAACAGTAACTGCTGTAACTGGCATTCAGCTTCAGAGAAACGAGCGGACCTGAAACCGAAAGTGTGCCAGAGCAAAGGTCACAGCTTGCCTTTCTTAGTTTGGTCTTTATCAGATTTCATGGAGAAGTTAGGTACGAGTCTGGACATAGCTCATGCTTATAACTGTGTCTTAAGCAAAATAGTGATGTGGACCTGCAGCTCTTACTATTATAAAGCATTTTGCCTTTTATTTCATTGCATCCTTGCTCCTTTTTTGTAATCTCCTTTTTTATATATTAATAAGTAAGATTATGATGCACATTAGTTGTATTTGGAGGCTCTTATAGCACTTTTGGAAAGTTTGGAACTTCTTTTAACTTTTACTTTAAGGAAGTGAATGCCATCTTAGAGAAAAGAATGATGTTCAGACATGCATCCAAAAGTATCCCACAGTAATCTTTGGGAATGTAATCGGTATTATGAGTGCAAAAGTATTTAGAGCCAGAATCAGGTATCCACTTGAGTTTAACAGGGAGGTATATAACAGTAACATGAGGCCTGAAGATCAGGGCTTCAGAATCACACTTATTATTGTTAATAATTAAATAATTAACTTTAATCATGTAGTCATTAGATCATAGTCATTCATTTGTCTCTTAGAACGGAGTCAGACTTAACATATTATGTTGTTTAGTATTCAGAGATTTAAGTTTATTCAGTGATATTAAATGATATTCGATCATTTGAGCTTAGAATTTGCACCATTCTGTCCTCGAACTTAAATCCATACATCTTGCACAATAAAGGATCAAGCAACGGTCAGTGTTAGTGCCCCGTCTGACAATTTAATATGACCATTATATTTTACTCTAAATCACATTCGAGACAGAAGAACTTCATGGAATTTTTAGATTTGGAGTTATTCCAGATTTAGTCCTGCTTTCCTTATATAGCAGTCTCCACTCATCTGGGAAGACTTTCCAGTAGGTGTTGAAGCATAGCTGTGGGGATTTATGCTTTTGAGCATTAGTGAGGTCAGACACTGGTCTGGTGTGTAGACTGCATCCCAGTTCATTCCAAAGGTGTTCAGTGTTCAGGACACTCAAGTTCTTACACTTTAAACTTTGAAAAGCATGTCTTCATGGAGCTCTTTGTGCAAAGGGGCAAAGTGATGATGGAAAGGGGTTTGGGCGCTCAAGTACCAGTGAAGAAAAATCTTAAAGCTACAGTATACAAAGGCATTAGACACTTGCGTGCTTCCAATGTTTTGATAACAGCTTGAGGAAGAACCACATCTGGTTAGGTTTTGACAAAACCTTTGGCCGTAGTGTGCCATGAACTTAAAGGTGGGGTCTCCGTTGTTTGTGAAATGCTACAGAAAACTGAGTCGGGCCGCCAAACAAAACAAAAACAAAACTAACGTGTAGCCAGTGAGCAGAAAGGGGCGTGTCTTGTCAATATGGGTGGAGAGAGTGTTCAGTGCGCATGTGTGACATTAGCAGAAAGCTGTTTTAACATTAACATGGAGTTACTTGGAGAGAACTGAAGGAGCAGGAAGTTGGTGCATATTCACAGATTGGAGTTTCCCAAGTCAATAACTCCTGAGATAAACGCTGTTACTACACAAATAACACCTCTTTTCTATCGTGGTAATGTAGAGTGGCAGCTACAACCGCGTTTTGCTATCAGTACAGGGGTGGGACCCATTTGGGTTAAGGGTGTGTTTGTTTTGGTGATTTCAAATGTCAACATTGGCTTTCAAACAACGGAGACCCCACCTTTAATTGTTAAAGTTTTTTAACCATGCAGCACATGGTGGAGATTGGAGGAGAAGGCATAGTAATAATAGACATACTGTAGCTTATCACAAGGACCAACATTTAGAAACCGCACATAGATATAAAATAAGCCGTACTTGGTCGGTATTGTCCTGACTTTAGAGACTTTTTTAAGAGAAGAGTAGTTTGTTAGAGTTAATTAGAATTAATGTTAGAGAAGTTACACAAAATATAGACAACATTGATTAGTTCCAAAATCATTTCATAAAGAAATCATGAAAAACCCATCGTGTGTATTCACATTCATGTTGTTTTGAGTTGGTTATGGATTTGTCATCTCGTCACCTCAACTTGCAAAAACACTTCAAGTATTTCTGAATATTGGCTTGATGTAGATTTTGAGATCCTTTGTTTCGAGCTACTTCTTCATTTTTCATATTTCTTCATGTTATTCCTGTTTTACTGATCTGCAGAGGAAGGAAACTTCACTGGGACAAAAAGTTAAGGCAAGACAAAACATGGCAGAATTAGGTCACCGAATTGTTATTTTTTTCTACACCCGCAAAGCGAGATAGAGGCAGGAAATGCATTTTCTCACCCAAACTGGAAGGAACTTTAATGTAGAGCTCTGTGTCAAAAGAACTGATTCAAAGTGTTTTAGCTTCCTGAATGTCTGCACATTGTTGAAAGAAAACCATTCCCTGTTTTTTCCTGCAATTTTGGGAATCAGGGTCTCTGCAGTTTCCCAGTTTCCTGCACATGGCTTTGAGGTTTTATTTTACTTGTCAGAACGTATAGACATGTTGCAGGAGATCACGTTTCATATGAAATCTCATCATTGATAAAAAGTTTTAATCCCCCAAATACCACAGCTTTCCAAGAGAGCATCAATGAACAATGAATCATGTGTTCATGAATACACAATTTTGTTCTGCAATATATAGACAGATTTTATTAGAACATCTGCATTTTAAATATCATAATATATATCGCAACTTAAATATCTGTTGATTTGAACAAAAAAAAAAGTTTAATCCCAGACTATTTGTTTTTTTAATGCTGTCATATGCGCATGGACTCTCTCCCTCTCTCTCACAGACACACACACACACAAATCCACACACACCCCTCCATACACAGTTCTTTCAGTAGCTCATCACCATGCCCATAATTAGGCTTACTGTTTGGGGATGTAAGCAAAAGCTTTGTTGGTGTGTTGCTTCATCATTGTTAGTCAGGAGCCCATCAGCCCAGTGCTTTTGTTCCCCCATAAGCATGAAAAACTCACTAAGCGAGGCCTCGTGTGTGCATTGCGGAATTAGGTGAGAGACGTGTGTGATGCACTGACATGCTGTTCTCTGATTCCTATGCGCTGCTTCATCCTTAAGCGAACTAAAGGTGTGTGTGGTTCTCTCCTCTCATTGTTGTTCATTCATTTGTTTGTAGCTCTGTTGTCTGTTGTTTTGCTAACGAAGTGTTTATGAGGATTGTTGAACTTTGTATAAACGTTCGTCCAAAGGTCACCTTTTATGTTGCGAAACGGGTAACAAATGATTGACTACAGTCATTGACTACAATTGTTAAAGTTAATATGTAGCAAGAACAGTGTTAGCATTAGTTGCCACTGGGATAATCACGCATATATTTAACGGTCACATGTGGATCAATTCATGATTTTATTCATAATGAAGCTTGAAGCCGGATGTCATACATCTTGCCTTATTGATACGGCATCCGACATGCGGTGTCACACCATGAAGCTTCCTTATTACTGCTGACTGATGGAGAACTAATTGCATTTTTCTCAATTATGACTTATAACTTCCAGAACTTTCTTTATAAATCAGATTTCACGTTCCATATATTTAAATATGTATCGTACGGTAATAGGAATGCAACGAGCCCTTTTTATTCTCTGATACGGCACCATCTACACCATCTGCATATCATTCTCGATAAGGACATCTGTTGTACACGTACAATTATAGACAATTTTTATGTACATGATCTGTCAGATTTTTTGTGAAACACTTGATGATCAGTAGCAAAAGACTAAGCCACTAAGAACGTTGATCTGATTGTGAAACCAGTTCAATACGTTTGCTGTTTCTAACTAGAATAAATGACAATACTGTTAACTCCTTTATGTGGTGAAGGTAAATTATGTGTAATAGTATGTAGTATGTAGTAACAGTATGTGTAATAGTAATTATTCAGGTAGCATATCCTTCCTTTCTTACATTCTGGCTGCTTATTTCCTATTTTTTTTATTTTGTTTCTCTTTTCTCTCCAGCTACCTGGCAGACCAGTGCTGGAATGGCGGCTACATCTACCTGATCATGTTGCGGAGGATCAAGCGCAAGGCACCTCTCCCTCCGTGCAATGGCAGCAGTGGCTGTGCAGAAAATCCCACTGAGCACTTCGGCAGCGTGCGTTCAGAGTCTGTGGTCGGCAGTCCGGCACAGAACGGCAAGCGAACCCGCAAGTTTGGCGTTATCTCCCGTTCCTCATTTACCCGAGACAACAAGGACGGCAATGACATTCAAGATCACAAACATGAGAATGGCTTCTCTTCCATGGAGACAGAGGCTACATCATCAGAGACCGGCACCCCACTGGGCATGCCAACAGAGGAGAGTCCAGTCACTGGTCAATCTGTGGCCATAAACAATAATATCAGCGCTGCCACTCTGCCCGATCGCTCCGACTCATGCCTGTCAAACAGCTTAAAGTCTCAGCCAGGAAGGAATGATCCATCCAGCCAGGTATCATACTCAGATATGTTTACCAACAGAGAAAATATATGTGGAATAAAAGATTATTTCATTGACATATTCATACTAACGAATTTTAACTTCGTATGTCCTCTTCACTATTTATCTCAGGATGTCTTGAGTTTGTAGCATTTGTGACGTAAGTGTGAGTGTAAAAGAGTAAAGGGCTGTGAGTGTGTGCTTATGTGAGACAATGACAAGCACAGGTGAGGAAAACGCAGTTGGAAATTAATCGATGACTAGTTTGTTTCTGTGGGAACAAACTGTTTTAAACACAAGCCGGTACGCCAGAATAGTGCGTTCAGATTTATTAGCATTATATGTAGAGTTCCATGTTGTAGGCTTTTTTACAGGCTGCACATCTGACATCATGCAGCTTCGTCAGTCACTTGACAAATATTTCTAACATTTCAGATTGGTGCAGGAATTTACACCTTCTTGTTTATTTGCACCTAGGTGAAACTTCGCTTGAGGCGTAACCTTCTTTTTAAAACTCAGCTCCAAACTTAGCTGAGATCAGGAGGAGATTGAGGAGATCAGAATAGTGTATTTACTATCTGTAAATACTGTCTGCTATATGCAATTACTATAAACGCTAGTGTGTGTGTGTGCATGCGTGTGTGCGTGAGTGAGTGTGTGTGTGTGAGAGTGTGTGTGTGCATGCGTGTGTGTGTGTGTACGTTTGTGAGAGAGTGTGTGTGTGCGTGCGTGAGTGTGTGCGTGTGTGTGCATGTGTGTGTGCGTGTGTGTATGTGAGAGAGTGTGTTTGTGCGTGTGTGTGTGCGTGCGTGCATGCCTGAGTGTGCATGTGTGTGTGTGTGTGTGTGTGCGTGTGCTTACGTGTGTGTGTGTGAGAGTGTGTGTGTGAGTGTGTGTGTGTGCATGTGTGTGTGTGGGTGCGTGTTTGTCTACAGTAAATATATGTATGTTTTTTGTACTAAATCCTGGAATGTTTTTCTTTTTACATTTGCAATGAGAACAAAATGACTTTGTAAATACACAAACCAGTACTGATCACTGTTATTATTTTTCATCTGTAGTAATCTCTACTGATTACTTTACTGATTGCTGTGATCCTGCATTATTTTCAATTCAAGTATTTTACTCAGTTTTACTGTTTTCCTTACGAACAGTAAGGAGAACGGTTAAAGCCTATCATGACAATATTTTAGAAACCACAGCATGGAGAATAGCATATGTTTCTGATCTAATCGTGCCCGAGCGAAGCTCTGCGGCATTCCCCAGAGTACAGAGACCTTATGATGTCAGACGGAGGCTTGCGAGCTCAAAATAACCATTCTGGCTTCTTAGGCAGATACATTCATCTGCTAGTGGTTGCTCGTGCAGCTCTAAGGTTTTGCACCAGAAGTTCTACCAGTTTGATCTCGACCCACCATACAGCTTTTCAAAGACGAGAAAGTTTGCGTTCCAGTGAACAAACGCAGTCAAGGCATTTTTTGGCAAACCACTTTAGAACAAGAATCTGCTTAATGTTATATCTGTCTCCTTTTTAGGCTAGACTAAATTAATCACAGGTCTTAGCAAAAGCATCACCACAGGCAAAGACTGCTTGCAAACTATTAAGCAGGCCTGTAGATTTTTTTATAGGATTTGAGTGCTCTTTGTTTGTGGAATGGTAGCTTATTTCAGCCAGGACAGCTTGTTAATGAAAGGTCTGTTAGTCAACTCACGAGTGACATAGATCGAAGATTTTATGTTGTGACAGGTTTAATTTAAGGTTGTTTCATGTGCTTTTGTAATAACTCTGAAATGTAGCTCACGCTCGTGAAGATCTTTCAGATACGGAAAACTTTTTTATCACCGTAAATCTTTTTTCCACCATATGTGATGCAGACTGGAAAGACAGCTGAATACTTCTGTTTTTTCCTTGCAGTAATGTACTTTGATGCCTCAGTTTTAAGAACTTGAAATATATTTTTTTTTTACAAAATGACATGGAAATATTTTTATTTAGGCAACTTCCTGACTTCGAAATCTTTGCTAATTAAATATGATCTATTTTTCTGAATAGCTCTGTGACATCGGGGAATTGACATAAGCCGAGTCAATTTAGTTTAGAAACAGATACCGGCGGTTAAAATACAAAGCAAAGCAAAACAAACAGAAAAGAGCACTTCTACTCTGTACACATGGCAGTAGACAAGCCTTTAAAATGTCTAATTTGGCCTAATAAAAGACTTTAATAGGCAGAAATTCAGACCACAGAACTGACTGAATTTATTAGCGATTATTTGCTTAGCTGTATTAGCATGAGTAGAGATCAGCGTAGTGACGGATGGATGGAGATAAGTCGCATAATCCGAGCTAGAACTCGTTCCCCACTGTAGACTTGTCACTCTCTAAGACTTGCTAGAAGTGTTTTTTTTTGTTTGTTTTTCTTTCTAAAATAACATGACCTCTAAATGTAGATGTAAGCTGATCTTCTTTTAATGGAACAACAGTAATTTTTTAATGTACCGTTTCACCATTTTCGCGTGTGAATGCGACACATGCAAAATAGTAACACAGGAGAAATGTCACAATTTGTGGAATTACGTAAAGGGTTTTTCCATCCAGTGAGAGAAAAAAACGTTATCTAGGTTCCCGATCATCTATTCACGCACGGTTTTGGTGTTGGTGATTCACCCTCCTCAGCACTCAGCAGCCTTTCATTAAGGTGTTGTCACTCTCTCTGTTAGGTTCTATAGTAAAACCAAACGCCAACGTGTGCCTACATGCTGAATGAGTCAGATTGTCTGTTAGCATGTTGAAATTTCATGCGCTGTCACGTCAAACTTTCTCAGGCTCTGCATTCAAAGCATGCGTTGACCCTTGTGTGTTGGTTTAATGCAGTGTAAAAAGCTATCTCGATGTTAAATCAACATTTGTAGCCTTGAATATACACAATCATGAGTCATCGATGTCGTTTAGCTACCGCGGATTTTTCTGTTAAATCCATGGGTGTTTCTCAACCGTTAACACATACCTCGGCTCATAAGCCAGAACGAACCAGCACTTTATTTAATCTCTAAGTAATAAGGTAAAAATGTTCAGGAAAAAAATAAACATAAGGCACTTTTTTGCTTACTTCCTGTCGTTTTCTTAGTGAGCAAGAGAGCACAATTTACATAGGACAGTTGAAGCTTCTTAGTCTGTGCTAAGATGTATTTGAATATTTTTGATGTGACAATATTAGCATGATAAAGAAGGGTCTCTTTCATGTATCTGGTTCGTGGCAGTATAATGAAGAGGGACGGTGTTTATGTACACACGATGGAACACTTAAGAGTTTAAGCATCACGGTAAGGCCGATTGCCAACGAGAGCTGGAGCGTAACGTTCGTGGATACATTTAAGCAAGACTTTTACAGACTTTCCTTTATCCGTCGTGTTTTTCATACACAGCGTGTGAAACTTTGTGCCAGCGGTTACGTGGAACAACATAACGACAAAACAGGTTTATAAAAAGCAAACAGTGTACATCATTAACCACACAGAATAACATGAACAGCTTAATAATGCAAGAGAAATGTGCATTTGAGCGGAGAGTCCGTGAGTAGAGGAAATTATTGTATATTATTGTATATGGTACATAGCAGAAAGGGGCCAAATAGCTTTTCACCAAATTCTTTTGCCACTCTGAACATTAGCAAAGGTTACAGCTGTAGCTTAGATGCTAATCTATCCACATTAGGCAGCAGGCAGGCAAATAAATCACTGGTATTTAGACAGTGGTTCTCAAAATGGGGACCAGAGACCCACTGTAGCATACGCATAATGTCAAACGGTGTTATGTTGTATGTTCAGGAATTTTAAAGTCCGCAATTGGATTATGCCTTTAACTGTCCAGTTTCAGTGACCCTGTGCGAACTGTAGCCTTGAATTTCTGTCCCTGGGTGACAGGAGAGGAACATGATTTGTTCTTCTAAAGGGTTACCGTAGGCTTATTGCAAGCTTGAATCACTTCAGACATTCTTTTAAGCCTCTCTCATCAGGAAGGTATTACTACTTGCAGAACTGATGCTCATTGGATGCGTTTTGCCTTTTGCACCATTCTGTGTAAACTCCAGGGACTGTTTTTTGTGTGTTTAAATCCCACAGGATCAACTTTTTCAAACCAAACCAGCCCATGCTTTAACAGCAAACCTGCCATGGTTTGACACGAGTCTGGGCCGTATGTTAAAAGCACTAACGATACCTGGGGTATTTCAGAAAGCGCATATCGCTGTAAATTTCTAAAGAAAAATGATTATGCTTGTCAAACATTTTTCATCTCTGTGCGTTTTCCCCATCCAAATCACTTCTTAGCTGTTTTTTTTTTTAAACACAAATTTAATGGAGTATTCTGCATATTTACTTCCCCTGAACTCCCTTTTCACCCCTGCTGAAAGCACTAGAATGTGTCTCTACTCTACAGTGACATTAACAGTTTCAGACACACTGGGACTAATGAAACATTACTCAACACTCTGAGACAAGGCTGGAGCAGGCTGGGACTTTTGAAGTTGTCAGAAGCATGTGCTCTTAAACATATCTCACTCTTTATTTATGGAGCTCTCTAAAGAAGAAGAATTCAGCTGAGTGCAAAGGAAAAGCCATCAGTTTTGCATCAGGAGAAGTTCCAATGGATTCATTAAGAAACTAAATAAATCATTACACCCCAAGCTGTTCTTGTTGGAGCTTTTTGTTACTATAACTACTTTTTCTTGTTTTAAAAATCTCTTTTATGAGAATGTCTTTTTTCTTTTAGCCCAAGGAGGGCAGTCGTATCTGGAAGATGCACATGGTCAAGGGGCAGGACGGCTTGGGCATCCAGATTACCGGTGGCCGCGGCTCCAAACGTTCACCGCACGGCATCATCGTGGCTCACGTGGAGAAAGGTGGAGCCGTACAGAGGTAAATCCACCTTTCTGTGTTTAAGTGGCAATCGTGTGCTGTCGTGATAACTACAGCAACACTATTCATCAGTGCTTCATCCATATGCAAAGCACCATGGCTTCTCGAGTGCACTCCCATCAAACTTCAAAGCCACCCGAGGGTCCGTATTTAAGCTAATTTGAAGTTCATAAAGGAGGTTTACTATCGTTGTCGTGACACGTTTTGTGTATGTTGGCGGTCATAGTTTTAATGATGCTTGTAGAATTATTAATATATGGATCTTTTAACTCTGGATGTTGAGTTAAATATCAAATACTACTGGGTCAGGATTTCTAAAGGCTTTAAATATTTTGTGGGGAACACCCGTATACTTTTAAAACCCAAACCTTGCCTTTGTCTCCTTTTACTCCACAAATACATAAAATCTCATAAATATTAGTACAGAACGTAGCCACGTCAGCTTTGCTTAAACACAGACTGTGTTTAAAGCTGTAACATGTTAAGGAAATTGCTGACCTGCTTCTTTCTGCAAATCAGTAAAGCACACATTGGCAGAGGATTGTGAAAGCACAATAACCAGATGGTAATGAGCCAAGAACTGATGCTAGATTGAGATCACTTGTTTCAAAACATTTGACTAGACCCCCTTAGGTGGTATTATAGGTTACTAGGGAACTGTTTAAGAAGAAAATACTGCTTTGTGGTTTGTGCCTGGGGCTTTTTTCACGGATGCCAAAAATGTTTAGTATATATGAGGCTTTCTGGTGAGAATATACATGTACTGTAGCTCCTTCAGAATCTCAACAGTGAGTGTGGGCTGTTTAGAAAGGACCGCTACGATTTGGCCTCATTGTTAAAGTGGAGAAATATCTAAGACATTTTTGTGCTCTGTCAACAATAAACGTGAAGCACTTACTGCTGTTTAAGTGTCCTTTAGAAGCAAAATGTCATCTTTGTACTAGTTTATGTGGGAGTTAACATCAGGAGTGTTAGTGATATGTATTATTCTTGTATGATTCTTGCTGCAGAGTCTCACAAAATCCTGTCATTCAGCTTTTGCTATCAATCACAGAAATGGATTTTTATAAGCCGCCTTATTAAGTTTGAGTGTACATGAATTCATTAAAGAAAAAGAGACCTCTCAGAATATTAATGAACCTGTTTGAATATGTGAATGCTAAAATCTTATAAAAGTCACAGCCCCATACGTGTCAATTTCTTGCTCCTGTCTGGCAAATTAATTACAAAAATGAGGACAAAACCCATCTTAAATCTGTGATTTTCTGAAAGTATGGATTTATATGTAAATTTTTATGTACTGAGTAAGGATGTGCATAATGCTATTTGAAGCAGTTACTGTTGATTATTTTCCTATAACTGCAACGATATCAGTTTTTAATATATTAAACCAGACGTCATACCTTTTTTTCAGATGTAGTTACTTTAAATGTTATGCATAGAATAACCACAAGACAAGTTTGTTCTTTTTATCACTCTTCTGATTAGAAGCTATAAACAGTCTTTCCCTTTTTTTTTCCCCGTCTCTTTTAAATAAAATAAAATGCAGTGTGTTATTTTACTGTTACTGCAAAGTGAAAGATTCGGTGTTAAAGTTTTAAATAATGAAAAGTTTCTTTAATGAAAGCTTCGTCATATCACCGATTACACGTTTTCTTTGTTAAATTACAGCACGTAATTAACAATAACAGGTAACGTTAACTTATGGAGTTATTGGCAGATGTAGAAGAGCTTTCTGTGGTTTTATAGTTAGTTAACATAATATGTATTATTTGTGTTTATTAAAGGGACGGGCGACTAAAGGCGGGTGATGAGCTGCTGATGATCAACGGTCAGTCTCTAGTTGCCCTCTCACATCAGGAGGCTGTGGCTGTCCTTCGTGCCACTTCAGGCCTCGTGCAGCTGGTGGTGGCTTCCAGGGTATTTTTAATGAACAAACTCACACACTGATACTTATTTTATTCAAAATCTCCCTTTGGCTGCACTTGTTTTTTAGAACTTGTCACTTTAAAACTTTTTTTTATACACACACAGTTATTGTCAGAACTTTTTAAATCCCAGCCTGAAGCCTCTGGAAAAATGTAAACCTTAATGTACTTGGCTATAGAGGAAAAAAGTTAAATATAAACCTAGAGAGTTATTCACCTCTTAACTCTGCATGTTTTTCTTTTCTCTTATTTATGGCTCTGTTTGCCTCAGGATGAGTCTGAAGTTGACTTTCACAAATACCCATCGAGCAGCCTGCCTGATCTTGTGAGCACATGCTCAGCTCAGGACACTCCACCATCCCCAGGGGACGGGAAAGAGAACATGGAGCCGGATGTGGAGGACGTGAGGGCCAGCAGCCTCTCACTGCCCACCCAGGGCTCAGTACGTACGCCAGACGCCTATATGCATCACTATCACTGTCTGTAATCTCATGCAGCCTCCTTTTACTTCCTGTTTGACTGCCCAACCACGCGTTGTTGTGTTTATGTCCTGTTGAAAGCTCTTACCATTTTTTCCACTGTGCCTGTGAATTCTCCGAAATTCATTACTTGTATCTCATATGTCACAGATTCATTAACTCCCCTCAGCATTCTGTAGCAAGTGACATTTCTGTATAGGCCAATGTTGTATAAGAAATAATTCATTTTCTTTCAGTAAGCAGTAGCACGTAACCCTGTGTGCTGTCAGACATCGTTAATATTTAATCGAGCCTCGGCTAAGCATTATTTTAGTCCCACAATAACACAGCTCATACTGGGCAATCATTGTATAGACTCAATGCAAAGGTCAGCTTGGTGGAGTTAAATATTCTGGGACTTTATAGAATGTCAGCATTGCGGTCCACCCCCACGTTTATCACCATCACCGATCGCCTTCACTGATCTCCAGAGCTTCTCTCTGTTCATTTACATTTCCATTGCTCAGACGAAGGTTGTGGACTGTAACACTTTGTTTTACTATCTATTTAAATTTGTACCAATGTAAATACTTTCCACACTTCTGGGTGAATAGTTATAATAGTTATAAATATCTATTAGTTGTAATAGTTATAATAGTTATAAAGGTGCCCCAAGATTACAATTAAGCTAAAACCCTTTTAGAGTGGAAAGTGTTAGAATTCTGAACCATAAAACATTTAGATTTTTCTCTTTCAGCCAGAGTAGATTTAATGCTCATATAAGTGCTTAGTGAAGATTTACATTTACATCATTTAGCAGACGCCCTTATCCAGAGCGACTTACACTTTATCTCATTTTTTTATACATTGAGGGTTAAGGGCCTTGCTCAGGGGCCCAGCAGTGGCAGCTTGGTGGACGTAGGAATCGAACTCACAACCTTAAGCCCAACACCTTAACCACTAGGCTATCACATCCATTCAAAGTTGTCTGAAGACTCAGTGACTCAGCTGTTCAGAGGAAGTTTATTCCTGAGTACCAGCACAGATGAGTCTTGATGCACGCTTTCCTTGTGTGTTGAAGGGTCAAGTCTTCTCATGCTTGTGTCTCAGTGTAGTACAGTGCAGGGTTTGATGAGTGTCTGAAGGTGGATCAGGCTGGTCCGGATTATTTTTACCAGACTTTTCAGAATATATAAAAGAGGACACAATATAGAGTCGTGTCACTTTCAGTTCATGACTACATTAGGAAGTGCATTTTTTTTCTTTTATTGCTTTGCATGTAACCTCTGTTAGCACAAGAATTATTTATTTATTAACTACCATTGCGCTGTTCCTTTGTAATGAAAGAATTTATACTGGCTTTCCGTTTATCACTCTACAAATCCCTAGGACATTGTCAAAGACATAGTCTTTACTTATAATCATTGCATGATGATCCTATTCATTGAGATAAAAATAAACACAAGCCACATGTCCCAGCCTTTACACCTATTATTGTCCTTGTACCCTTTGTAAGGAAAGCCTGAGCGTTTGTGAGCTGCAAGTGGTTGGGTGTGTGTTTTTCAGCAAACTGTCACTTGTCAGGTTATTTATAACTGTCAGGTATAGTGCTGTTTTAAGGGGAAATAGGGAGGGGAGGAAAGTAGAGGAGAGCAAAAAAAAGAGTGAACTGGGAGAAGCGCACAGCTGTGACTGTCAAATTAAGCCTTGTGAGGCGTGGAAGTGCGCAGTTTTGTAGAAGCCCATGGGTTTCATATTTGATGGAATTAGCACAAACTCCATGATTTCCCTAATCAAATCATGAGGACACATTTGAGGCACTTTTAGAGTCAAAACACAAGAATTCATCACATTTGCTTTTTTGTTTGCATATTTAATGCTTTTTACCAGTTTGTTTTTTTATACAGTGGCTTAAGTCTGGAAAACTTTGATGCTAGGAAGCTAACTGTGTCATTTTGTAGCATATCGATTGGACATGATATAAAGCTGGGAATCACGGTTAATAAGATTGGCCATTATGCAATAAATGGTGGCAGGCTAGCTTTGTGGGTGATATACACTAGGTGCTTGTTTCAGCACTGTGTATTCAAAGGAATAAAAAAAGGAAGAAAAGATGTTTTAAATCCACGTGTCTCTCCAATGAGGCCTCGAAGATGTATCTGTCCTTGCTTTTCCAAAGGTTACCTGAAAGATATTTTATTTTGCATTGAAGTCAGTGCTGGGGAAGTGGTAGCTCAGTGCTTTAGCTGTTGGACTACTTTTTGGAAGGTAGTTACTTCAAATCTCACCGACCCCTGAGTATAGCCGTAAACACACTGTACCTGCTCAGTTGGATAAGTGAGATAAATATAGGTTGCTCTGGATAAGGGCATATGCAAACTCCTGTAAATGTAATTTCTTAGTTTGGAAGAAAGAATTTTCTTTCTAACTGCATTGCACCTAGAGAAACGTAGTGCTGTTAATTCCGAATCTGAGGTGGTTAATAATGGCAGCATACTTTACATGACCCCTAGGCCACCTCAGGTTCCTTTCTCAGAAGTGTTAATAATTACTGTTGCCAAGGTTGTTTACGTTTACGGTTACTTTTACGTTTAGGCTAATAATTCCATCCCAATAGAAAGTCAGCATTAATTTTAGGTCAAGCCATTAACTAGAGTTCTAGATTTTAGGACATTTCTGTATTGTGAAGATCATGGTTGTTGTACCGGTGTGCATGTGAACCGTCAGATGAAACGAGGCTCAGCATCAGGAGCGTGCTGCATTCCTAAGACGCTCCACAAACATTTACAAAGTCAACAAAACGCTAAAAATCCTTTTCTTTGTTTTCTCAGGAAGTTGCTCAAGAAAAGAAATGTTCTCTCTTTTGTAACCTCACAGAATCCATTAAGCACCGAGGTAAAGGCTCAGTTTTGGCTTTGAGTTCATTGCTGTCATCAATTCTCTCTGTTCCCATTCAGTTCACAGATCTGGATAAGCTGGATGAACATGGCCGTTTTGAGGGACCCAAAGGATGTCGTAGTCCAACCCCTATGAAATTCCGCAGCAGATCCCAAGGTCAGAGACAAGTAGCATTGTCCAAAACAGAACAAGAGCAATTTCTATGGAATGAGGCTGAAGGGATCCAAGTTTTCAGTATACAGTATATATATTTATCATTGATTATCACAGAGCATAACGTCGAATTTGTTATAATCAGGTGGCGGCAGTCGTCTGGAATCTGTCGGAGAGGATGACGAGTTGATGGTTGAAAATGGCGAAGCAGGAAGTAACGTGACGGAGAAATCATCACATGGTAGGCGGAAACATTCCCTTCCACATCAGCTGGACACCGTGGGAATCCGACAGGTCAGTTCATCCTCAGGTTTCCATTTGAAACTTGGTTACTTACAATTTAAACTTACTTGAAGTGTTTGCCTAGTTACTTCAAATAAGTTACTTCATGTCCCCTTGTGTGTGTTACACCCAGGTACCCAATTAACAGTAAACAAATTTAATTTATGAACAGAATTCAATTGAAATGATAGACTCATCACTTAAATGTGTACACTAATACTGCATGTGTATTGGAATTGTAATGCCATTTGTTACTGAAATTTCCACCAAAAGAACACATTCAAACTGACATTATACATGTTTTTGAGTTATTGCTGGTTTGGATTCAGTTCAGTTCCAGTCTAACAGGCTAATAACTATAAGAACTCAATAATACGTATAATAGCTTCCATATTGGTGGGTTGTTTTCCAAATAAAAGAAAATAAAAATGTGGGAGATTTTGGCTACGCTTCACAGATCCCTCATGGAGAACCAATGCTCTAATTAAAGAATAAAATCCCCTCGGATGGATATTTTAATTGCTTCAATTGTCAAGAGTTAACTGAGTGAAAAAATAGGGGAAATTAGGATTTTAGTTTGACTTTTCCTCGATTCCAGCATCAATTTCATCAGCTTGTGTTGGCAACAGAATTGATTATTATGTTACAGTCGTACAATTACACTTTTTGAAAACAGGGAACTGGAACTTTTCTCAAACGCATTTTACTTCTAGCATTTTTTAATGTGAAATCCTTCTGATGTTTTAACATGAACTCATTACACCCCAAGAGTGTAGGCTGTACATACTGTAATACTGAGCAGATTTAGGATTACTATGTAAATAATCATAGGATAAAATCCTTAAGCCGAAAAAAACTCTAACATAACAAATGTACTGTATTACGGTAGAAAATTGAATACTTTCTGTCGCCAACCAGCCACTATATATTTTACATGTCACCTTCAAGGCATTGCATTTCATCCAGTATGCCTCAGAATTGGCTCTTGATTACAGGTCTGTGGTCTAAAAGGCTCCAAATTTGTATCACTGAAACAAATCAACAGGATAATATTGTCACCCGCTTGCTTTGTGTATGAAGCACGTCTGGTAATTCTTATGCTTTATTCATGCTTTTCTTTCTCATCTTACCCAGGAATATCAAATCGTGAAGAAATCAGCACGGTCTCTAAGTACTGTTCAAGTGGAGTCTCCATGGCGACTGGCTCAACCATCTATTATCTCCAACATTGTCCTGATGAAAGGACAGGGCAAGGTGAGTGGCCACTCTGGATACTCTTCTATCTCAGAAGACACATTAGATACATCTCTGTCCTACAAGAGCCAGTCATAAATAATAATAATAAAAAAAGCTAGTCATTTATTAAATATAGTTGATAAATAAAGATTATGCTTTAGATGTTGGGGTCCTTTTGAGATTTATTTATTTAATCATTTTTATTCAGTTCCTCAGATGTATTCACCTCATGGGTATTAACCCAATTTTGGTTAAACATATTCATTCATAACATAACTAGCTTTATTTATATAAATAAAGTTTTGCAGTGATAAATACCAAGTTGTAGCACAACTCGAGTATTAATGCACAGCAAACTTTTCATCTAGGGTCTGGGTTTCAGCATCGTTGGTGGCCAAGATTCTGCACGAGGTAGGATGGGGATATTTGTCAAGACCATTTTCCCCAATGGAGCAGCTGCAGCAGATGGGAGACTCAAGGAGGGTATGTGCTACTAGGGATACTGCAACGATCCACTATAACGAGAACGATTTAATGCCGGGTTTGTCAACTAATGGTGCATGGCTTAAATACGACCCAAAAAGAATTTCAGCAGAACAAGTCGAATCCTTGACTCCACAGGGTGTCCAGAAAGACATGAACCAGTGCAGCTTCAATAGCAGATCCTCTGTTGGTTATCCAATCACATATTTATATCAATAATTGAGTTGAAAGCAGCTGATTAGACCACAGATTTATTTTTTTATCTATTTTTTTTTTCTGTGGCAAGAGAATTATTTTTATTTAGCTGACACATTTTCTGTGTAGTCATTTCAATCTTTTAATTCCCACTTATTCAGGGGACGAAATCCTAGAAGTGAATGGAGACTCTCTTCAAGGCCTCACGCATCAGCAGGCCATTCAGACCTTCAAGGTAAAACCTTTAGTCAATCTTTCTGACAGCTGCAGTCATGTGGAAAGCTGTCAAGGGAATTAGTCCTTACATCCAGATCCTGGAAAGTTAATCCTACTTCTTTAGCTCACTTTTGGTTGAGCTTACTTCCTGGGCTGAAATTTTTAGTAATTTTTAGTGCTCAGATATTTATATATATATGACAATGGCTGTGTTCATAATACTTTTGTAAAGATTCTCACTAACAGCACTTGAGGCTTTTGTACTGAAAATATTTTTGCAGTGAAATGACATGCAGAATGACAGAGATGTTTCCTGTTGGCATTTCTTTTTCTTTCTTTTTTTTTTTTTTTTAAACAGCAATTAAAGAAAGGGGTTGTAACACTAACTGTGCGAACTCGTCTGAGGAGCCCGAGCTTGACCCCATGCCCAACGCCCACCCTGCTCAGCAGATCCAGCTCACCCAATTCCAACACCAGCAGCAGCACCCCTATACCACCAGGCTTCGACGAAGGAGAGTACCGTAAGGGACCAGGCCCAAAAGACCGCATCGTCATGGAGGTTACGCTTAACAAAGGTAGCCAAAAAAAGTTTTTTAAGGCATGTTAAGATGTTATTACAAGTTTAGTATTAGTTTAATAAGTTTTAGCGACCACCTTTAGGTGCTGTGTGATTTTATTTTTACTGGGACAATTGCCAGTTTAAATCCTAACCCAGTTCAGCTAATCAAGAACTAGCACAGAATAGGAGAACACAGTCACTCAACAAACCAGTGATAGTTCACGGCTGCAGACAGAACTATAGGAGTATCAGATATAATCAAGTGCTATTTGTTGCCATGGGAAGTACAGCATGAACCTGGGGAACCATAACAGGTACTGCTGTTTAATTAATAAGCATATGTTATGTGTTAGTCTGCTTGTTAATCATTTAAATGTTGTTGTTGTTATTATTATTATTATTATTATTATTATTATTATTATTATAGTAGTAGTAGTAGTAGTAATAGATTTACTTCAAAGCAATAAGATAAAAAAAAGTAAAAAATTAAGCTTTAAAATGAAAATTGTTGTGAAAAAAAAAATGTAAAATATTAATTTTGGAAATTGGCAGATAGTTGATCACTAGGGAATAATCTCTGGGTTTTTTTTTTGTTCTTTTATCATACTGAAATTTTATCACATTTCTACTGACATCATGTGCAAAACCAGCCAGCGGTAGATATTCTTAGGATTTAAATTTTTTTTTATTTGAGAGAGAAATCTTGGTCAAAACATGATTTGCTGACTCACTCCAAAGTCTTACTCTTTTTTATATCTCTTCTTGTCACAGGTGTCTATTACGGTAAAATTACTCTTCATTAAAAGCAATAACGGTGCCATAAAATTTAATTTCCGTCTCAGCCGTCTTACCGTCTTACACGATTCTCCTCAAAAAGATTCGAAGGAGTTAAAAAAGAATCATAAATAATCTAACCGACATGTTCCATCAGCGCTAGTGGAACTATGAAGGTTTTTATTTTATCACAAGTTTCATTTCTTCAAGAATTAATATGTTAAAATGTTGACACAGAGCAACAAAAGCAAGTCATATGCAAGTTAAGTGAACGATGCTATCTTTAATTCTTCTCTTTCTACAAAAAGTAGTTTTTCTTTTATTCTCTCTTAGAATTGCATATTTTAAAACAACCTACTTCACATTTCACAAAAAAAACAAAACACTGCAACAACTGATTCAAATAAAACATTGCTGTAGTAATTGAATCTTATTTGTCACTCTGTTACACAATGGCTTCACAGACACCAAGACACTTATTTATTTATTTATTTATTTATTTTTGCAAAGTCTTTTATTGCAAATTTAAGTTAAATAACAATACAGAATCCCATTTTAGTTTTACATGAAAAAAGAGTAAAGTAAAAGAATTACAACAATAACAATAATAACAATAATGTAAAGGAAGTAAAAAGAAAAATAAGAAAACAATTTTGTTTTTGTAATATTTTTTAAATAATGAATGTTTCCTACTGTAAAAGACTTAACTTTGTATATAAAGCTGTTCATCAGTTCATGAGTAATCTGTTCTATTCATTATTCACTGATGAGTACTTCTTTATGTGGATCTTGTGCAGTTCTACCTCAAAAAATGCAGAGGAAAGTGAATTTGGTCTCTATTCAATAAGGTCCATTCATCCGTGTCTTCGTTATTCCGAACGTTTCTGGTCACAATGAAACTTATGGCTTTGCTTCATGTTCATTCAGAATTTGAAATGATTAGCATTCAAAGAAATAGTTTTCTATCGAGGACATTTATTTTACACCTGCTTTTATTGGAACAGACATCATTTTGTATGAATAAGTGGGTGGTTAAATTAAATTAAGGCTCATCTGTGATCCTGAACAGTTTGTCCTGCCAAAGTTTGCATTCAGCATGTAAAACTTTTATTCAGCATGTAAGCATAGAGAAGGTGTTAAAATTACTATGAATATGAGGTTAAAGTGCAGATTTTTAGCTTTCATTACAGAATATTTAAACCTATGTTGGATGAGCCATTTTGATTCTAATCATCACAAAGAAATAGTCTAGATTATATAAATATATATATATAAAAGTGTGGATTTGATACGAACGCCTTTTGAGAATTCCTATACAGACAGGTCTCATGCTATTTAAATTTGAAAGAATGTTTTGTATGTGTTTTTAAACTTATTTCATGATAAATGAAAGCTGATATGATCTGAATATTTGCATATTTTTGCATATAAGAGAAGAAGCCTTTATAATATCGGCGGTACAATATTGCTTGAAAAAAAAATGGGTGCATAAAGAGTCTGTGCTTATATAATGATCGAAATTTACATATCAAGGCAGTCTATTCAGGAGAAAGTTTCATCATAATTACGAATTATTCCAAGATATTTTATGAAATGGTTATCGCTAAACTTTTTACAATGAAGTCACTTGCTTACAGTCTAATGAGTTTATTTACATGGGTGGTTGCAACACACTACAATGTCTGTGTGTGTGTGTGTGTGTGTTTCAGAGGCTGGTGTGGGGCTGGGGATTGGTGCCTGCTGTTTAACGCTGGAGAACAGCACTCCTGGGATCTACATTCACAGCCTGGCTCCAGGATCTGTGGCCAAGATGGACGGCAGACTTAGGTGTTGCAAAACAAATCTACTAATACGATTAGTTGCTCTTCATCCTGGTAGTTATTGTAACTGGTAAAGTTGTTATGGTTGTTGGGACACAACTAGTGCTATAAGTCACTGAGTTAAGTCACTGAAATTAAATATTGCAGTCAGCATATCAGACTGATATGTGAATATATAACTTCATATATGATATGATGTATCGACATGCCTGATAGAACTTTTCCATCACACTGTATAGTATTTATTTCCGGCACGGAGCAGTCTATTTAGAGTTTCCTATTAGCCTCATCCGTTTAAATGTTTTAAAGAAGTGAATGGTGTTTATCATGCTGCAGATACAGCATATGTTTCAACTAAGCTCAGTTTACTTAATTAAGGAAGGGAGAGGCAGGAACTGGAGCCACAAGGGAACAGAAGCTAGTCATGTAAATCTTTTTTTTTTTTTATTGTACAGTGTTTGGTGTGTATTATATTGTGTTGTCTTGTTCTGAATGTTGTATCACAGTGTGAAAGCTCTCCAATGATGAAACAGAGTATTAAAGACAGTCACTTTTGCTGTTTTTCTTTTTTTTTTGCGATTATCAGACTTTATTTATTGGTGTCAAAATGTTTGCTCACCATTAAGGTTTTATCAACAGGTTTGTTTTTTTTTTTTTGAGGTTTTTTATCGAGTAATCTCTACAAACGTGCGTTTTTCTGTTTAGCCGAGGCGACCAGGTGTTGGAGGTAGACTCCGTAAGCCTACGGCATGCCGCATTAAGTGAAGCCTATGCTATCCTGAGCGAGTGTGGACCTGGCCCAGTAAGCCTGATCATCAGCCGACATCCAAACCCCAAGGTCGTTTACACATACACGCATCAGACACGTTATAAAATACCTCAAATCTCTTTAATAACTAAATCAACAAGACACGATTAAAAAGCATTTTACATACCTCCTCCTCCCATCTCCGTCAGCATCTTTTCACCCTTCTGCTATTTGAACAGAAGCGAACAGACTGTGTTCACCTGCTAACGTTTTAACCATCCCGTTGCATGTAAAACTGAAGCCTGCCAGAAAAGTAAACAACATTCCTTTGGGCTGGGTTCAGGCAGCTCAGGTTTTCCTTCCACTAATGAATGAAGATGTTGAGGAACAGCCCATGGTGGAGTTCACCACAAGGGGTTTGTGGTTGGAATATGCTGACTGTTTGGTCTCCCTAAAAAAATGATTGCTGAAACTAATGGAGCATGAGGTTAGCAGCGTGAAGCCGGCCTTAACACTTACCATGTGACAAGGGAAGGAAATGGGTTCAAGTACAATGACCTTTAATGTCTTCAAACCATAAGTCTACATGTATGTGTGTGTAAGCATTAGCATTAAAAAAAAACAAAAACAACATTATTTTGGACACTAAGTAACTCATGATGTAGTAAACAAAACAAAAGTTATGTACCAAGGTCCAGTTAGCTCTAGTTGAATGTCTAGCTTTAAACCAAACAAATTCAAGTGATTTGTAATGAAGTAGCTCCTTGTATGGTGTTCGTATTTTTGTTACTCAGCCAGTGTGGTGGACCCGCTGGTGGACCCGCTGCATTTTTGTGTTTTTAATTCAACACAATCAAGAATTTGATGTTAATATACTCTACAGATGTTTACTTCATCCCAATTACAAGCAATATAAACAGCATATGTAGTTAATATTTGCCCTTTACCTTTATTACACCACATTTTTTAATTAAAGTGCTACTCGTTTTTTGTTGTTTTTTAATAAAATGTATTGAAAAAAGAAAATCAAATTTAATCAAGTTATGAGTGAAAAAAATCAACAAATTTATAAGGAAGCAAAGTTTTTCAAAACTATTGATTTTTATGAATTTGGGTCCCACAGACCCGAACAACATACAAGGGTTAAGATGCTTAATAACTGATATGTGAACTACATTCAAGCAAGTACGGTTTGTAGTGGCTGGAATAAGTGATAAACTAGAATTCACATCGATTTGTCCTAGACCTGAATCTAAGTTTGGCATTTTATTCATTCACATAAACCACACATAATCACTTCCTGTTTACTTTGAGCCCAGGCTAAAATCTAAAGTCTAGGAACACATTCCTTCGCACATTTCCTAATGAAGACCGAGCAGAAATATAACACTTCAATAGACTTTTGATTATATATAGAACACTGTATAGCTGTTGTGAATAGTTCAGTGTGGCTATGGTTATTATCAGTCTGAGGCTTATAATAAAATGCTCAAATAAATCAGTTCAGGTACAGAAGCACAAACATTTAAACCATGTAAAATTTTAACATCAAACAGTTATATAATAATGTCTGTAGTACATAAATGTTCCCTTTGAATACAGCCATTTAAAAAAAACCTAATCATTTCCTTCCTGAAGATTTAGACAGTCTAAAATAACATGGGCCTTGTTAGCTTGAGAATATGTGCAGGAGTTAGAAGGAGACGCAACTACTGCTCATCCACAGTACATTGCTACCACACTAAAATAATTAGTAAATAATTACATTTCTATGCATTATTTTAAATGTATTAATTATTATTATTAAAGGGGGGCACGGTGGCTTAGTGGTTAGCACGTTTGCCTCACACCTCCATGGTTGGGGGTTTGAGTCCCGCCTCCACCTTGTGTGTGTGGAGTTTGCATGTTCTCCCCGTGCCTCGGGGGTTTCCTCGGGGGTACTCCGGTTTCCTCCCCCGGTCCAAAGACATGCGTGGTAGGTTGATTGGCATCTCTGGAAAAATTGTCCGTAGTGTGTGATTGCGTGAGTGAATGAGAGCGTGTGTGTGTGTGCCCTGCGATGGGTTGGCACTCCGTCCAGGGTGTATCCTGCCTTGATGCCCGATGATGCCTGAGATAGGCACAGGCTCCCCGTGACCCGAGGTAGTTCGGATAAGAAATGAGTGAATGAATTATTATTATTATTATTATTATTATTATTATTATTATTATTATTATTAGTAGTAGTAGTAGTAGTAGTAATACTCATAGACTTTTCAGTATTTTTTGAAGTGCCTAAGAAATTTTAGGATATTTATTTATTTATTTATTTATTTATTACTCCTTCCAGGGCTTCTATATTAGATAAGATATCATTACATCATTCATAGCAACATTGATTTTCTAATTGCTGTATAGTTTGTAGTCTTTGTGGTGCCACCTGGTGGCAACAACCTCTCAAAAATATTTAGGAGGAAAGGCCACAGATTACATAACTACTTTGATGTCACAAAAAACAGGAGTGTTAAGGTGTGGTGTAACATAGTGATACATAGATCATAGTGAAGATGAAACAACTTTAACAACTATCATGTACATTCACATACAGATGCAATGGATTTTTGTAACGTGCAATCACGTTTAAAATAACCTCAACTGTGTGTGCATCTCAGATGTCGGAGCAGGAGATGGACGAGGTGATCACTCGCTCTACTCACAGAGATAGCATGAGCAGCCACTCTTCCTACAGTCTGGGTGAGTTTCTCCTCCATGAATTTAAAAGTCATCTCATTCTATAAAAATGTGTCTTCCAACACAAGCTGACAATTTGATTGTTCCACTAACTCGCTTAAAATCCAGTGCTTCTTGCCTGGGGTTTTTAAAACTTAAGCATCAGATTTTTCCACTGAATTCTTGGAAGAGTCATCATCTTGTTCAGTGGCTCAGTTGTTTAAATGTGGTCTCACAATTCACATTTGCCTAACATCAATCTTAAGTACTAGTTTAAGTATTTCAATAAGAGGTAGGTCTCCAAGCCACGGTTGTTTGAAGACATCATTTAAAGACATTGATGGAGACTTCATAGCACTCTTGTACGTCGCTCTGGATAAGGGCATCTACCAAATGCCGTAAATGTAAAATGCTTTTTCTTTGCAGGACAATTATCCAAAAGCCCATCTCCCATGATGAAGACCAGGCAAGGTGATGGCAGCCAGACCCTCAGCTGGACTATGAAAAGGTTTTTAGAGCCGGCCAGCCGGGTAAATTAGCAACTCTTACGAAATTATGAGTTTGTAAGATGATCCTAATATTGTCTACATTCATACAATTAAAATGTGTTTTGTGTAAACTGACTCACTTGATTCATAAAAAAAAGGATATCGTCGCTGTCAGGCGGAATCCTCGTATCTCCAAAACCGTTATTTTTCAAGAAATAAAAAAAACGCCGTACCTTATCTGCAGTGCACAGGGTTTAGTCCGCGTTGCAGTGGATTGTCTTGCGCTAAATTCCTGTCTTCAGACGAGCACCAGAACTAGCGGGGGTCAAGATTTTTTTTTCTTTGAGCCCAGTGTTTTGAAGACATTTACCTCAGAAGACGTGTTGATTCGTTGCGACTCTTCTTGAGGAGAAATATGCCGCGAAGCTCTCACGCGGAGTGAGGAAGAGGTGGACAGTTGAAGTGTCCAATGGAGTTATGAGATTTGCGCTCAAGCTATTTTCAAGACTTTAGATTGGTTAATAACTTGTAAAAATAACAGACCCACGTGGGGACTGACCAATAGCATCGATATGTGAAAAAATATGATATTGACCAAATTTGGACATACGAGGTTTCCGCCCGACAGCGACGATATATTAAAACGGCATGTTGCGGCAAGTTTTATCATAAAGTTTTAACATTTATTCTGTTTTCAACCCTTTTCCCTACAGCAAGCTTCTCTGAGCTCTGAGGCCGAGCTCTCTCAGTACTTCTCCCACGATGTCCCTATCCAATCTTCCCTTTCAGCGATGGGCTCTAGTGAAGATGGTGTGCTTCACAACAACAGGAGCTGCAGTACCTCAGTGGAAGAGTCAACAGCACCTCAGTTACATGGTATAGAATGAGACATTTTTTTCACTGTTTAGTAAATCCAACCAGCTGGAATGATATGCTATTACCTCGAAGATGATGAAATGGTGAAACGTTTTCACCACAACAAGATGCCAAATCCTAAATCTTGGATGACTGAAAATTGTCATGATGTTGTGTTTAAAAATGACATCGTCCTCAATAGTAAGCCTACTAAATCCTTTTTGTGTCTTCTTTTATTTGCAGCTTATAAAGAGGGTAGCACTAGCTCGTCAGGCCCTGTTAATCGATCCACAGAGCGGCAGGCTAGCGTGACCAGTAGCCCCAGCTTAGTTCGTAGCCCCCTTTTACGTCAACGCTGTGTTATTTGCTATGAGGATGAGGCCAGTGATGAAGACGAAGATGTAGGACCCTTTCGTCACGTAAAATGTGGCACCTCTGATACCGCTCGTCACCAGGAGGATGACTCAGGCATTGTCGTGGCAACATCCTCAGTGGAAGTGGACGAGGAAAGCCAAGACAGCAGTGAAGGCAACCGGCTCGAAGCAGTTACACCATTTTACAGCAGCTCACTGGAGTCAGTGGAAGGGAGTGGAAACACTGCAGAACTGCCTTTTATGCCCGTTTGCAGCTCTGAGCATGGCACAAGGAAAGATGCCAAGCGCTCACCCAAGCTGGAGCACAAAGCTGTAACACGTGTTAAGAGCATGATGAGCATTGAATGCTCTAACCTACCACAGAAACCCAAGACTGAGGAGATTACTGTAGCACCCCTCGGGGCCCACAACCAAGCCACCCAAAGAGGGAGAACCCAGCACCACTGCAGGAGAGGTGAACCCAGTGAGCTAGCAGGCATCTGCACTATCGAGACTGTGGTTCTAAAGCGCAGTGAATCTGAATCCTTTGGACTTGACTTGGAGATCAAGTCATCTCCTCTGAAGGTTCTGATTACTGGACTGAGGCCTGGAGGTGCTGCTGAGAGGGTAAAGTGCTGATGGAGGAATTTCTATTATACTTAGTGACATTTATTATAAAGATGTAGCTACTGTATGCACCATTTTAAAGATGTTTTTGTTGCTTTGTAAATTAATAGAAAGTCTGCTGAATATAGCATTAAGCTTGATTTTTTTAAAGAACAAAACACCAATAATTATTACTAAATCTTGTTATTTACAAGAATTATTTATTATTAAGTAATATTTGTTTTTGAGCAAACATTCTTGAGACCAGAGATGTGGATAGCTTCAATAAAAATAAAAAGCAGAATAGGCAAAAAAAAAACAAAAAACTGCATTTAAAAACACATATAGACATGAACTACTTACAGTATATGCTTTTGAAAAAAGTACAGTCTGTTCCACTCTTGGTTTTTTCTGTCTTTTAGGAAGCCAGAGGGAGAATGAATGTGGGAGATGAAATAGTTGCCATTGGTGACACTCCAGTGTGCACCTCATCCTATCAGGACATTTGTGATCTGATGCACAACCTGCCAGTCACACTGACCTTAGAGATTCAAAAGCCAGTCTCAGGTGAGTTGGTACCAAAAATAGGAATGCTTTTATCGAAGGGTTCTTCAAAATAATATTAAATCGTGTCATTTTTGTACTACAACATGGCAACAATAAAACCTGCCATTTTTAACACATAGCTTTGCTTTAAAGTACATTATAGAGAAATCATAAGAGATCCATTATTAGTCACATACTGTAGTATTACCTTGAGCGGGTGCCAATTTCTATCATTTTTAGTTCTTGCTGTAGCTGGTTGTTTTATTTGCCCTTTTAGTAGACTGTAGTGCTCCAAGAGACTTCATCTTTCCAAACTGGAAAGACATTTTCATTATGTTTCTACAAATTCAATAATTGACCATATAACCACTGAGTCCAAGTCATGAGAGACACTAAATACTTACAATCTGAGTCACAGAGCTGTAATAAAGAGAACAGTCTGTCTTTCTCCATGCTGCCTTAAAGACGTTGGAGCACAACAGATTTTCCCTTGCTGGCAGTGCCCTTCTCCTCCACCTCCCATGGCGCTGCAATCAACTGGCTCTGTAACAGTGGTGACTATGAATCAATTCACTGTCATAGTGACCATAGAGTTTAGTGCCAGTGCTTAAATAGAATAGCGTAGCGTTGGTGTAGATTGTAGGTTGTCTGTTATTGTTTTCATGAATTATTTCTAGAGCAGAGATTCCCAATTTATAAAGCAAGACCAACCGTGACTAACCACAAACATAAATATGGCCAATAAATAGGTTGGAAATATCCTGACTGGAAAATTGGAAATTTAAACTGGAAATACAGTTTGCACAGTAATGAATGAAAACAGGCCTAAACTATCTACACAACACACAAGCTACAAACACAGTTTATAACCTTGGGCAATTTAATGACAGGGGAAAAAAATATATATATATATATATATATATATACATACATACATATATATATATATATATATATATATATATATATATATATATATATATATATATATATATATATATATATATATATATGTGTATATATATATATATATATATATATATATATATATATATATATATATATATATATATATACACACATATATATATATGTGTGTATATATATATATATATATATATAATGTGTAAATGTGTAACGAAATATACGGAAACACCTGATGTCTAGTATTATTGCATTGCATTGCAGTCTAGTATTATTGCAGAAAGCGGAAGTATTTTATAGTTCATATATATATATATATATATATATATATATATATATATATATATATATATATATATATATATATATATATATATATATATATGAACTATAAAATACTTCCGCTTTCTGCCATACCAATTCCGTACTCTGGGGGATCTATATTTTAAGTATACAGTATTTTGAAGCATATAAATGGATATTAATAATAATGATTAATATCAATAGTATTAATAATAACTATGTGTAAATGTTTTGGTTCTGATAATGCAATAATACTAGACATCAGGTGTTTCCGTATATTTCGTTACACATTTCTATTGATTCTGAAAATCCAGAGATGGGGGACTCGAGTCATATGACTTGACTCGAGTCAGACTTCAGTAGCAAATTTGAGACTTGAGACTTGCTTGACAAATATTAAAAAAAGACTCGACTTGACTTTGACTTGACATTCATGACTTGAGACTTGACTCGGACTTGAGTTAATTGACTCAGAGATGGGGACTCGACTTGACTCGAGTCAGACTTAAGTCGCAAATTTGAGACTTGAGACTTGCTTGACAAATATTAAAAAAAGACTCGACTTGACTTACTTGTGACTTACTCCCACCTCTGTGAAAATCACACTGTCAGTCAAACAAAACAAAATAACATATCGCTTAATTAATCTTATTCTTCTGATCGTTGTACTTAACAAAGTGCATTACATACATTATGAATTCATTCATTTGTCGACACGTTCACTCATTGGTATTACAGTACATATAATTATTGTCATTATTTTTTTAAATCTCATTTCATTTTTAAGTCTCATTCAGTAGATGCTTGTTCACAAAGTTCTAATACAATGCATTAAATGTATATAGCCCGAATTCATATAAGTTTAAATTTAAATCTTTAACCATCGAAAGTAGTCAATCTTTCAGATAAGCCCTTGTAGCTAAATAAGACTACTAGGTATTTAGCAATCATAGCAAATTCTATCACACAAGCCATATTTATTGCATTGGATTTGGCTTAAACTAAGATTGTATTACAGCTAATTGTACAGTGGGAAGGGATTTAACAAATGTACATGAAATCCCTAGCTCATCTTTCAGTTTCTCTCTGTATAGATATAGTTTTTTATTTAAAAAAAAAAATAATAGCCAGCTTCCTCTGTAAGTCCAGAGCAGTGGTTCTGTGTATAAAAATATCATCTGCAATTCAAAGCAATGAAACAGAGGGAATTTTATGGTAATGTGAACTGTCTATTTTTGATGTACATTTAAAATACAACAAAACTACATTCATTACAATCTTGCCATGTTTCACTGAGTATTTGCTTGGATATTTTCAGATCAGTTAGTTTGTTACTTCTGTAGAGATTTTCATTATTTAATGCACAGAATTCTGCACAGGACTAGATTTAAGACAGGAGATTAATCCTAAAGTATATTATTCTACATCATTAACTACAGCTATTTGTAGAGGTATTGAGAATAAGGAATATATGGACATGCTGATGGCTTCTAATCATTTTTTTTGTCGTTTTTTTTTCTCAATTATTAGTGATGAATGATCTTTTATGACTTTCAGTATTTATTTCTTTGTCATTTTCTTAAAATGAATATAATCGTAATAACTGTACCTAACCTAATCCTTTAGTACTATACATTTTCGCAGCTGTAGACCGACTCTCTACTTTGATGATGGCTTCTGGCACCGAGCAGTCTACTACGATAGAGATGTCTAGAGCTCCACCTGAGGAGAAAATAAGCACGGACAAAACCGCTGTTGAAAATGAAGAACGTTCCCCTACAGAACCGAATTTTACGGCGATGGAAGCAATCCACACCGAAGAGGTGCCTGTCACTTATATTGACGACATCACAGATGAGTCAAACATATTTGAATCCAATACAAAGTCAGGATCAACAACTATTTCTGATACTACTGACATGCCTCCATGTGCAGAAAGAAGCAGCAGTAACTCCAAGAACAACGAGAGCGTGACTAACCCACCATTACAACCGAATCCTTTGGATTTTTCTGTCTTGGATTCAGGGAACAAAGGTAGCCTTTTGCCAGTGGCGAAGACATTTCTGAACAGTTACTCCAGGAATTATAGTCAGCTTTTGAATGAAAACACAGACCTTTCTGTAAAAGGTTGTGAGGACAAATCAAATATGTACAATATGTTAGATGATAGTGATTCTGAGAGTGACTCTGCTACAGATGGTGCTGTGAAAAAAGAAAAGGCTCAGAGTGACTGTAAAGATACTCAGGACACTGACTCTGATGAGGAAGTTGAGCTGTGTTACAGCGTCGTCAGTCAGCTTCAGCCAAATCAAGAGAAGGACATTTCTCCTACTCCTAAACAAGATATCTCAGGAAACCAGACAGATAAGGGGCTGATTGCTGATGAAGTACCTCAAAAAGCATCTATGCACTTACATGACTCAAACAGAACAGACATTTCTACTTCTATCACAGCACCACAGAGTCCACTCATTCCCCAGTCTACAAGTTCAGAGGCTTGTTTGAGTGGAGTCTCTAAGCACGATTCAGAAAAAAAGGAGACAATGAGTGCGACTCACGGAGAAATGCCAAACCCAGAGCTATCAGACGGCAAGGCTGACGAGAAAATTGAAAAGGCTTTGGCACCTGTCAAATCCAGCATGACACTTTCAAGTGTCAGTAATCCCTTTGGAGCTCAGAATAACAGACATGTTACCCCACGGAGTCAAGAAAGGACATCTAAAATGCACTCAAATGAATTGTTTACCTCAGATGACCCCAGTACTGTGCCGGTGCCATCCATGTCAACTGTGACGGGGCCAAAGGCTTCACATATTTCCAGTGGGAAATCATCCAATACACAGACTACAAAGGCCACAGAGAAAGAACAAACACATGACCCTATATCTCTTTTTTCTGAAACTCAGACCAAGTCCAGCACTCTTAGACCTTTGGAGCACAAGACTCTGAATAATGACCCTGTTTCACCCAGCTTAAATAGCAGATATAAACTCGAAGAGAAGTCAAGCAGTTCTGCCAAGTTGAAAGGTTTAAGTATTAAGAGTAAATGCAAAGGACTAGATCAAACAGGAGGTAGAACTTCCAGAGCTGAAAGCCCTTTGTTAAAAAAGACCAGTTGCTCCCCCACTCAAAACCATAAATTACCGGTCAATAGAATCACCCCTACAAATAGTCCAAAAATTAGCAGATCATTAGAGAACAGCAGTACTGCTCTTATTAATACAGGTGACCAAAGCCAAGACACAACTCTGCCAGATCTGACCAGTACTTTATACGCAAATGACGCTCTCAAAGCTGAACATAGCTCTGAAACAGAATCCAAAAGTTGTCTATCAAAGCAAAGCGAGGCGGTATATAAATGCGAGAACACAACTACACAAAGAACTTTCATCGAAGTGCGACTTTCATCTTCTGTATCGCCATCTTCTTCATCTGCACCAGTTTTAGCATGCAAAGAACCTGCAAATTCCAATTCAACACAAGTTCAAGGAAACCATATTATTCTCAAGGATAACTTACCCTCTTTGGGAACTTATATGACTTTTGACTCCACTAAGTCTATAAAAGAGCAAAACGATTCTAATAGAAGTTCACCTAAACCTGTGGACATTACTCCCACAGAGCCTACATGTCTTAAACCAGGCAAATCCAAACATTACCTCAAATCACTGGATCGAAGGAGCTACTCCACAGATAGCGACGCTTTCAAACGCCACTCCTTTTCTGTTCAGCAAAGAATCAAATCTTTTGAGAACTTGGCTAGTTTTGAACGTCCAGTTGTAAAAGGCATTGACATCCAGTCTTACGCTGTTGGCTCGAAAGCAGCTATCCACAAGAGGTTGTTTGGTCCAGCCCATTCCAACGATAATTACCCCTTAAAAAGGAGTCTTAGTTCTTGTGCAGAAATTTTAACCTTAGGTCACTATTCTTCAGTGCAGTCACAGAGCTCTTCTTCTAATACAGTTATGAATTATGAAAATTCTGAATCATCACCTTCAACCGGACCCACTGGGACGCTCGTAGAGAAAAGGGCAACACCCGAGGGCGCCGTACCTCTGTCCAGTACAGTACCGCATACTCCACCAGTGCTGCGCTCCCGTAACTCCCGGTCTAATAGTGGAATATCACGGTTAAAACTAAGGGAACTGAGAGCACTTAGCATGCCTGAACTTGATAAGTTATGCACTCAGGACTTCTCACAGGACCCTGGCAATGTCATGTTTAAGACAGAGCTGGAAATTCAACCTACAAGGCCCGCAAATTCCTCATCAGGCGGCCTTCAGTGTACTGTGGTGACCAGGATGAGTATGGTGGAGCCTGGCTCAACTGGCAATGGGGAGCATGCTCAAGAACAAACCATGAGACAGTCAAGTTGGTCTGTTAGGTGAGTAGCATGTGCTTCTTCACTCCAATTATTAATGAACTATTGCGCTTTCCAGTTTATTCAAAATCTTGTTTAACATCAAACATTGTCATTGTGTCCTATCTTAGGCTTTAACTGACTATGAATAGATTATTCAGAATGAGCAGATGATATGTTCCGGACTGATCCAAACACAGATATGAATAGGAGACATTAGGAAAGCTGAGGCTTAGGAAATCTAACCAATTAAAATTGCTAGACAATATTGCAAACAACTAAAAATAATACCTGTGCAAATGAGATAAAAAAAAAAATCAGTCTGCACATTTCTGCTAATCATTAACATCCGCAATACCTTTATGTTTATGACATTATTTAAGTCTTGATTACCAACATTTGTCACATCTCACAGATTTTAATTTCATGTGGATGGAAGTAAGACGCATTATGACCATCGTTCTATCTTTCTTCTATAACAGTCTGAAAGATTTATCATCTTCACCGGTGGAGCGGAATGAGGTGCAGAATGTCCTAAATTCTTTTCCAGCTGTATTGGATGTGATGACTCTGATAAAGGAGGTTAAAAATGTTTCAGAGGTAATGTCTTTTTTCTAAGACCCAATATGTTTTGCATAGTTCTTTTACAAGGTTATCTAGGACACAAATTGTTTGATATATCACAAGGCATCTTTCCACCTGAACTGGCACTTTAACCTTAAATATAATAACAAATATTCTTAAAGAAAACCAATACTTTGATCACCACAATTGTGCGATCACCACTGATTCCTTCCCTGCTTATGTTAAAGGAAATCTAACCAGTGTGTAAATGTTTGTTCAGGTTAAAGAAGATACGTATTTTGTGATCTTGACAAAGAACGAGGGTTCTGGACTGGGTTTCAGCATCGCTGGAGGGATGGATCTGGAGCAGAAATTGATCACTGTAAGCTTGCCCTTTTATATTAGTAGCAGTTATATCTCATATGTATCTGAGATGTTTTGTGTTGTGTTATTATATTTACCGATCATACAATCAGTGTTAATAACATTTTTATTGGTCAAGTATTAAAGGTGGGGTCTCCGTTGTTTGAAAGCCAATGTTGACATATGAAATCAACGAAACATACACACCTCTAACCCAAATGGGTCCCACCCCTGTATTGATAGCTCCACCCACACATACATACGTAACCCATACATAACCAACGTTACTCACCTATCGAGAAGGAAAAAAGCGCCTTCGGCGTCTTAAGTAAAGTTGGCCGCATATTCACAGATTCAAGAAGTCAATAACTCTTGAGCTAAACGCTGTTACTAGTAAAACGCGGTTGTAGCTGCGTCTCTACATTACTACGATAGAAAAGAGGTGTTATTTGTGTAGTAACAGCGTTTAGCTCAGGAGTTATTGACTCGGGAAACTCCAACCTGTGAATATGTGAATGTAACTTCCTGCTCCTTCAGTTCTCTCCAGCTCTGGAAAGCTGATCCTATATTAACACGGTCTTACTTCTTGTCTTATCGTAAGCCTTTCTTCGCTTTCTTTCTTTGTTTTTATCCTCCATGTCAATGCTCTCTCTCCGCCCATATTGACAAGACACGCCCCTTTCTGCTCATTGGCTACACGTTAGTTTTGTTTTTGTTTTGTTTATCGGCCCGACTCAGTTTCCTGAAGCATTTCTCAACAACGGAGACCCCACCTTTAAGATGGGTTAGAAAGTTATAATACTTTTTTTTACTTGTGCATGTTTTTCATGGACCTACCGTATATGAATTTTTTGATCTATCATGTTTTGTTGTTTTTGCCTTTTTGTGTGAAATACATTTTCAAATCAAGAAATCTAACGCTCTTTCATTGGACAGGTCCATCGGGTGTTCACTCAAGGTGCCGCCGGCTTGGAAGGTACCATTCGTCGTGGGGACATTGTGTTGTCTATAAATGGGAGCAGTCTAAGTGGGAGAACCCACGGCGAAGCTCTCTCCTATCTCCATCAGACCAAGCTAGCCAAAAAGGCACTCGTGGTTATTCAGAGAGGAAAAGACAGTGAACCTGTCACAGTTAGACAGGAACCTTCTTTAAAACCCAGAACAGGTTCTTCTTCTGCCTTTCCAGACATCAGCAGGGAAAATGGAGCAGGTAAATAAACCCTAATTACAAATAAATTATTCACCATAGAAAAAAATAATACAGATCATTATGCATCAAGTTGAAACTTCTTCCAGAGATCACAAGTTCAAATCACTATGGCACAGCCACCCAGGACGACTAGGGGCACAATTGTCCATGCTCTTTGGTGTAAGGGATGGCATACAGTACTCTCCCTTTCTTGCCAATTACAGTGACACTAGGCAGTTATAAGTGTTTTTTCAGCTCAGGTATGCAGAAGATTGTAGATAGCGCTGTCCTCTGAGTGTGTTATATTGCTTTGTAAAACAGCCTGAGCAAGTTTCTTGGAGAAGGCGAAAGTTTAAAGTTATAATATTTGCTATGTTGTTTTTTTTAAAAAAGATTTATACCTATTTCTTCTTTTAATACCTATAATTAGTTCCTGTTTTCAGGAAAGATGTATCATTTCAGTATCAATACCAGATATTTTATGTATCTATACACACGTAATGATGGATGACATGACAAAAACGACACATAAAATATCTTAATACAATCTTAATACAATACGAATACAATAAAATACATCAAGTACGGGAAAAGCATTACTTAAGAAATAATTCTTCACCTTTTTCTTTCACTTCCTCTACATTATTATTATTATTATTTTTTATTATCCTATTTTTATGCTATTAGCATTTAAGGGTCAAGGTTACTCTCCAATAGTTGTGTATTTTGCTGCTTGTCATTTGTAACATGATTTATGTGTTCTAGCTGTGGAGGTCGGGCCAGATGGAGCATTAATAGTGGAGCTGCTGAAGACATCAGCAGGTCTGGGTTTCAGCTTGGAGGGGGGCAAAGCTTCAGCCCAAGGCGACCGTCCTCTCTACATCAAACGCATTTTCAGAGGTAAACATCTCCCTCCATCTGAACTTCTCACCTCCACTAGGGGGGGATGTTGTTGTTAGTATGTTACCCAGCAACACATTCTCAAAGCAAATTACTCTCACTCACTCATTTTCTACCGCTTATCCGAACTACCTCGGGTCACGGGGAGCCTGTGCCTATCTCAGGCGTCATCGGGCATCAAGGCAGGATACACCCTGGACAGAGTGCCAACCCATCGCAGGGCACACACACACTCATTCACTCACGCAATCACACAATACGGACAATCACACAATTTTCCAGAGATGCCAATCAACCTACCATGCATGTCTTTGGACCAGGGGAGGAAACCGGAGTACCCGGAGGAAACCCCCGAGGCACAGGGAGAACATGCAAACTCCACACACACAAGGCAGAGGCGGGAATCGAACCCCCAACCCTGGAGGTGTGACGCGAACGTGCTAACCGCTAAGCCACCGTGCCCCCAAAGCAAATTAAATGTTTTTAATAAGAAATATGACATTAGTTAGTGACATTAAATAACGGGCTGCTTTTTTTTTAATGAACATTCATAATCCACTTTATTACACATTGTTAATAAATTATTGTGTTAAAAAAGTTTAGCATAGCGATAATATTAACAATATGAGTATATACTGTATGTATATCTGTTCTGTGTATTTATTCAGGAGGTGCTGCTGAACTCTCCCAGGTTATAGATGTTGGAGATGAGCTCCTGGCTATCAACGGCAGGTCTTTGCAGGGCCTAATGCACTACGACGCCTGGAATGTTATAAAGACTGTGTCTGAGGGCCCAATCCAGTTAGTCATTAGAAAACCACGCACTTCCGTATGACCTCCGTGGACTCGTTTGCTGTATGTATACGCAGTGCCAAACTGATCTTGTAAATACTGTATGAAGACTTTTTACATTTTTATACTTGTTTTTCTACCACGTCTAATGTGACGATACATTTTCGGATGTTAATGGATTTTTCTGTTTCGAAGGAGGGCATCATCTCTATGAGTATTTGTGCAATCGGTGTAGCTAAGCAGGTACTTATCTGTACAGTGTAATTACATGAACATGAAATGATCTTTTTTTGCTCTAGATGGATTTATTTTATAAAAAGCTTCTTACCCAATGATGCTAAAGTTCTGTTTGACTGATTGACTGACTTGAAGCTTTCACATTGGCAGTCGTGAAATCGTTCCTATTTCCTTTTCATTTCCTCACTGTCCTTTTTTAAGCCTAATCACAGCCACATAAAAGTATTTACACTTCCTGTATAAAAATGCTTGTTTTGTTCTATTTGTTGCGCTAAAACATATTAGATTTGAAATATTACATACTTCTGATGGAACCGCTAGCTGTCATATGTAAAATATCACACGTTTTACCCCACAGCTTTTTTTTTCTGAATTGCTTTTCCTGACTAACTACAGAATATTTCTCAGAACACAATTGCCTTCTAGTAGCTGTGAATATTTTTCAGCAGATAAACTTATTACAGACCTTGAACCGTAACTCTGATATGTCGAATCGACACATTCTGCATGAATTATTTGTGTAAATATTGCAATCATGAGGAATATCGCCATGAATACTGCCCTTTTGTAAAGAGACGTGAACTATTTTTTCAGTGCAGTGCTGTTATTTATTTTGTAATCTTCCTTTCAATTATGTTAACATTTCCTTCCACTTATAATTTTGACGTTTTTCTTTTCTTAAAAAAAAAAACAAGGACTCACAAAGGTACTGATAGCATCTTTATATATACATGCTGTTGCTTCATTGTAGAGTTTATGCTGACCTTATTTATATAAGCTCATCTGAAAGAGGCCTGGCATTTTGTGCAAAACATATTTGGTACATACGTATATTAGAATTCTGTTATAATATTAATAATAATAAAAAAAAAGTCAGTTTATCGGTTGTGTAATTACTACTATTTTATTTTCAAGTCCTGTGTTGTCATCTATCGTGTGTACAAGATTCTGGCCGTATTTATCTGTTTGTATCTTTGGGTTGATCCAGGAAACTTTCTCTCATGTATACTACTCTTAATCCTGACACTTTATGTTGCTGTATAGAAGGGACAGTCATGTTTCCCATGAACTGATAACAGCTTTGAGAGTTTACAAATAATGGTGCAGAAGAACAATTTTTGTAGGACGGAACAACATGTTGGTGAAGAACGTCAAAGAAAAATTATTTGAGTTAACAGGAAGCCTACTGTAACTCAAATAACTCCCCCAACTTCCTTAAAGACATGCGTTGTAGGCTTTAAACTTAAATTGTCTGCAGTCTGTATATGTGATTGTGCCCTCTGATAGACTGGCACCGCGTCCAAGGCGTTCCCTGTCTTGTGTCCCAAGTCCTGTGAGATAGGGTTCAGGTTCCTTGTGACACTGTGTACTGTATGTTAAGCAGTTCAGAAAATAAACCGATGGATGAATGTAGTCCTAAAGTGGTAGGTGAGTGTATATATTTATGCAGTGGCAATTTATGACCCATCTGCTGAATAATTTACAGTTTATTTGACCTCTGAATAGTGCAACGGTCCAAATCTACAGACACAACTACACGTTGACCTGCAAGGATCATTTTACATTAATTCTAGCCACAAACATATGGTAAAGCAAACTGTATGCGAGGGTTACATCACTTGGCATGAGTCTACAGACACTACAACATAACCGGCATTGTTTGAGTGTTGTACCTGTGCAGATGGCAGCGAGAGACTCCAGAGATTTTCACTTTCCTACTGCCAAAAATTCATTAAAACCTGGCACAAAAATGTTCACTAAATGCGGATCTGTGTTTGGACACTGTACAATGACTTGGACATGATAAAACTGCAGATGTTTTTCAGTGTCCTGAATTTGAATGTTTATTCAAACAGTAATTAATGGAGGTTTATTTTTTGCCAGAAGATTTAAAAATAGCCTCGTACAGGTTTGGTGTGCAGGGTTGGGAACAGACAGTGTCGATGCAGCTGCTGGAAAACAGACTATATTTACACCAAAGAAAAGTGTGAATCAGCAGCGGTGTGTCTGTGACAGCCTTTGCATATACAAACTTTAATATCAGACTTGAAAACAAGGAAGTTTACCTTTAAAACTCTTTAAAAAAGTTTGAATGTGTGGGTTTGCGATTCATGAGGTATTTTAAATGCAAATTTGTTTGCGAGTGCAAATATTATCGATATCGGAATACGGATCGCTTTACAAAACCGAGGAACAGATTTATATCTTTTATTAATCATTTGAAATGTTAAACTTAAGGCTGTGCTTATTTTAGCTGCTTTTTTAATAGCTGGATTACTGTATATCCCCAGTCTATCTGAATCTGTTAAATTCTATTGTTTTGTGGGTGGGACTGGATTAGCGTATCTGAGCGAAACAATATGAAGCGACTGCTTGTATTGTTTTGTGGTTTTGTAGCAATTCCACCCTAATAGTAGAAAGAAAAACAAGTGAGGTTATCTCTCACTTCCTGTTTTTGCTCTGGAGAAGTCACACTCGTCGAGCACTTTGCAAAGACACCGGACTAGCAACCCGAGCAGAGAGAAATCCTGCAGCCTTCTCAGGGAATTACTAAAGTAAACATTCAGTTTACTTCAAATAACAGAAAAATTTCGAATGTCGTTTTTGTTTAATTGGTAATTCTTCAGCGTTTCTATATATAAGGAGGCTATACAACAACGTGGGTGGACGTAAAAAGAAAGTCTGAGCATGTCTTGTCTGACCTTCTTAAAGCAAATTCTAATACCGCATAATTTTACGTGGGTTTATTGACATTTCTAGAGCAGCATGAAGCTTTTTTCAGCACCAGGATGTTAGCTGTAGTCCATTTCCCTAAGATATGTGCTATATGCTGTCTGTAATGATGGGGGATGAAGATGAAGGTGTAGATTGGCGGACAGTACAGTTGATTGCTAATCTCCAATCGTTTTTTTTATCTCCAATCGTTTAATAATATAAATGACTTGTACTTTGCACTGCATACAGGTACATGATGTATATTTATCAGTAACTTTAATCTTTGCGGTTACGCAGTGGGTATCAGTCAGTGTGCTAAAATGTCAAGCCTTTGCCAGTCAATTTTCCTGTGTGTGTGTGTGTGTGTGTGTGTGTCTGTGTGTGTGTGTGTACAAATAGTTGACAAATTTACGGAAAAAACCAGTAGCTCTATTCTGCCTTTTGGACATGTTACTGGCATGAAGTCAACATAGAGGTAAGATCACGAACATCATCTTTATTCTACGAGGAAACATTTTTATCCTGATACGAACGACCTCATCCGGGACGTGTTGATGGTCTGTAATTTCGGCCAGCGTATCTGCAATTTAGTCATAATTCACCTCCATCTCACATATACAATCGGCACGCACCCGATGCTCAGGTTCTGATCCTTTAGCTAAGAAATGAAAAGCATGTGGCTTTATCTGTAGCTCCCTCCTCCGAGCTCAGAGTGGTGACATCTAATTTCTCACTTTGCTGCCCTTCTTTGAATAGCACAGCCAGCTCTGAATGATTGTGTTCTGAGAGAACGGGACTAGGTCTGGAATTTTAAAGATTCCTGTTCAAAAGGGAGATGTGCCAGGCTGTTTAAAATGGACAGCTCGTTGGTGTAACCACTGCTCATCAAGTGGATGGCATGCATTCTTAAATAACTGCTACAGTCCAACTGGGGCTGTGTTCCTTCTCATATTGTAACTGCTAATTCTTAGTGAGCTCATGTTTTATTCAGACTAAAATGAGCCTCTGTTAGCCTATATAGCCTGTACACAGTACACTATAAGGTCCAAAAGCCAGTCTTCCACTATTTCCTCATTTTTTATGTCAGTCATTTTTATTATTAAACCTGCATTCAGATGCATACGAATAAGAAACTAATGTCAGTGATGAAGAATAATGCACTTTATATACTGTATGTAAGAACTGGCATGTGAAGGGTTTTCATAGCAATGTTGCTCTCACTCACTCACTCTCTCACTCATTTTCTACCGCTTCGAACTTCCTCGGGTCACGGGGAGCCTGTGCCTATCTCAGGCGTCATCGGGCATCAAGGCAGGATACACCCTGGACGGAGTGCCAAACCATCACAGGGCACACACACACTCTCATTCACTCACGCAATCACGCACTACGGACAATTTTTCCAGAGATGCCAATCAACCTACCATGCATGTCTTTGGACCGGGGGAGGAAACCAGAGTACACAGAGGAAACCCCCGAGGCACGGGAAGAACATGCAAACTCCACACACACGAGGCGGAGGCGTGAATCGATCCCCCAACCTTGGAGGTGTGAGGCAAACACGCTAACCACTAAGCCACCGTGCAGCAATGTTGCTAAAAAAAATAATAAAGGTGAGAGCTAAAACTAAACAGCTGCTAAATATTCAAAGCTGATTAAAAGCTCTGTGTCTATAGTATAAGATACTAGTTGGTTAAAAAATGCAGTAAATCAGTGGTGTTGGATGGGAAAGTTACGCTATAATCCATGTAATGTGATTTAGGTCTGGCAGTTGTGGGTGATGTCTCATGGCCAGAATCCAGTGAAGTAGGAGAAATACATGATGTATGGCTGATGAATTAATCCCACAGATGAAGAGGAATTATGAGCTCGCATAATTTTACCTAACGATATCCCAGTGCCAGCTAAATAAACCTACTCTTCCAGTCTGATCTGACTCTTCTGAGTCTGCATATTGGTTTTATAGAAAGAAATGAGTCAGGACATGAGTCTGAGCTGAACAAGAACACAGGACATTTTATAGGATGTCATTTTTTTTCAATGTTTAAGTCGTCACCAGTCATGTGGAGATTCACAAACAGACCTGACTGTCTATCAAAACATCGTTTCATATCTTCAGATAGACGCCACGTATTTTCATCTGACACACGTCTGTTGACAATTCAGTCATTGTTAATTAAATGTCTCCTTACAGAAAGCTTCACTTTCATATTATCCATTTTTATTTTGTCATACAATATAATGTTTGTAACTTTAGCCTTAGATTGTCTTGAGCATCTGCCATACAAGTCTTTCAGAATGAGTTGTCACTATAGACACAATAAGGTAAGGAAATGAGCTTATAAGCCTGTGACTTCCGTTATACTCAGCACTACTGTCAAGGGCTTCAGCTAATCTTCATAGAGCTTCTGTTCAAAATCAGATTTGACCATTCACCAATGTGCAAATGTTACTTAATCACACATTTGTCCTTTTTGCTGATAAAGCCTAGTATCCCAAATATGAACTCAAAATATAAATCACCAAATGCCAAATGTTTCACGCCCTTCTTTATCGTCTCAGATAAATGAACAGGAGCATAAGCCAAGTGTGAGCATGGATTTTAGCGTGTGATACTCACATTTTGCTGACGGGATGATGGATAGGCCAAATGTGCTTGGAACATTTTCCTAAATATTTTTCATCACACTTAAGCAATGAATTGTTAATGTAATCACCGAGTAGCACCTGAAAAACCCAGCATCGATTTCTGCTTGGCTGAATGCATAATTAAAATGATTGCTGAGCACGTTGACCTTAAAACTCAACCCAACCCTCAGAACTGTACTTTAATATGTGATTTCTTTCAAAATTATTTACTACTACTACTACTACTACTACTACTAATACTACTACTACTACTACTAATACTACTACTACTACTACTACTACTACTACTACTACTAATACTACTACTACTACTAATACTACTACTACTACTACTACTACTACTACTACTAATACTACTAATACTAATAATAATAATAAAACAAAGAAGAGGAAGAAGAAGAAAAAGAACTACAACCCTTTGGTTCTTTGGTTGTCCATCAACACTTCAGTGTTCTATGTAGAACCATACAAAAAGTACATGCATACTTTTTACATTTTGTTTGGTCATAAATAAACATTTTTTATGTTAATATACAATAAACATAAATAAATAAACATTTTGTTTGGTCATAAGCAGACCTTCATGCAAGGTAATACAAGTTTTAAAAATGACCTCTTGACTGATTTAATAGTAAGTAGAACTTTAATTGATTCATTTAATTAAACATTATTATGCTTGTAATAAACATAATAAACTTAATAATTGTAATAAACATATTTACCTATGATTGCTGTAATCTATTCTAATTAGTAAGGTAGTTATTATGTTTAGGTATTGGGTACAATTAAGAATATAGAATAAGGTAATGCAGAATAAGGCATTAATATGTGCTTACTAAGTACTAATAAATAGCCAATATTATATTAATATTCATGCTAATAAGCAACTAGTTAAATGATCCTAAAATAAAGTGTTACTGTGCATGTTATAGAAGAATGCAAGTACATGCAGGGGGTTTGGCCTCAATGGCACTCCAGTAAGCAGTGTGTTGTGTGCAAGTGACCGAGGAACGCAGAGTACAAATTCAACTTAAATTGCCTTAAATCTTGTTGTTTTAAACAAAATTATGCTGCAATTGTTATAGGCAACTCTGCATTTTTTTTTGAATTCCCAGTTTATTTCCATATATTCCCATTAATTCCCATATATTCCTGTTAATTCCCATATATTCCCTTTAATTCCCATATATTCCCGTTAATTCCCATATGTTCCCGTTAATTCCCATGGAAAGTTTCCAGCCTTGAAAATTCCCGGAATTTTGCAACCCTACATTTCTCTATTTAAGAGTCTATTAGAGTGTACAGATAGCCTAAAAGTTTACCACACACAAAATGCCTCCAAAGCTAAATTAGTAAGACCCCAAAGTGACCCCATTAGTAAGATTAGTAAGACACATCTGACCCCAAAGTGTCTTAATTATAACTTTTCAGTGCAAGAGTCATTTGGATGAAATGAGAAACCTTTAAACCTTGAGTAATCTTATCCAAATTATTGTTAGAATAAAACATTTTGAGATTTTGTGTTGCTGAAAATGCACTGAAGCACTCTGATGTATGGTTTGGTACATTAAAGGTTAAATGAGTAAATGATTAAATGATACAGATAAACAATACAGAAATGATAGAAGGATTATATATTTCTCAGATCAGCTCACTGGTTCACAATGTTCACTAGTTTTCTGATGGAAACCAGTGCAGAAAAGTGCAAAACCCAATCAACTTGCAGTCTTCAAGATTCTGATGACTGATGCCAGAAAAATGAACAAATGATGCCTCATGAACTGTGGATAGAATATCTGTAGCTGAGACAGTGCACTTCGTTTCTGTAAAGCTGCTTCTACAGATAAAATTGAATTGAATTGTATTTATTGTGAGAAGAGAAGAGAAAAGAAGAGAACAGAAAAAAGTGAAGAGAAGCGAAGTGAAGTGAAGTAAAAGAAGAGAAGAGAAGTGAAGTGAAAGAAGAGAAGAGAAGAGAAGTGAAGTGAAGTGAAGTGAAAGAAGAGAAAAGAAGAGAAGAGAAAAGAAGAGAAGTAAAAGAAGAGAAGAGAAGAGAAGAGAAGAGAAAGAAGAGAAAAAGGTGAAGTGAAGTGAAAGAAGAGAAGAGAAGAGAAGAGAAGAGAAGAGAAGTGAAGTGAAGTGAAAGAAGAGAAAAGAAGAGAAGAGAAGTGAAGAGAAGAGAAGAGAAGAGAAGAGAAGAGAAGAGAAGAGAAGAGAAGAGAAGAGAAAGAAGAGAAAAAGGTGAAGTGAAGTGAAAGAAGAGAAAAGAGAAGAGAAAAAAAGTGAAGAAAAGTGAAGATAAATGAAGTGAAAGAAGAGAAGTGAAGTAAAATAAAAGAAGAGAAGAGAAGTGAAGTGAAAGAAGAGAAGTGAAGTGAAAGAAGAGAGGAGAAAAAAGGTGAATCAAGTGAAAGAAGAGAAGAGAAAGTGAAGAGAAATGAAGTGAAAGAGAAGAGAAGAGAAGTGAAAGAAGAGAAGAGAAAAAAGTGAAGAGAAAGGAAAAGAAGAGAAGCAAAGAGAAGAGAAGTGAAAGAAGAGAAGAGAAATGAAAAAGAAGAGAAGAGAAGAGAATAAAGGTGGAGATTAATATATTGTGAGCTACATAAATCATCTTTCACCTCTTGTTACACAGATCCCTCTTCTGAGGAACGCAGGCCTTTAACACTGAGAGAAATCTGTGTACACAAAACACCTCCACTTCTTTCCCTCACCTTTTCCCTGGGCCTATAAATAAAACATCTCCCAGGACTCACATGCAGTGTCCTGTGTTTTATCAGCTACAATAAAAGAGACAAATGGTTCCTTAAGGGCTCTGTGGATAGTTAATAGTTAAGAGACAAGCATATGTTGTAGGGTTCTAAAGGAGAAGGAAACTGAAGAAACCCTTGGATGGAATGGAATATTTTATTTTTATCAATGTTGTTAGTTTTATTTTTCTTCATTGTCTCCTGAAAAACCATCAGAAGTTACAGTAAACTTTCACAGAAAATGGATCTTTCTTTCTGGTTCTAACTCTAACACTTCTAATGGAAACCCCTGCTAAAGGGAACAGTAATGACCTCTTAACCAAGAACCATTTAATGTTCCAGATTTGACTTTTTATTTTTCCTAAAACTGTCCCATGCATCTCCTGAACAGCTTTCTATTACAATTTCATTTAAAGGAAAAAAAGCAGTCTACCAAGACAATGTTAATAAACCCGTGTACATTAATTATATTATGGCTATAAATCGGTGCCTCTCGGAGGGAAAAAGATTGCAGCAGAAACATTTTGAGTGGAATAGCATGATTATGGTGATGAAAACATCTCAGGTCTCCGGATATTTAAGCTGACTTTACGTAGCATGAAGAGCAGATGATAAAGTGTATCAGAGTGCATGTGGGTGCCTCGATGGCACACGTACCAAACGATCTGCTTCTCTGTGAAATTGGAATTAATGAGCCGACTTTAGCAAGCAGTCAAGTCAATGGTGCGGGAATTTCTCTTTCTCAGTCAGCTACACTTACTGTGCCTCTCACCGCATGCCCATACTTACCTCAGCATGTTTTTACAACCAGCAAACTGTGTCGACAGATTTCACCCTATGTGCGTCTTTCAGAACAGGGCACCGCTGGCTCTCAGCTGTGGGCTCAGTAGTAAAAGAATGCCTCATGCCATAGTGCATTAAAATAATCGCTGAATGCTGAATGGCGTCTCGATGGAGACGATGTGAGCACCATTTGCAAAACAATTCATGTGATTCAACATCAGCAACTCATAGAGAATGTGGGCTGAGATAAAAGGAGAGGAAATAAACGGGTTTCTAATTAGAGTTTGCTTTCATTCATGAAATGTCTGCGGTCAGGATTAACTCTCGCACAGCCGAGGAGGACGGGTTCATGTCCAGATACTGACTGAAGCTGCATCGGAGCACAGCTGGTATGCTGCTGTCTTCTTGGACAAACTCCACAGCACAGCCTGTTAATAAGCCAGGATTAAAGCATCAAACCTTGACTCATATGTGCATGTTTTTAAAGCTGCAGGATATGGAGATAATAGACTTTTGGTATGTTGAATTACACTGTAAGAGACAACTGCTTGCAGCATCTACACTGTGAAGTAAATACTGTACTGCACTAAACAGGGGAAGAATTACACACTACAAGACATGCTGTTATCAAAACATGATCAGTAATGTGGTGGTGTGATATAGTCTGTTACCTCACTATAGTTCTATCTGCCTTGTTGTATTTCTTTTACACCACATCATTTATCAACAATTTACCAACGCTAAGAATTTTTCATTTATTAAAGAATGAATCGTTGAAGTGTGTGTGTGCCCTGCGATGGGTTGGCACTCCGTCCAGGGTGTATCCTGCCTTGATGCCCAATGATGCCTGAGATAGGCACAGGCTCCCCGTGACCCGAGGTAGTTCGGATAAGCGGTAGAAGATGAATGAATGAATGAATCGTTGAACATCCATTGTGATTTCTTTATTTTCATTAGAACCATCTAAGTCCCCATGTCTACACAGGGCTGATAGAATTGTCAACTCTGCTCAAAAATACGACTTGTTCTAAGCAGCTCCATGCTGCCAAAACACAGCCTTGTAGACCATCTTTGCTAGCTGGTAAGTGATGGTAGAAAGAAAGCAACTGAATTAAGGCTACTACTGCCACATCAACAGGTTATTTTAAAGAAAAGCTGGAAGGTGGATAATAACTGCACAGCCGGAAAATAGAGTACAGTGTAATATAGACCAGAGTACAGTGTATTATTAACACTATTCTACCCTCTGCTGCTTCTACACTGAAAATATTCACAGCCAGAGCATAGATTTGCACAACCTCTATTAACACTTCTTGCATGAACCGTTTTTGACCTCTAGTTGTAATAATAATTATTATAAACTAAATTGCACAACATCTGGAAAGGTGACCTAATTAAAAAAATCTGTATAACTAATGTGTAATCTGTTGTACACTTAAAAGAGATAATTAGTATTTTAATGAAATTTTAAATGTAGAGAGTTGTGAATGAGGACTTTACCATTTGTTTTATGACTTACAGTATATGATGGGGCTCCGGATGAGCTGTAACTGCTTTCTACGAGATGTTGGTATTATTCAAACTAGCCCATCAATGTAAGAAGTCCTTCAGTTTTATATCATTTCACAGCAACTGACTACTATTAATAATAATAATAATAATAATAATAATAATAATAATAATAATAATAATAATAACAAAAATAATCCTAAACAAATGGATGAACGGATGGTCTTTTCACCAGCATATAGAACTGTATCATTCAAAATACTTGTTAATAATTAAAACAGATATACAGAAGACGCTCTGTAAAGCCTGCCTAAGAAATATTTGTAGAAAATGTGGCCAAAATTACAAAAAGAAGCACAACTAACAACATAAACAACCATATCAATATCAAACCACTGTGTTTCTGATGGCTAAGGACATGTAACAAGATTGACACAAGTCCACATCCCTCAAACAGCACTATATTGGACACTACCAGGGAAAAGGAAACCAGTTCTGTGCTGCTTTACCTGGAGACAAATAGTAGCATAAGAATTACCAGACAGTGTATACAATAGAAGCACGGCTCATTGCTACAGACATACAGTAGTGATGGTTGTCTTATAAGGGACAAAGACAGTAAGTATGTGACAAAAATACATATTTTCATATTTAAGATTTACAATTCTACAATTTTAGCATTTATTTTTTTGACAATTCCGAAACGGACTATATACACTTTAATGAATAAGTCGTGTATCTACTGTATCTAGTCTACATGTATCATCTCACCTACTTTACTTTGTGCTACAATTACAATTAGAATTTCTTTCTTTCTTTCTTCCTTCCTTTCTTTCTTTCTTTCTTCCTTCCTTTCTATCTTTTTTCTTTCTTTCTTTCTTTCTTTCTTTCTTCCTTCCTTTCTATCTTTTTTCTTTCTTTCTTTCTTCCTTCCTTTCTATCTTTTTTCTTTCTATCTTTTTTCTTTCTTTCTTTCTTCCTTCCTTTCTTTCTTTCTTTCTTTCTTTCTTTCTTTATTTCTTCCTTCCTTTCTATCTTTTTTCTTTCTTTCTTTCTTTCTTTCTTTCTTCCTTCCTTTCTATCTTTTTTCTTTCTTTCTTTCTTTCTTTCTTTCTTTCTTTCTTTCTTTCTTTCTTTCTTTCTTCCTTCCTTTCTATCTTTTTTCTTTCTTTCTTTCTTTCTTTCTTTCTTTCTTCCTTCCTTTCTATCTTTTTTCTTTCTTTCTTTCTTTCTTTCTTTCTTCCTTCCTTCCTTCCTTTCTTTCTTTCTTTCTTTCTTTCTTTCTTCCTTCCTTTCTATCTTTTTTCTTTCTTTCTTTCTTTCTTTCTTTCTTTCTTTCTTTCTTTCTTCCTTCCTTCCTTCCTTTCTTTCTTTCTTTCTTTCTTTCTTTCTTCCTTCCTTTCTATCTTTTTTCTTTCTTTCTTTCTTTCTTTCTTTCTTTCTTTCTTCCTTCCTTTCTATCTTTTTTCTTTCTTTCTTTCTTTCTTTCTTTCTTCCTTCCTTCCTTCCTTTCTTTCTTTCTTTCTTCCTTCCTTTCTATCTTTTTTCTTTCTTTCTTTCTTTCTTTCTTTCTTTCTTTCTTTCTTTCTTTCTTTCTTTCTTCCTTCCTTCCTTCCTTCCTTTCTTTCTTTCTTTCTTTCTTTCTTTCTTCCTTCCTTTCTATCTTTTTTCTTTATTTCTTTCTTTCTTTCTTTGGTCACCCCTTAGCTACTGTTTGCTCCTGGGGTAGCTCACCTGATCAGTCTAGACTAAATTGTTCAGTAGCTCCTCCCCTTTTACGACACTAGATATTAATTCATTACTCTGTAAACTTTTTTATGGGAATCTTTTCTGCCCGAGCATGACATAACCACCAGGCTGGTTTCGAGTCCAAGTCTGGTGTATGGATGACTCTGGATATTGTTTATATCGTTTATTACGATCGAGTCTTCCTCATCCGTGTGTGTATTTATTTATTTATTTATTTATTTTTGCGCTACTTTCACTTTAAGGGCTCGCGCTGGCTCAGAATCGCAGAATCGCCATTGTTGAGGCTCGCGCAGTGATGAGCAGCGTTAGCAGCGTAGCTTCCGCCGTCAAACCGACATCTACATGTTATCAGTCGCGAGACGGAGCCTCGAGCTGCCGAGTGGACTGCGTTTTGTGTTGTTTTTTTTTTATTTTTCACGTTTATTTTGTCATTTCGACGTTCCCCGAGGCGACATGAGAGCTTGTGAGTGTCCGGACTGAGTCGTTAGTTTGACACCTGGATCAGAAACCGTCTGTTTCTGCCGTCGTGACTGAAAACGGGTGGGAAAGAAAAACAGCGATACATCCAAATTTTTGCAGAAATTCCCAGAAAGGCCATTCCGCTTGAGGGTTTTGGAGTTTGAAGGGGATGTGTTCAAGGCAAGAGAGGATTCAAAAAGACGTCGACATCGTAATACAGAGGTGCCAGGCGGAGAAAGGCTGCCTTTTCTCGGGTGAGTTTAACATCCATAACAACAACACACCCGTATTCATAAAACGCACTTAGTGAGCAGAAATAAAAGCTGTTTCTTTATAATAAAAGCATCCTTTTGGCTCTATTTGGCCCAGGTAAAGAGTGTAAACAAGCATGAGTACGCTGTGTAAATATTAATTAGTCCAGCTCTCGGTTCACGTCCTCGATATCCGATGACAGCGGAAACCCCTCGCGATGTTGCCATGGAGACTACACGTGTTGAGAGGGACCTTCCTGTCTGTGTGCATTTATGTGTTCATAGTTTTTTTTTTTTTCTCCCTGTTTTTAGATTTTCGATTCACTGACGCCACGTTTACGTTCAGCTACTCGAAAGGATCGAAAAGGTAACTGGTTGTAAAATATTATTAATGTCAGCACAGTTACACTGAATCTTTATTGACCTGATGTCTGGCTCCATCTTCACCTGCTGCAGCTTCAACACACAATTCGATTTCTTTATCTGAACCTTTTCTGAAAACCCTCAGCCATGGCTTGGCTTGTCGTGCTGTCTGGTTGTGCACATTTCCTTCATATTTACAGTCCAGTGCAAAAGTTTGCACCCCCCTGGTTTCTTGGTGAAAAACCCAGGAAAATCCCAGGAACACCGTGCATGAGGCAAGAAAACACCCTAGTTGGGATGCCGGTCTATTGTACGGTATTGTGCACACACACACACACACACACACACACCCAAACCAAGTGGCGTTTATCATACCCATTTCACCTACCAGCATGTTTTTGAAGCTAGAGGAATCTATAGAACAGAGAGGAAACCTCCAATGAAACGATGTGAAACTCCATACGTACAGTAACCCAAGTTCATTATTGAGCCAGGAAACCTGGAGCTGTGATTGTGACAGCAGAAAAAATTAAAAATCCAAAATATTAAAAGTAAAAAGTTGTTCATTTCGAACATAAAGTACGATCTTTTCGATCACTAGATCTCTCTATCTGAAGAAAGCGGCGTGTAAAAGATCTGATGAATAACGCAGAAAATATTGGCCAAGAAATCAGAAATGGTTTTTCTGAATATTACTGCTGAGAGGATTCAAACACCGGAGGATTTAAAAGACACTGTAGGCGGTTACTAGGGAATATCTACAGCACAGATATATTTATATATTCATAAAAATCTAACAGACAAATATTCTCTCACTGTATATTAATTTTCTGTCTCCTAAGGGAATGTAAACTTTTTACTTTTACCTTCCCTGTAATAAAACTCCATATAGCGAAGACCCACTATAACATTTCATTCAAGTTCTTTATTGTGTAGAGATGTGCAAACTTTTCTATTCACACTTACTTCTATTCTGTCTTTCATAGGCAAACATTAACATCTCATACACTGTCTTAGATTTTTTGCTTTTGCTCTTTCTACACAAATCTGAAGTAGAAAACCTGTGACACTCCTTTATTATGTGTGATTTTAGATTTCACTGTGAGCTGTTGTATCATCATTGTGCACAAAACTATGCAAAGGTTAAATGTTTGATGTAAGCTTGAGAGCCAGAGTTAGCAGCAGTGTTTCTAAGTTGCATTTAACGTTAGATTTGGTGACCTTTCAGACCTCTTTTTTGCGGTGAGAAATGTAGCAACCTTCTGAGCAGCCTATAGTGATCATTCTGCTCTTGATACGGCTTTCAATCTCATATCAGAGCTGCTGGTTATATAAGTTTAGAAAGCAGGTTTGGTTGACCCACCATCAGTGTGTAAACCCTCTCAGAATCAGAATCAGGTTTATTGGCCAAGTGTGTTGACACACACAAAGAATTTGGTTCCAGCTGTTTGTGACTCTCAAAAGTACAGACATAAATAACACTATACTATACAAACTATACAAGACAATGCAGACGATGAGATACAATATAGACAGAATGAGTATTAAATATGAATATAGGATATATGACTGATCAGTTATGTACATAAATTGTGGGAAGTGCAAATAACAATGTTGTGCAATATTATGCTTTTTGTACAATATATATAGCAGCAGTAATGTGTGTAATATATACAGATGATGTGATGACTGACAGTCCTGATAATGCAGTACTTATAGATATGAAGCAGGGAATATAATTATGGTGAGTTGTTAATCAGGGTGATAAGGGGTCTGGGGAAAGAAACTGTTCCTGTGTCTGGCAGTTTTAGTAAGCAAAGTTCTGTAGTGCTGCCAGAAGGGAGGAACTGAAAGAGGTGTCTAGGGTGCGAAGGGTCAGTGGTGATTTTTCCTGCCCATCATCATACATTGATCACCTTTGCCCTCAATCACCAATTCCTGATTATCATTACTATCAACAACCGATTACCGATCACTATTGCTCCCAACATCCAATCATCGATCGCGTTTGCTCTCACCAATCACTGATTACCAGCGTTATTTCAATTCTTTATTTCTACTTATACTTAAAAGTTTTTATCAAGCAAAACAACCCCAGCATCTGTTCATGTATTTTTAGAAGTTCTGCTAAATAGCATTCTTCTATGGTATGGTATAAGTATAGAGGTTTTCAGCTTTGTAAGAAATTGCTGGGTAACACATACACTGACTGTCAGGTAAAACCTGATCCAGAGACTTTCCCTCTGTTTAATCGTGCATGTCACCCTGGAAAATACCCTGCAGTCCATCAATTCAGTCTGCCCATGTGGTTTCATAGCAACTGCTTTGTGTTAGGCTGGCAGCACACGTGGCTGCTCTGGTTATAGATCTGAATCAGTCTGACAGTTTCAGTGTGGAAAACATTGACAACAGGTTTAAATTTAAACATCCTGGCTCAGGTGCCACCCATAGTTTATACACACATTGTATAAACACAAGTATTTGTTTATATATTTACTTGTTTGTTTGTGCTTCTCTAGTTTGTGGGGGGCATAAACTATAATATTGAGTAATCTTAATTTTGAAGGATAGAGAAAACAAGGCATGACTCATAAAATCTTCCAAATATTCCTGTCTCTTTTAGACCTACATTGTCGGCTCTGAGCAATCATTAACTATTCTTCTCTTGGGAAAACACCTTTCTGTTCGCCTATGTGCATCTGTCTGTACTTGTGTGCAAAAGCCTGTGGTTTATAGTTTAAGGAAATTTCCTTTATGCCTGACGTATTTCCTTTTACCTGTTAAGAGAAAGGCAGCCCATTCTGCTCAGTGTAGTCTGTGGGTTATAGACCACAAACAATAGATTAGTTGCTCTGAATTCCCCGGTTTCGTTTTTGTTTCCTTCGTAATCTGCCCTGTTAGTGTTTTGTCTTTTTGTAGCCCGAGATCACTTTAGACACCCTCAGTTTTATTTGTTTAGTTCATAAACATTTTTTTAGAGCGTTATTTTTTCAAGTGCTGTAGAGCTTTCTATTTCTGACTTTCCTTTGACACGATTTATAGACTGCATGGTTTTGAGTTATAGAGGTTTTGGACTAAACTCTTTGAATTCAACTGACCAATCAAACAGACTAGTTTCTCTAAGAATGCTATAATAAATATGTTTACTTATGATGGGATTTCCACCTCTACATAACTAATTTATTTCTGATTCTGAATAAAAAAAGAAAAAATCACAGAACCCCTGGCTATTCTTCTCTGACCACACTGCTGAGAACCGCTGCTATAAACATCACCATAGGTATATTTGAATGAAAGCTGACAGACCCCAGCGGGAGATGACTCAAACAGCTAAAGTAGCCGAAGAGAAAAGTTCTGTTCTACGTATTTAGTATTAAAAGTACCGAAGGATTCAATTAGAGAAGAAGCAGGAAAAGATTTCCAGGTTGATTTACATGAACAAAAAACATCTTTCAATGTAAAACCAATTTTGAAAATTCACCTGATCACATTCTCCAAGTCCTGTCACCTTCAGATTCTTAAAATGTTCTCCTCTTGGCCAGAGTGTATTATAATTGTATTATCTATGACTTCTGCTCTCTAAGCAACGATGTAAGCAGTTTTTCTTGCAGCAGGATTTTTGCCCCTGGCTGCTCTACTCTCCAAGATTTGCTTCAGTGAGGAATAGTTAGCTCATCCTCTGCCGGGGAAGAAAGACATTGTTAGATTGGTTTGGGTACTAAGAGATTAACTACCGTCTATCTGCAGAATATTGCGCCTGTCTTGGATGGACGCAATTACTCATTGCACAATTACACTCATTACTGTCATTCCAAAACGGTGGTGAAATTCCTAACATATGAATTTCAAATTGAATTTTTCTGATGTGATTTATTACAGCTTTAAAATCGCCTGTAAAACAAGGTAGTTACTGGAGGTATCTGTTTTCAGGGTGGATTTATATCCACAGCTACCTGCACATTAACTAGCTAATTACAGTATCATTAATAGACTTAATTACGTTTTCCTAGACACAGGACAGGCAAATGTCTGAAGCATGTAGGAAGGTTTGGGCAACGTGGTGTATATTTTGTTTGCTCTCTTTCATCTTACCAATACAGATTATGGTTGGTTTTATGATCTTTTTGGGACAAAACCCCTAAAAATGTTATTTTGCCTACATCTGAGGTTTTAAAGTTACAAAATCAAAGTTTTAAAATGCCACCATTACGACTACACACATCTCGATAAAGGGCAAAATGCAGAGGCAAATGGGCCACATGTCATCAAACCGAATCAGCAGTACAACCATGTGAACATGCGTACTGTATGTAATGAAACGATTAGATTCTTACACACCCGTCTGTGTATGTGCATGTGTGTGGATGTATAATATACCATGCATAAATCATGATTCTTCAAGGAATAATGTGTTTCATTACTGTTTGAACAGATTGCATGATTATGAATAGGGGTGTGGGAACATGAGGATAGGAGTAGTGGGAATTGTGCATGTGCGTGTGGGTGGATATGAAGGATTTTTCTAGACTCTCCATTCTCCCTTAAAGTCTGTTCATGTTTCAGACTCTTTTTATACTACAGCGTCTTTAAGAGGAACCCGTATACGCACGACATTAATGCAGCCTCGCCATAGATAAAGGGTTAAAATGACGTTCTGATCGCAGCATCCATGCAGCATGAAGCGATTATATTCAGGTTAAATCTTAGCTAGTTCACTAAAGAAATTGGGAATAGTTAGCTGATTCATCCATGTAGTTGATTTCTGCTTATTATTGGCAAGAAGCACATTCACTCACTCTAGTCACTTAGACTAGATCCCATCGACATTCAACAAGGCATAATTAGTCCTGCTCTCTGGGTGGAAAAGATGGCCATCTTTTCTTGGCTGTTAAACAGAGCAATGTCTGATAGTTAATTTATACAGAAAAGGGCAATTTGTGCTCTACTCCAAGTGCATTCAGCTGCCCTATAACGCTGCATGAACAGCAATCCAAAAGCATGTGCCAGCTGGCTTCTACTGTTCTGGAGGAGACATGTGCTAGCTTTTGCCTTCCCCGCCTGATAGCTGGGAATCAGCCATGACTAAATTGGGTAAACATCACAAATGACTACACAAATGAACGAACAGTGTTTCTGAGATTCTTTGAGTTCCTTTAAAGAAAATTGGAAATCATTTGTAAAGCATTTACTCAGTGGGACTCAGTATCTTAGCTCAAACCTTATGAAGCGCTGCGTCTCTGACATGTCCCATTAAACGTCATCTATATTTTATTGTTGCGTATCGCTCAATACTTTCAGTTTCAAAGATGGTGTCTTCTGACAAACACCAAATGGACAAACAACATCTGACCATACACTGCAAACCCATCCAGCTCTGTGACAACGCTGAGAGCCAAATAATTCCTATTATTACCTATATATAAATAATTAATATTACAGCCATTTTATAAAAGTGAGAGGCTGCTGGAAAAACATCACCTGCAGATTCATTGTCATTGAGGTGACTTTTGTTTGATGTGAACATTAACTGAAACTCTTCGCTTATATCTGCATGATTTTATAACTTCGTGTTGCTCTCTGTTTGCTTTGTAAAATGACATTTAACAGTATTTAGATTGTTTCGCTGTGTTTAGACTGTTTTCCGACAATCATGCATTTGAGATTAGATTTTATTTATTTACTGCTTATTGTAAGCCGTATAGACACACGTGTTATGTGTTGGTGATGTTGCCAGCAACCTGGTTATGTCCTTTATTCAGTTAAAAGGATACAGGTTCGCTTGACATCAATTACGTGAAGCCGAAGGCTTCCCGAGCCATCGCACATTAAATGAGCCGTCTTATACCTCTTCTTTCCCTGTGGCCGTGCAAAATTTCTGATAAATCCCTCGATAACTGCTAATTAAAATGGAGGTGTCCATAAATGCACCATGTGCTCACTACTCCAGCAGCACTGGCACAGATAAGGTGGACCAGTGAAAAGATTTATGAATACGGAGTAGTGGCCTTCAATATTTTAATTAATCCTGCTTTAATTTGGGGTGCCCTGGACGTAGACTGCATCCTCTGCAGGTCTTCTGAAATATGGCCTTTTTTTTTTTTTTTTTTTACTATAAACACCCTACGTATTGATGGTGAATGCGGTGGCGGAATAAATTAAATGCATGGTTTATCTGTAAATAGATGTCAGTCATGCTGTCTTGTATTTGCCTGCCAGTATAATGACACGTTAGCCAGGTGTGTTTCCCTTGAACGGAAAGTGAGTGTCAATGATAGCTTTCAGTAACAATGAAGTCAAGTTCTAACAAAGTTATAAAGTAATAAAGCTAATAAATGTTCTGTCTTATATATGCTACATACTTTTCTTTTTTATATATACATTTTAAACATGTTTTTCTGATTTTCATTTCATCTGATCACAGCATTGTGATCGTAATTGTACTTCTGATTACGCTTTGGTGAAACTTCAGGAAATCAGTTGCTTAGTTTGGTGCTATTTGGTCTTTATTTTTTAAAGCCAAATCATAAGTCATTGTCTAATACTGTTAGATTGCCTGGAATAATAATTACTAATATATTTTGCAGTAAACAGTGAAACAACTAATAGCATTAGACATAATTTGTGCATAAATTGTACATGGTCAGTACACTGCTGTGCAGGAAATTGGGCTTGTTGGAGAATTTATTACCGTTCTTCCCTCTCTGCAGGGAAAATCCCAAACAGCCTCTATTAAAAAAAGAAAAACAGAAACACGGTCTAATATTTAATATCGTCCGTTACTTAACGAAATACAATTTTTTTCTTTTCTTTTTTGAATGCATTTCCTGTATTGATTTTGGTATTGCATCTTGCTGTATTGTACCACATTTTAGAGAGATTCTGAAATGAATTCAGTCCTGTGTCCTGAGTGACACAACAACTGAGAACTTCAGTCAACCAAATCTCAAATGACAGATGAACACATTATAAGCACCGACAGCTACCGGATTGGGTTGCCAAGGCTGTGCGAATCAAGCAACCCAGAAAGCGACTAAACCAGACAAAAAACTCCATACTCAAAATATGACATGCTTCATGTAGATCCTATACAGTGCTTTTCAGCGCCGTACGGTGAAGCGGGTCATCGGTTTAACATCATCACACATTCATATTTAAAATAGCTTAAAATCAATGTCTATAGTTAAATACGCATTTTATTTGAATAGTGACTAAAACGCTAAAACAGAGGACTGCGATGCCGCTATTCAGAAGGAAATTAGATGGGTTGAGCTCTTGGTTATCTTTAGGATTGCATATGTGCGTAAATGAAAGCAGTCAGCTTTAGAAGATGGCAAGTTTAACCTGAATTACAGTCAGACCTCTGGATTGAATCAGGAGCTTGCTGTCATGTGTCAGCGATTGAACTACTGTAGGTCTTTAAATGTCACAGTTGTTCAGAGAGGTGGTGCCGTGCATTACAATCAGGAAGCTGAAGGAGGGCTGTCTATGAAAAACATTGTCACTGCAGGGTGTGTAAGAGGAAGTGATATAGTTCCTGGTTTTCTTTTTTTTTTTGGTGTTACTTGTGTTTTTTTGGGGGTTTTTACTTGGTTCCTGTTGGTGTAAATTGCATTATAAAATGAATCTGTGATTCTGTTCTCCACATCTGCATTTCGCACAGGTGATGGGTGGAGGATTTGTGTTTCTGCCACTCAGTCTTACCTTCTTTTGTTCCATTTTGTACATAGCAAGGCTTTGCTGTCCCTTCAGGCAGAATGGAGCAGACAAACCGTCATAGTACATGCTTCAGAAAAGTGAATTTAATCTTAAAGCAGAAAAAAAGATTTTGTATATTTATTTAGTCTAAACCTCGGTCAGAAAATACATTTCACCGGAAGGTGTTGTTTACTTCCACTATGCATTTTCAGTATGTAGTGTCTTTTCTTCTAGGTGAACTTTGACCTGTGAATTTTAAACCCTTGGCCTCATGCAAACTTCAGACTTTCAGTTGGACCAGACATTTCTTTTCTTCAGGATTGTAATCAGCTTAACCAGATGCGCTGAACTCTCAAACCTGACAAAATCACATTTCTGAATGTTTCTCAGCTGACGTACACAGGAGTAACGTGAGAGCAGACGCAATTCCTACTGACAACCCAATGATAACAATTCAACACCACAGCAAATCTCCATTTTGTGCTTAGAGTTGCTTGCAGGGCTTTAGAGAAGCGCCAGTGACTACGACACATATTTCATCAATGCTTTTTATGGGTTCTTACCGAGCGCTAATTTCATCAAGTCCAATTTCGGTCACGGTTATGAGCTTTGGACGCCGCAGGGCTGTGCTTTATGGCTTCCACAGAAGACGGCAGCTGAGAACAACTCTGTAAATGGGCTCTAGGAATAGGATTTTAAAACACCTCATGATTATGATGTGATATGATGGGTGTGTACAACGCTTTCACAGCTCTCAAAACTCCCTAATGAAACACCATTGATGAAATGCAGCCTCTTCAGCATGTATCTGTGAGGCTGAGCAGGTGAGAAGACTTAATCAAGCCAGCGTGATGTAGAGCACAGTACACGTTTTCCCTTTCTGTTTTAGTCTTATTTCTCCCAACTTTATGTTGTTTCACTGTATTGTAACAGTTTCCACAGATGCTCACACAGATCACTGTTTTTATATTAGCCTTTCCTGGACAGTATGTTGTTGTTTAGAATATACAGATATGAAGGTACAGTAATATACCTAAACTTGAAGAACGATCTCTCTCTCGAGGACTGGAAGGCACACTTTGTAGACGGAGGTGGAACAACCAAATATCATCTCTGTACATTGCCGTCTTGTCTCTGCCACTCTCAGAGCTTCAGACACCAGTGTAATGTGGCTTTAGTTAACACGTTTGACACAACAACCGCATGTTCAAACTGTCTCCAAGACTGGCCTGGACTTCATAGCTGGAGTTCTTGTAATAATGTGTTATTGTTTGTAAAGTAACAGCTTATTAACAGGGCCTTGGATGATCTTTGTCTTGGATAATAGGAAACAAGACCGTTAAATGTTGTTTAATAAAGGAAACATTTCTTTATTAGTCTCCAGTGTCAGTTTTGAAGCAGTCAGAGTTCTTAGCACAGGAAATGTCTTCAGGAGAGATGAGTTTATGATTATTAGTGTTATTATTAAATGTTTATGAAGTGAATGATATTTGTAAGGGAACTGTTTAGTGGTCCTATAATGTAAGTGAAAACAGGAGCTAACTTATCTCCCAGGCGTTCCACAACATTCTATTTAACTAGAAACCATTAAAATGCATGACATGTTGTTGCTTAATAAAATCAACATTGTAGTCATTGGCACATTGCTGTGGTATAAGTGCAATAACATAATCCTGACCAAGACTGCACTCCGTATTTTCTTCTAACATCATGGTCCTTCATGTGTTATTCCTCATACGATTAATGATACGAGACCATGTTAGAAACTATAGTGACGTTAGAACGCTGGAAAAGCAACTAATGAGATATTTTGCAATTAAAAATAGTTTAACAGCTACAGCTACTAAATCTCCCAGGTGATTATTAGCTTTGTGTTTAATAAAGAAAATCATTTAGCACACCTGTAGTTCCACAGTTTTACTTCCCTTGTGTTCAAATCCTCTTGTCTTAGAATCATACTGAACAGTCTTGGAAATCACGTCTCATCATTGAATTTAACCGGCATTTATTTGAATTAGAATTTCAATTTGGCAAAATCTTGCTGGATGTCGTAGTAAAATGACAGCATGTCTGTAGGTGTGTGTGTTCCCTAATGACATTCTTTAGTCATGTGGTGTGATGTGTCACATCGCATGGACAAGATGTGGACTCAAGGTTTTTTTAAAGCTTTAATAGCTTGGATATTGTAAATGAAGATGAAAATCAGCTTAATTTAGCCTTTTCTTGCAAACGACGTCATGAGGAGCACATGTGATTAACGTACTGTAGAGAGTGTGTGTATTCAGCACAGTCGGATCAAAACGGTTCAAGATGAATTTCTTCACATTTCATATTATTATGGTTTATAATAATTGGCTATGAGTCAATAGTAATATAGACAGTTTAAGCTGAGTGCAATTGGTTCAGATGCTTGTTCTGTTGCTGATCTTTTTCTTCCTCTTTTGGCTTTCTTGAAGGTTTTGAAAAATTGAAAATGTCCCAAAGACACATCTAATATTCAAGCTATAAAAACACACCAGTGTTTCTTACAGTGTTACGTTTTCTTATGTTTTGTATATATATATATATTGCTATTGGCTTTTCATATATTTTCCTCTATGCTGCTGTCAACTGCTTTAGATCATATAATATGCTGACTGATCACATATTGTACACATAAACAGTGGGTGTTGTGGGTGGGTTGTTTCCTTGCATTGTTTTGCACGAGGCCTGTAATTGTTGCACAATAAGGACACATATAGTTTGAAACTGTCTATGAAAGTCTTATGTGTTCTTATGTGTTCTGCTGAACACACACACATTTCCATTATAACTTTGGGGAAAAACTGTACAGCACACACACAGCAGGTGCACCACTGTTCTCGTGCTTTCACTATGAGCGAGATAGATATTAGTTACAATTAATGTCTTTTTTCTACATCTGAAATTGGTTTAAAAAAAAAAATTGGAAGTGTCAAATGTTAGCTTAATCATTCCAATCCAATCCCCACCAGCTACAATATGTGCATAAGTGTCCATGGCAATACAAAGAAATGTGCTCCTGTTGCCTTTTGCTAAGACTTTAGTTACTACTTTTTGGTTACTACTTTACTACTTTGTCTGGGGAAAAAAATCTCTTCTGCTGACCTCTGAGTGAGAATTTCCATTTTGGAATTTTTAGAGATTTCTTAGAGCACAGACCAAAATGAGAAATGCTGCAGCTGACAACATCAACCTGCCTCAAAAGAAATAAAGTCAATAGTATTACAATGGGGGGGCACGGTGGCTTAGTGGTTAGCACGTTCGCCTCACACATCCAGGGTTGGGGGTTCGATTCCCGCCTCCGCCTTGTGTGTGTGGAGTTTGCATGTTCTCCCCGTGCCTCGGGGGTTTCCTCCGGGTACTCTGGTTTCCTCCCCCGGTCCAAAGACATGCATGGTAGCTTGATTGGCATCTCTGGAAAATTGTCCGTAGTGTGTGAGTGCGTGAGTGAATGAGAGTGTGTGTGTGCCCTGCGATGGGTTGGCACTCCGTCCAGGGTGTATCCTGCCTTGATGCCCGATGACGCCTGAGATAGGCACAGGCTCCCCGTGACCCGAGGTAGTTTGGATAAGCGGTAGAAAATGAGTGAGAGTGAGTGAGTATTACAATAGTATAGGTTGATATATTTGTTTATGATCACTGATATCTGATCAATTCCACACCGTCTTCAGCCTATACCGTGTCTAAAGTACCTTTACTGCTAAGTAAAGTTTGATCGAAATGACAGCCTCCCTTTTTATCTAGTACTGTAAATGAAACAGCGCTGTGTGAGGATGGGGAGTTAATTTGGCTCGCAAACATATGAATCAGTCTCAGCTGATTAATGGCAGTAATATGCCATGTATATTGCCTCAGGTCATCATTTATTCCTTCAATTTTAAAGGATTACCTGGAAATCGGGTTCATAAACTTTTCATTTCTGAATCTGAAAAGATTTTAAGGCTGTTCTTGTTTTGCCAATCACACCAGCTGTTCAACAGACCAGATGAATTTTTCATGCTTGTCAAACCAAATAGTGACAATTTGGTAGAAATCTGTGCATGAATGTGCAGTTTTTCTTCTTCAGTTGTAGATTAGAAGCACAGTGTAGAAAAAAAAACGTAATGAACTCGGCTCTTTCCCAAGATTCTCTAAACAATCGCATCTTCATTATGTAGAAATCCTTGAGGACCTGTAGGGGTTCTGAGTTTAAACAAATGACTGTCTCATAATAATCTATTTCCTCTGTTTAATACCTCAGCATGTGTCTTTCACTTCCCATTTCACAAGAGGTTATCGGTTATGCTAAGATATTGTGAGCTCTTGGGTGTCTTCCAACGTTTTCTTGTGCTACCCAAAATATATTGTGGCCACGATGCTAACAAACGCCTGCTCTTGGCTTTTCACTTGAAAAAATCTCAAAGGTTTATTCACATTAATGTGCTTTTTGGAAACTTTTCCCTTTCTTTTTCCTTAGCTTCTAATTAGCCTTTACAATTCCTTGACACTGTCTTTTGATATACTGCACAACACAATGGAGCTTGGGCTTTATTTGGTTTATGAGACTATTCACTTTTGTGAATGTGCTGTCCTGATTATTTTTAGCACACTCACCAAAGTTGATAATTAGGCTTAAACATTCTCTCAGAAACGTTCGGCTTGTGTGATTAAAAACACGGCAAAGTGCAACCGAACACAATTGTCTGTTGATATCGCAGCCTCGATGAAACATGTAATAGAGACATTATTAAGTTGTTAAAGTTTTAAGGGCATGCGCCTGGTGCTTTCGTCACTTCCAAGCCTCTGCTATTTCAAGCTATACACAAATTCTTGGTTACATTTTGTTTAACCAGCCATGAGCTGTGAGAACGTACACTACAACACGTAAACACAAATCATGCTTTTTGGTTTGTTTTCTGGTCTAAACAAACCATTCTTTATTGTGGTTATTCATTCATATCTCTACTACAGAAGGTAAGGATATAAAAATGGTGAATGAAGACTTTCCTCCTGTTTGTCTTATTTATGTCTTATTTCTTGACACGCAGCTTGATTGGACAGTTTGTGCTTAAGGCTGATAGATTTGAAAGGATGCTTTTGTTCTGTTGTGCTTGGTTTAACATAAATCCTAAATAATCCAAAGACATTTATTAACATCAAATATTCTGCTATGCCAAAAAAAATGTAACTTTATACAGTACAAAAAATGGATTTTATCTATGAGACAAGACTCTGGTAGTCCACTAATACCAGTCACACCTGGATCCACCACATACGTACATCTGCTGTATATTACTGGTACCAGTTATAGCACCATTTGGATATATGTAAACCATTGTTTCTAAGTATGAAGAAGAGTTGTTTGTAGAAGGATGTCTGTTGGCAATGCTCGGTTGATTTCACTACTGATCCTTGAAGTCACAAGAGTAAATGAAAAGTGCTGCGTAAAGCTGAGTACATTTCATTATAAAAGAGACTTAAGTGGATCAGCTGTAAAAACAAATCATCCGTTCTTTCTAATTCCATAATGATGTTTACCTGTTTACTGATTATGCGACAAAGGGAATTATAATTAGTTTAGATTTGATTGACCACAAAAGTATAATTGTCTTGAAGCAGTTATTAGACTACAGTTTCTAATTTATTAAAAGAAAACAAAAAAACAACACAGGGTTAGGTTCGGATTTACTGTATATTTAATTTGTCAGACGTGTGATTTGTATTTTGTTTTTATTTCCACAGTGTGTCCTACTCTGTACATGTCTCTGATGATTATCCAGGTAAAGTATTTTTTTTCTTTTCTTTTCTTTTCTTTTCTTTTCTTTCATTTTCTTTAGTTTATTTATTTTATTTTATTTTATTGTATTTTTCTATTTATTTTTGTTTTATTTTTTATTTCATTTTTATTTTATTTTATTCTTTTTTATTTACACCATTGGTTCCCAGAGTGGGCTTCATGGACACCCTGGTGCCACTGAAGCATAGCCATGGGAGGTTGACTATTTTTATTAATAATAAATTTAACAAAGTTTAATAATGTTTATGAAATAAATCCATACTGAGGAGGTTTGTGGAATTTATTTGTTTGAATGGGCTACAAAAAGCTTGAGAGCCACATATTACAAGAAGTGGACATTTCAGTGGACAAAATCAGTGGAGAGTTTATTTAAGCTCCAAATGATTATATGGAAGGAATCTGAATTTATTTTGATTTTCACCTAAACTGTGATGTCAGACTCTGAATGTATATAATAAAGGCAATAAAATCTGTAGATGTTCCATATTCATTACTAGTAATGGCTTTTAGTTACCTTTTTATCCCCCTCCTTATACTTGTCCTGGCTTAATGAACGGCATATTTAGATCACGTCAAGTTTCGCTCCACCGCTATGACAAGCAGCCGGAGTCTTTTAGGCAGAGTTTAATTTGGTCAATGAACTATAATTGGCCTGCCAAGAAATCTCCTGCAGGACATGTCATGTGAAAGCGCATGTGGATTGTCCACTGCTTCAGAGTAAAGGCACATTTTAGCCTTTTTTTCCCACACCATGGGGTCATTAAAATGATACTTCATTTCACTTTTACTCAGTCAGCACACTGGTCCATCGATCTAAAGTGCATAAATGTGTATATTTGTTATTGCATTACCCTTGACTCAAATAACGATGTAAACATCATTAAGTGCAGGATGGATAGCAGCATTATGTTTTAAGACCTGTACATTTTAGTTACAAGTTTAGTTTTAGTTATAAAAGTTTAGAAAAAAAAACATTCATTCTTTTTAACGTTATTGTTAGTATCTTGCTGTAGTTGCAGAAGTATTTAAGAATTATTTTCCTATAAATGTTTTTTTACCTCTTGTATCACTGCAGTTATCAGTGTTATCACTGTCAGTGTTTTATTATTTTTATTTTTAGGCCAACACATCCTACCTTTTAAATAGTTTTTGTTATATTTACTATTGTAGAATATCTGAAACAACCCAAAACCAGTTATGTTATAGCAGCTATGGATAGTCGTTCCCTCACCAGCCTCGATTTTCTCTCTAAAAAATGAATATTAAAAAAATATATAACTAGTCGGAACGTTACCAAGAAACGTTTCTCATGGCCATACCTCTGACACTCCGTCGAGAAACCTGCAGACCGCTTTACCTAACATTAACTCATCTGATCTCATTAATACTCTTGTGACTGAATGATCACAAATCCCCACAGCCGTATTTCAACGTCTAGAGGAAAGCTTTCCCAGAAGAGTGGAGCTTATTATGACATTAAAAGGTGGACTAAATCTCGATCTCGAATATCTAGATGTTCAGAAAGGACATACGGTTGTGTTGGCCAGGTGTCCTTGAACCATTTATTTTTGTCACTATGACACTCTTGTTTTAGTGGTTTAGAGGATCGACCTGCTTTTTATTTTCAGAAAGACACAGATACACTGATTCAGACCACGTTTCCAAATCATGGTCTTGATCCAGTGTTCTGAAACTTAATCCTACCTTCATTATAGTGCACAGTCAGCTTTGCATTTGTTTCCTGGCACAGATTTGGTCGTTATTTACAAAAGCTGGCAAAAATTAAAGTAGTGTGATAGTTAGTTCAAGAGGAAAAAATGATTTAAAAACCACATTGCTTTCTTCAGCCTCCTTCTCTTGTTATTATGCAGTGTCTTAAAGAAACATGACTAGAAAATTGACTCTCACTGCTAATTTGATTACGCATTACAAATAAATAAATTATGTATTATAAATAGATGCGTACCGCAAAATTCAATAAGACCATTATCTTAGTCTGTTCATCAGTGTATTGTGGGCATGTAAACACGATTAATCAGAATTGTTTAATTAGACTGTTATTATAGCCCTGGTTTGGTTGATTGCTTTTCATGTTAATGCTAATTGACGTGTCCTGTTTCTCTTTCAGACAACACATACGTCTCAAACTCTGAGAACAACGATGATGTATTAGTAACAAGAGATCCCATACCAGTTATTTTCCATAGAATTGCAACAGGTAAAACCTTTATGATATGATATTAATTAATCACATCTTATGTTTCTCTAGTTATTACTTTGTTAAATGAAATAAATGCATACGATAATAAATAATAGAGATGTGCAGTACACTCTGTAGGTTAGAGTCAAATTAGACTTTTAATTTTAATCGTCAGAAACGCCTGGGCATGGTGATGGTGTTATTCAGCAGGACAGCTGATGGTTCTTGTATGAAGTAATTCACATACATATTGTTTCTAAGTGGTCACATTTTTTGGTAACTTGAATAGACCACAGATGGCCATTATCTTCAGTTAGTCACTAAATTGGTACATTGCCATACATTCAGGGACTAATTACATAGCTTAAGTCTACAGTTTTAAGAATTTTCTCTTGTTTTGTTTGCTGCTTAAATCTGGAATACTGACTGCAATTTTTTCCCCTATGAACGTAAATAGAAATTGTCTCGCACAGCAGCTGATAGATAATAAGCACTTATACACAAGCGCACAAACAGATGAAAGGAAAGCAGTATAATGTGTGTGTGTAAGGTGCTGCCTTCCCAGCTTCAGTGAACCCTGCCAGTTATTCTTTAAGTCTCTGGAAATGTACTATAGCGATGAGCTCTGTTCATCTGAATGATATTTCAGTCGGGGTTGTGATAGTGGGGAAGAAGGCTAATGATGTCACTAGAAAATCTTTCAAGGTCAGGTGATAGTAATGGTCATAGCATATAACATACAATCGTTTTATCCTCATCAAGAGATTCACTGAGATCTCTTGTTTTACAGAGTAAAACTATCATAATAAATGTGTATGTCTTTTCAGTCCCACTGCCCTCTAAATGGGAAAAGTGGATCCAAACCATAACCAGCAAAATGTCCCTACAGCATAACAGAGCCCACAGTTCCTCCATTAATGTGTCATCTGACTGTAAATGGCAGATGGTATAGAGTCATAAGCCTATGAGTCATAAGCCCAGTGCTTCCACTGTTGTTCTTAATAAAGCAAGAACTCTATTTTTTATTTCAGCTTCAGAGATGTTTATCAGCACAACTTTGTCTAGACATAATACGTTTTATATTTCATCTTCAGAGATGTTTATCAGCACCTAGGACAAAATACATTTACTCAGTGGCCCCATTTTGACCTGCCATGTACACAGACAGCTTCTAGATTGCCTAAATCATTAGCAGCTTAGCTAATCATCTATATCACAGCAGGTAAAGCCTCAGGCACCAGGTCTAAATCCCAGGAGTGATGACGATAAAGGAACGAAAGATATAGAACAGAAGACCACTATTTAGATTTAGTATTCTGTAGTTAGTGGATTAAATGTGTACGTGTTATCCAAGGATTACTTGCTGTATATGCAGCAGAGTGTTGGAGTGTAATTGACTGTGGATGTGTCTACTGATTTAGCAGTGAAGTATGTCTCCTTAATCACTTTTAGTGCAAAGTCAATGCAAAAGAGAATCCATTAGAACCTTGCATTTATTTAATGTAATGCTATAATTACTAAAAGACGAATAAAAATACTAAAAAATAAATATTATAGCTTAATAATCGACTCAGTAGGTATAGATCATCATCAGTGATTTCGTGTTTTCTACAGAGATAAGGACAGCTAACGATGACAGTTGTCTTTCCATTAAGTCAAAGCTTCAAATTGACAAAAACCCGGTAAGAGAGATACCACAGTGTTTCATTCATTACAATGAATTTTACATTTACATGTAATAACTAATAACTTGTTTCTATTCTACAGTGCCATTACACTGTAGAAGAGGATTCAGAGGGAGATAATGACTCTGAAGAGTTCTACTATGGTGGACAGGCAAGTGTATATGATGTTTATTTACTTGGAAATTAGTTTTTATAGCTCATGACAAACCCTAAATTCTAGATTCTTTAATTAGCACACCGAGCAAACAGAAGCACCATTGTGCTGCCAGGTCATGTTATTTTGTCATCCAGAAACATAAGTGACCAGGTTACAGATGAATGGAAATCGACCTACCCACGATCACGTAGGACATTATGTTTACGGCTTCGGTAAAAATGCAGCAAGCCATAAGCCAACTTTTGGCAGTAAGATTTGGTGTTCCGTTCTCACAACAAACATAAAATTGATTACGTCCCTCAGGATAGTGTTTCTTTTCTCTGATATGTTCACCCATTGGGGAAAGGTGGCTTAGTGTTTAGTACAGCTCCCTTGCACCTCCGGGATGATGGGTTCTGTCTCTGCCATGTGTGTACAGAGTTTGTTTGTTCTCCCTGTGCTTTAGGGGTTTCCTCCTGTACACAAGTTTCCTCCCTCATTCCTAAAACACACGTTTGGCTGATCATCTCTAAATTGTCCATGATGCCTGAGTGTGTGTGTGATTGTGCCTTGTGATCTCATCCTCTCCAGGGTGTTCCCTTCCTCGGTGAGGGACACCCTGAACGGGGTGCCAACTCATCGCAGTGCTTATCCACTTACTTATTAATAATAGGAAGGCAAGACACTAAAAACGATTTTGTAAGCAGCCAAAGCCAAAAACCCTTAAGGTTTCTTTGCTCTATAAAGCTATTAGTACATTCATCAAAGGAGGTAAGAGAAGATTTCAATCATGAAGATATGAATGTCAGCGCCAGCGAGTCCTTCTTAAATAACTCATATACCAGATCATTGGAGAAAATCCATTACAATAAAGCCAGGACAAGTGACCTCGATTTACCCTCAGTGAACCAGACTCACGGCAGACTTTCGTGACTGATTAGTGAGCCGTCATTTCGATGAATATGGATCCTCTTATGCCCTCGGTGCCTGTGAACGCACACTGGCACTCGCTCACAGTAATGTGGCCCCATTACAGCTCTGACATCCATTGTGGTTTTGGAAGTGTTCAATCACTGCAGGCAACATTGTCATCTTCATCATCATCATCATTATCATCATTGCTTCAGGTCCTCTGCTGAAAAGTTATATTTCAGCACTGAGGTTATCAGATGATGGTAAATAAAGAGCTCAGCATTTTAGTTTGGCCATAATAGGAAAAAAAGAACTAGTGCCCGTTTATTTCACTATTTCTGTTACAGTTTGCTGCCTGTAGATAAACCTCATGTTGTCATAGCTACTTACGTAGCTTGATTTACTTTTGGAAGTTTCTTGATTTGCCTCGAATGAATTAAAATGTGGTTATTTTGATGAAGTAAGTGAAGCAGAACACAGGCAAACAGATCCACATTGTCGACTAGAACAGATTTGTCAATCCTGACAGCAAAATGTAAATAACAAATTTCCCCCAGGATTATTTGTTTGGCTGTCTGGCACATTCGGACAATTGACTGCACAAAGATTACATTCAGAAAGTTCTCAAAATTGGTTTGGTAAAGAAAGGAAGGTTTATGAATCACATAAAACTGTGAACTTGCCTTGTTATGAATATAAGAAGCGGGGATTGTGTAGCAGTTTGGTGATGTCATATTAGAGCAAATAAACAGTTGCTTAAAACATCAGATGAACTTGATGATTCAGTGAACCCTTGTGTTCTGTGTTCTGTATGATTACCCAGAATACTGTGCACATGAATAGGATCTATATAGGACCATACTGAAACTGGGCAGTCTATTTGTAATAACGATTTAATCTGAAGCTTTTCAAAAAAAAAACCCCACATTTTAATAGTGTAGGATGGGAACACTGGGCTTCAGAATGTAATGCAGTGCTATGACACACTTGTACCGAATAATGACGTAGAATCAGCTCAGCAAGAAGGCGGTCCAGATGATGACAAGAACAATGGTGTTAATGTTAGTATAAGCATGGAAGTTGAGGTTTAGGAAGCTGGTCTGTTTGAGCAGAGTTTACAGATGACAGAGCAGAGAGAACTGGACAGACAGAATTGTATCTCCCTGTTCTACACTTCCACTAACTAGCTTTGAGCAAACATAAACATTATTCATGGATCTCATGGGAGGTTTTGAACGCCTTCTCTGTTCCTGAAGTTCTGCTTCCTTCATCATCGTAGTGCCGAATTGAATAAAAACATTCTCAAGATAGTAGATAAAATGAATTAGCTTTGGTGTTATCTTAGGACACAGTGGAACTTTGTGTCTAAAAGTGGAAAGAAGTTCTGACCTTAGTCACCTAGAGTTTCTTGGCTAAAGTTAAATAACTGCACTGCTGCTTTTATTGCCTAGGGCTCAGTGTTTGCCCCTGACCTGTGTGTGTGTGTGTGTGTGTGTGTGTGTGTGTTTGTGTGTGTGCGTGCGTGTGTGTGTGTGTGCCTGTGTGTGTGTGTGTGTGTGTGTGTGTGTGTGGTGTGTGCCTGTGTGTGTGTTTGTGTGCCTGTGTGTGTGTTCCTGTGTGTGTTCCTGTGTGTGTGTGTGTGTGTGTGTGTGGGCTTTGCCTCTGGCAGGTGAATTATGATGGGGAACTTCACAAACACCCACAGCTGGAGGCCGACCTGGTAGCCGTGAGGGAGTTATATGGCCATCATGCAGTATCTCTCAGGTACTTGCTTGTTCTTTTGCTTCTTTTGGTTCCTTAGTCAGCAAATCAAATTCTACCCAGCTAAGGAATTTGTGCTACTGTTTAAAGTGTTTGTTGTTCAAAGTTTGAGAACACATTGGATTGGGTTTGTATATGAAAAAGCAAGACATAAGAACCTTTTCATTATAAAAAAAAAGAAAAGAAAGAAAACTGCGATGATCACCGTGCAAGCATAATAATGTGGTGCTTCGATTAAACTTTAAAAAACACTCAAATGCTATAACTGTAAGTCATTGTTATTAATCTTAATGTATTTTGGTAAATGCCAGCACAGGTTTTTTTGTGTAATTGTGTAAAAGGAAATGCCACAAGGTGTTCGTGCCTTTTAAAAGGTCTGCAGTTGTTTTTTTGTTTTGTGATTCTTTAAATTCAAAAATGTGAAAAAAATTCAGCTTTTGAAGATAAGTGTGTCATTTGGAGGGCCAGAAGGCAAGAAAAACAAGTATGGAGTGGCAGTAAAATATCGGGTATTTAAGGATACATATATATATATATATATATATATATATATATATATATATATATATATATATATATATATATATATATATATATAAAAGGATATTTATATAAGGATATTTATTACATGATTAATATACATTGACAAAATCCCCCTCATTGCAATGTAAATCTAACAACTTCCTTATTTTTAAGACATACACAGATACACAATGTGATATCCCACTTACACAGTGGCTGCACGCAGTCAAGCTAGACAAGCAGCTGCTGAGGATTTTCTGCCTCAGAATTCACAGCAAAGGCAAACAACCTCCTAGTCGCTAGAGTTTAACCAATTTTTGTAGCAATCCTTTATTGCTTATTATTGATGATATATGTAGTGTGGAAGGAGAACTAGTGTGAAACGAGCCTAAGTAATAATGCTGTTTGGTTCTTACTAAGAGGAAGAAATACTGTGTGAGTATAAAAGAAGCAACAGTGTGAAATGAGAGAAGGGTAAAAAAAGGGAGGTAATCACCTTTTAGCAGCTTTTAATAACTCTGTTATTACATTACATATACACAAATATATATAGACATATATATATATATATATATATATATATATATATATATATATATATATATATATATATAGCCAAGTTGAATGTAGGTCTGAAGAAGCAGCTCATACCAAATGAACACACTAAAATGTTCTACTTACCCCTAGAACCCTGCTCACTCTCCTCTGTGTTTATATTCTTGTTTTTACCCATCCATCATTTTATCATGGCCTTATTTATACATGTGTGAAAGTGTGAAATGGGGAAACTGTAACCTGCTGTACACACCACCAAGAAACTTCCCCAGCCCCTGGGTATATGCAGTGGTTTTCTGCATCTAAAAGGTTTAGCCTGCTTAAAGTCATGTCATTACCAACTTCCTCAATCTACAATGATCACAATATTTTCCAGACAATTTGTTATTTTCAAACGAACAGCAGTTGTTTAAGAGTGCAGGCCCGCAGCTTTACAGCAGGTCTGATGATTTGCATATTAGCTGATTTGCTGCGTATGCTGGAATAGATTCGTCGTAAACTGCTTACTTGCATTGCCTTCCAGAATTATTGGCAGCTGCATAAATAGGAGCAAAATGGCAGTATATAATAAACCTTATTCACAGTCATTCATATTCAAAGGGGAAACAAACAAAAAATCATTCTGATTAAAACCACATTTTTTGATAACAAAACTATATATGTGGCAAAATTTAAAATAAATGAAACAAATTGATATTCATGAAAAAATTGAGAATTTTTTTCACAACACCAGGAATTTCCTTTAATCGTGTCCTGTTTCCCGGGGGTATAAATATGAGGTGATCAACCCACCCATCCTTGTGTCCCCTTCCTTGTGCCGCGAGTCCCCTGTGATAGACTTCAGGCTCCCTGATACCCTGTGAAGGATAAACAGTACAGAAAATGGATGGATGGAATAGTGATCACACTGTCACTCCACTCAGAAAGAAGGATAATGAAAGATTGAAAAAAGAGCTCAAAGATGACAGGTTTAGTGCACAGAGCTGATTTTTGTGCATGTTTCAAAATGTGTTGGATGCCACTTTCATAGCAGGCTTTTTGCAAGAAAGGAGTCCTTCCTGTGAGCATTTCACACAACGTTGTGGACAAATGCGTCCAAAAGCACAACGGCTGAGCTCACTATCAGCATGTGAAGGAAAAAAAAAGCAACACTTACAGAAAACAATTTGTTTATTTCATTTTATGATGCATTCATTATAGAAGACATTGTATATTTTAACGTATTTACAAGCAATGTTATAAATATTTTATTTCAAGGTTTCACTCTTACTGATGAGCATGATAAAGGGTTTGATAGCAAACCTTTTTCCAGTCATTATTACCGCAGCATATCGTGACAGCATCTGTGATCTTAACATCCTGAGAAAATGTGCACGCTTGACACATAGAGTAGGTGGGGATCATTACAAACGCTGCCAAGCCATTGCTAGAAGAATGATTCATCTGTAAAATCTGGTACTAAAACAGCATATTTTTTTAATACTAGGCTATGTTTGTGTGACAGGAAGAAAATGGACCTTTTGAAACAAATGTAGAGCTTATCCTTTTAGTGACAGACATCTGTTTTGTCCACTTGTGCCATTTTTTTTTTAACCTGTTGTCTGTTGTGTGTTTTGTGTACTTTAGAGTAGCGATGTAATCGGACCATTGTGTCTACAGATAAGATTCAGCAATGTAAATGTGTAAAGTGTGAAAATGACACCTTGAGTCTTTTGCTTCATTTTTCTAAACAAATCTTTAGCCTTAAAAGAGCAGTGTGGGACTTTTTGAGAGTTGGGATAGAAAATTAGATAACACGTAGCCAGGAGTGTGAGAAATCTGTCTTGCTATATTATGCATGTGCTGTCACTGTCCATAGCATAACTCTGACATTTCTAATGAATCGCACATCACACCACGATATCTGTCTATGTCTCTCTCCCTCTCTCTCTCTAAGGAGTGGGAAATGTCCGTACATCAGAAATACGTACGCATCACAGTGACCCAGTGACCTTGTTTTCTACACAAAGACTGAGAAAAGGAAGGAAAATGTCTTCTTTTTCACTTTGCCAGTTTTCGGGGTTTTATTTTGCTCTGCAGTTTCAGTAAGATGCAGTTGGTTTGGAAAGTTTGCTAAAACATGCTAATATTTTGTAAGAATTTTCTCCATATTTTTACATTTCGTGACGTTCGTTATCTTTACGTTTTCATTTCTATCCACATTTTCCAAGTCAGGGAACTTATGTGGTCGTATCAGAACAGAGAGGTTCATAAAAGGTTTAGCTTTACGATGAGTGAGCTATAATAGATATGACCTTTTATAATCTGTAATGAAGACACAGAAGTCCCATTCTCACTTATGTTTACAATGATCTGCTGCCAAATCTAATCAACCAGAGTCTCAAAAGTGGTGAAATATTCCTGCTAGTCTGTCTCCAGTGAATGTAATGTGTTGCTAATAGCTCCTGTAATAGAACAGAAGTTCAAGTAATTGTCTTGAGCTTCAGTTAATAGAGGAGGGAAGTTTGTCCCAAATGACTGCTCTTTCTGAATATCTCTTGGCCTTAAACTCAGAGAGTCTATTAAATCTTGGTCAGCAGCTCAGAGCTGAAGTTTATGGACACATTATTTCCTTTTATCCTTTGCAAAGCATTCTGATGTGATAGTTTTTGTTGAGTGATAGGTTAAGATTTTTGTTGTTGTTCATTTGCCTTTCATTCTGCTCACTTTTATGTGCATTGCTATAGGATTTACAAACTAAACAATGGGGAATATGTGAATGATCTCAGATGAAAAAACAGATTTCAAAGATTTTTAGTCATAAACACTATAAAATCTGCCCTTATTAAAGCACCACACACAGCATATTAAACATGTTTAATGTGAAGGCTCATGGCTGGACTGTGAGAAGATTAGTGGGTTAACATTGGATTTTACACAACTGACATTACAGGACATGGGGGATGTGATAGCTCAGTGGTTAATGTGTTGGATTACAGCTTAGAAGGTTTTAAGTTTGAATCCCATTCCCACTAAGCTGGGCCCCTGAGCAAGACCCTTAACCCTCAATTGCTTAGTTGTATAAAATGAGATGAAAATGTATGTCACTCTAGATAAGGGTGTCTGCTAAATGCTGTAGAAGTAAGGACGATCATTTAGACCAGCCTGAAATCAGGACACCTTTTACAGTACGTTTGTCACTCAAATCAGCCCGATTATCCTCTAATGTGAGACAGGCAGATGCTGCTTTTTACTCCATAAATGCAACTGAAATAATGTGTAGCATTATAAACTCATGAGATTTTGCATGGTTGTGTCTATGATTTCAGATAACTGGAGTTGTTAGTCAGTGTTACTGGAATAGAAGCAAAGCATAATAGCAGTTTAAGGGACGGCTTTAACGATCGGCTCTTTAAACGTTTATTAAATAACGATGAATGACTCCCCAGACGATCTGAAAACATTCTATAGTTTTATAACTAGTGTAAATGTATGGTTTGTTGTCTTTTTAGGGAATATGGTGCAATCGATGATGTAGACATTGATCTACACATTGATGTCAGTTTCCTCGATGTAAGTATTAAATGTTTACGTTCATCTGGAACTCTTTGCTGATTGGAGAAGTGATTTTATTTACAGTATATTCAAAAGTCTGAGAGCACCAGTGAAAATGCTTCATGCATTGTTTTCCAATTTAGCACAAGAGTTAAACAATTATACTATTGATATATCACAGTTTCTTACAGTATGTCCCCCATTTGCTTTAATGACAGTGTGACTCATACCTGCATGGACACCACAAAACCTTATGACCAAATTTAGATCCAATCCATTCGATTGTGATCTGTACATGTTTCCATAGGAAAGATTAGACATGAGGAAAATCTGATCTTCTGTACAAAGCAGTTAACATAGTCAATCTCACAAACATGCTTACTTTTAAACAGTTACCTAGTAATGGTAGAGAATGTTGAATATTAAAAATTCTAAAAACTTTGTTTATATCTCATTTATGAAAATTATTATTATTAAAATGAACCAAAAATCCCAGATTTTCAATGTAGCCTCAGACTTTTGGACTCCACTGTATATAAGAGAACGTACTTCTACATTTCTATTGTCTTTCATTTCTACTATATTTTCTGCAGGAGGAAATTGCCCTTGCCTGGGATGTGGTCAGGACTGAACCTGTCATTGTACGTCTTCACTGCTCGCTCACGCAGTATCTGAATGGACCAGGTCAGAACACACACACACACACACACACACACAAACACGCGTGTTTACTAAACATGTTCATACTTGCTTGAAACGTTTAAAACTGTGCCAAAACTTAGATCTGTAGGTCTCTTATGCTCATGTCCAGAAATACTTGTACTTAATAAAAACATACCTTACTTTACCTTACTAAATACCTATTTTCCTTTGTTTTATTCTAGTTCCCACCGTTGATGTATTTCAAGTGTCCACAAAAGACAGGTTTGGCCTGGGACATCAACTGAAAAAGTATGACTTAAAAAAAATCCTATATCAAATCTTATCAACTTTCTAAACAGATTTGCTCCTGCTGAAAGCTACTGTTTGAATCTCTTATCAGGATAATGCAGACCTTTGTCACACAGCAGTGGAAGCATCATACTAAAGACAAGCTTAACTGCCCACATAGCAAAAAGCAGACAGATAAGAAGGTGAAGTCTCCTCTGCATATCTTCTCAACCCTTCGCAGGTAATAGCAACACTGCTATGTATAAAACCTAATAATCCACAACCTTTGGGCTTCTGTGAATTAAAATCTAAGAGTTAAACCAAACTCAGTAGCTGTAGTATATTTTTAGGCCTATGTAAAAGATCAAAAAATTTTGCTCGTTTTTCTAAAATTATTGAGTTTGCAAATTGGCATAAAAATTTGTCAGAATTCTCATTATCCATAGTCTTGATTTATATGAAGACTACTCGTGTGTCAAAATATTCTGTGTTTAATTATGTCAAGCTGTTAAAATCTCCCTTCATCTCACATTTTTCTCCCAGTGAGAATGGTTTAGATCTGATATAAAAAGAAACATCATTACAGAAAGCAAGTAACATTAGGAGGGATTGTACACACCGTAATGTTTTTCTTCCCTTGATTTGCTTTTCCTAATTATACTTCTGCTGTTCTGTGTTAATGGAGGTCCCCTAGCTATCCCCCACCCGGCTGCACAAAGAACAAAAAGAAACTAAAGCACGAGCAGGATGGTGTGTCCAAATCTCATCGGCTCTTGCGCCGTACATGTTCGAGCGCAGTGAAGCCTGAGGTGGACGGCTGTTCTGGGAAGCCGCGCAAACTCCTGGGCCCTTCGCTGTCAGAGCAGACGCCTGGACTCAAACCACCCCAACAGCTCTTGCCGAGGCCTGAAGAGAGCATGATCTCACGGCCTCACCGACTCCTGCCACGCTCCGGCTCAGGTGAGCCTCGGTGTGAACGTAGCACAGGTGCCGACAGTAGCAGCGTTCTGAAGCCCCACCGGCTCCTTCATCGTACCGATGAACTGGACGGTCTCAAGCACCACCAACGGCTCCTCGGCAGGTCCTGCTCCAGCAGTGCCAAGATCACCAAAGGCGAACTGCTCAAGGAACCGTCTGGAGAAAGTCGTCGTCTCTCGCTCACCTCAGGGCTCATAGGCATCCTGGCCCCGGCACTCTCTCCTGCACCTCCGGTAAGCTCATTGAAGAGCCTTCTGAAGCTCTGCTCAAACTTTATTTCTGGTGTTAATCAGTGCTGCATGCATGCATCATTGAGTTTCTCAGCTCTAATGCACATGATTCGACTTAACTGATTTTCAAGCTCTTTATGAGCTGAATTATCCGAATTATAGTATGGAAATGATAATGCAGTGTAGGTCTATTACAGAGCTGGAATGTCCCAAGTTTAATTTACTGTAATGGAGATCATTTTCACTGAATGCAGGGTTTGTTTGTTTTTTTTTTTTTGCTCTCTGCACTAGAAACTGTTTTCTTTTTTCCCTTTTTAATTTAAAAGAAAATGGTTTTGAATTACAGTAATGTATGGTATGGTATATCTTTTGTCATTTTCTTGACTAGCCAAACAATGGAGCCAAATCTATTCCAGTCAGAGACCGTGGCTTTCTCGTCCAGGTGAATATTAACCCATCACACAGATTTCAGCACAACACAGGTATGTAACACATGTCTCAATAATGGATCTTAACTGTATCACAGACAATGGAGTATGCAGAGCAGAGGATCCCAGTGCTGAATGAATTCTGCGTGGTCTGTGATGAACCGCATGTGTTTCAAAATGGACCGATGCTCAGGGTGAGTGTCCAGAACACATAACTATGGTACAAACTATGGAATTACCAGAAAACAGATCCCAGGCATCATGGCATTTTATTAATATTGTAAAAAGAAATATTCTGGCATTGATAAAGACAAAGCCAGAGCATGAATATAAATAGACAATATTTATATTACACTCAGGAAGGGAAATCCATGCTTTTCAACTGGTATCTTTTGCACTACTGATCTCATATGTTATTTGAGCATATTTTGAGACATGTTTGACATGCACTAGATGGCCAGAAGTTCCATCACACCAATAGTTGTTAGCACAAATTTGTCTACAATATCTTTGTATGTTGTAGCATTAAGATTTTCCTTCTCTGGAACTTAAAGGTGGGGTCTCCGTTGTTTGAGAAATGCTTCAGAAAACTGTGTTGCGCCGCCAAACAAAACAAAAACAAAACTAACGTGTAGCCAATGAGCAGAAAGGGGCGTGGCTTGTCAATATGGGCAGAGAGAGTGTTCAGTGTGCATGTGTGACATTAGCAGAAAGCGGTTTTAACATTGACAAGGAGGATAAAAACAAAGAAAGAAAGCGAAGAAAGGCTTACGATAAGGCAGGACCCGTGTTAATATAGGATCAGCTTTCCCGCACTGGAGAGAACTTCCGCGTAAAACGGAGCTAAACCTTTCACTGTACAACACACAGTACTACAAAAACACCCTTGGTCAGCTGTCCCAACAGGTTCCACCATAATACCTGTCTGGGTTATGCTTGGGTTATAATACTTGTCTGGTGTATGTGTGGGGCTGCGCTATCAAAACAGGGGTGGGACCCATTTGGGTTAGGGGCGTGTTTTTTTGGTGATTTCAAATGTCAACATTGGCTTTCAAACAACGGAGACCCCACCTTTAATGGCCCAAGCCTCCTTAATCATGACAATGTTTCTGTGAATAAAGGTTTACCAAGGTTGATGTGAAAGAAATTGTGTGTGCCGAGCCCTGGCCTCAACCCGGTTGAACGTTGACTGAGCACCAGGCTATCTTACATGACATCACTGCGTGACCTCAGTAATGCTCTTAGACTAACAGCTCAAATCCCCTCATCCACACTCCAAAATCTAGCGAAAAACTTTCAGAGAATAGTGAAGGATGTTCTAACACTAAAGAGGGGACCAACTCAGTGTTAATGCTCATGGTTTCAGACTGGGCAGATATGGGTGTGATAGTCAGGCACCTACATGCTATTGACCATATAGTGTAGAACAATAAATGTAAGCACCATAAAAATTTTTTCTGGTAGCCAAGGTTGTCTTTCAGGGTGACCCTTTTAGAGTCTGTGTATAATCCTACCAGCTGGAGGTAAAATTAGCTTTATGAAAAAACCATTTCAGAGATCCTCCCTTGTGTGGGATTTGTCCATATGTCACATCACTGCACAGAATTGCAGTTGGAGTTCTAGTGTCTGATTCTCCAAATCAGTCCTGGAATGACAGCAAGTTGTGAGAATTACATGTTTGGTCAGAGTTTGTTTGGTTTTGTTCTTACATTATTTTGCACGTCTGCAGTTTTTAACAGAATGATTTAGGTTGTACTTTTCTTTACATTCTCTGTTTTGTCCAGATCAGTGTTGCTTAAGACTTTTGTTTATATGTAACTACAATTTTACTAATGACATTCTGTTGTGTATGTTTCTGCAGCCCACAGTGTGTGAGAGAGAGTTGTGTGTCTTCGCCTTCCAAACATTAGGAGTCATGAATGAGGCTGCTGATGAGATCGCCACAGGTGCCCAGGTACGCATACACAATTATTGTTTTATTAGAGCAGCATATCTCACCTTGCTTCCAGGGTTTTTTCCTGATCTTTTTGTATGGTTTAAAACAAACCACAGGTTGTTGACTTGCTGGTCTCCATGTGTCGCTCTGCATTGGAATCACCGAGAAAAGTAGTCATTTTTGAGCCATATCCCTCTGTAGTAGATCCCAGTGACCCTCAGTCCTTGGCCTTCAACCCAAGGGTATGATAAACATGACAATACATTGGAAGTTACAATACAATGTGTTATTTCAAAATTAACGCTATGCTTTCTCTTAGAAAAAAGACTATGATCGAGTAATGAGGGCTCTCGATAGCCTCACATCTATAAGAGAAATGACCCAGGTATTGCTGATAATATGGATCAAATGCACCAAGATGTGTGTTTCGCTATGTATAATTATTTATGCATCGGGAATTGTGTCAAAAGATAAAATTTGTGTTAAACAGGCACCATATTTGGAGATAAAAAAGCAGATGGACAGAATTGACCCCCTGGCTCACCCACTGTTGCAATGGTAGGAAACGTCTTTCCATACCCATTCAATTAATTTAGGTTTGCTTAGGTTACTTCATTGGTAATGTTAGCATCAGTGTCTTGGGGGAGTTTGGTCATTTGTAGTCACAATGGTTATTTTAGATCCCAGATAGCAAATAAGTGATGATTCATTGCACTTCCTAAATCTACCACCTTTACCTGGCCCACATACTGCCATTGATTGAGGGAGCTAGATTCATCTGAACTCGACATTCAGAAGAACGAAGCTGAAATTCTTTAGAAGAATTTTTTTTGGTTCATGGGTCTTTGTTCATGCAGATTCCATGCGGTGGTTTACACTTTTAGATACTTGCAATCAAAAAGTGTCCCTTACATGCCTATACTCAAGCATGTGTGGCCTGAAATCGCTTGCTATCTGGGATATATGATGTATGCATGAATTAATGTTTTAAAAAAACTAAGAAATGTGTTGTTCACAGGGTCATATCTAGTAACAGGTCTCACATAGTGAAGCTACCAGTGACCAGAGTAAGTCATTTTAATTTCTTTACTGACTGAACACTTGAAACGTAAGCAGAATGTGTTTAATTTAAGGCTCTATAGGAGTCCCAGAGGCACAAAAACTCGCGTTTCAATTTTTGTTTTTTAGAAGTGGTTAAAGTTATGAAATATGCTTGTAATTAATAATTTATTTTGCAACACCAGAGCTTTGCTTTCGTTTAGGAAACTGAGAGCAACATTAGTATAAGGGTTATAGCTCTTTAGAATGAAACAGCTCATACACACTCAGTACTGGTTGCATTGAAATGTACAACAGATATAAAACGTCTTCATAGCATGTATACAAAATGAAAAACAATCAGAAAGGGAAAAAGGAAAAATAAAAACTTACAATGAACTTGAATGCATAAACATTGTGCACACCCAAAAATTAATACTTTGTTGAAGCACCATTTGATTTTATTACACCACTCAGTCTTTTGGGGTAAGAGTCCATCAGTGTGGCATTTCTTGGCAATATTTTCTCACTCTTTCTTGCAAAAACATTTTAGAGCCATCACATTGTGCTGCTCTAGGATGCTTCAGGTCACCCTGCAGATATAGCTCTGGCTATATCATTTAAAAACTTTAATCTTCTTTTAGTTAATCCATTCCATTTTTGCACCAATCATACCCTTTGGACTTATGGAATAACTACACCTTTTGGTATTAGTCTCATCAGACCATAACATATCTTGCCATGTGGTTTGGGGTGATTTAGTTGAGCTTGGGTGTTTTTGTGAGAAAGTTCTCTCCTCCCTATCGTACATGTGAAGTATACAGGAGACTGTTGTCAACATTCAGAGAGTAATCAGTACTTCTCAGATATTACTGTGGCTCCTTTAATGTTGCCATAGGTCTCTTGGCAGCCTTCGTGGTAAGTTTTTGTCTTGTTTTTTCATACATTTTGGAGGGGTGTCCTGTTCTTGGTGATGTCACTGTCATGCTCCATTTTCTCTATTCATTCATGAAGGCATTTATGGTGTTTCATGGTACATTTAATGTTTTGGAATTGCTTTTATACCCCTTTTCTGATCAATGTCTGTCAACAAATGAGATAATATGCATGCTTCGTAAGCTCGTTTTGCGGAATATGACTTTAGACTTCAGAAGTAAAGAAGATAAGATAATGAGAAAAATCCTAAAGAAACAGCTGATCTGTATTTAGAGTTCATCAGAATCATTTTATGGACAGCTGTAATTATTTTTGAACATGAATGTTATTGCTTTATTCTGAACACAAAAGGATATTGAAAGTCTGTTTTCCTATTTCACTAAAATAAAAACATGCCATTTTAATGTATACTTTTTATATCCCGTGTAACTTATGCCAGGGTCAGGACTAGTGCTGCCTGGATCCTATGTAGAGAGACAGATTAAAGCTTTGTGTCTCTTGTGAATGTTCTTTCACTCCCAACAGCAACTCAAGTTTATGCACACCCCACACCAGTTCCTCTTACTCAGCAGCCCACCGGCCAAAGAATCCAACTTCAGAGCTGCCAAAGGCCATTTTGGGAGCACCTTCGCTTTCCAGTAAGTTCCAGCATATACTTAATATCACAGATATTATTGTGCTTATTAAAAGTCCGCCTATAATAATAAAGATTGTGCAGAAGTGTTATTATTTCTCTTTTACTACAGGAAATTAACAGCGATTTCAAACGTTTACTATTAATGAACAGCATACCATACGCTTTATAATTAAATTACATTTTTCGTAACATCTGCGAAACAAGTTAGTTCCTGTTATCACTTATGTTACAAGTCTTCAAGCCTGAAGATTCTCCTATCGCAGTAAATCTACTGAATGTTGCACTTAGACTGGCCTATTATTGTCAGACAAGTTTGTGCCAATTCATAGACATAATTTAGCGCATCAATTTAAACATGTGCTTGAGCATACTGATTAAACTTGCTTAGCATTTGGAACTACAGTAATACCTCGTGCATAATTTTCATTGAACCTAACTAATTTTAATTCGCGACCCATACTACAATTTTTTCTTAAATATTTTAATGTGCATATGTATTTTTGTTCTCTCTCTCTCTTCCTTTCTTGTAGTTAGCACACATACATTTTTACAATTTATTATTCCTCTGTATGTCTTTATGTAATTTTAAATTGATTGAATATCTGTACCCTCTACGTACAGTACTTACAGTACATATTTTCTTTATTTTATTGAATTTGTACCTTTGTTATATGACTTCTATGACATATGAAGTTTACCTAGTTTACCTTCCTGACACTGACAAAGAAACGTCAGTCAATAAGTTTACAGTCCCAATTAGTATACTGTAGGGGTAACATTAGTATACCGTATTGTAAATGTGCTAGTGTGGCAAATAGCCATGAGGCAATAATGTTCTCTATTTTTATGTTAACCATTTATTTTTTTAAGGGTACTGTATTAAGCTAACTTTTAAATGAAATTAAAGTGCTTTGGGAGCACGATTTGGACCATATTTACTGGGTTAAACTCTAGAAATGAGCATTTTTAGTGACTCATACCAAACATTCACGATTCCTCCTGATCCATGATGGGTTCTGAAACCTAACCTCGCGAATGTTCAAGGTATTACTGTATATGTTTGCTTACTTCCACCTAACTAAAATGTTTTACGGATATTATCGATTTACATAAATAAACGTATACACAAGCTTAAGAGTATTTAAGTGTAAATGAATTGGTTGTTAATTCACATTGTAATGATCTGTTCTAGTGGATCCCACATAGAGAACTGGCACTCCATTTTGAGGAATGGTTTGGTTGTGGCCTCTAAGACAAAACTCCAGGTATAAACCACTAAAGCACAAGCTCACAAGCTCTTCTATATATCTGTGATTAATGTGTTTAAAGGCAGGCTGTGTAGATAAGCATGTTAGAGTTTTTTTATTCGGCCCATTTTGTTTTACCTGCAGCTCCATGGCGCCATCTATGGGAGTGGAATTTATCTCAGCCCACTGTCCAGCATATCCTTCGGCTACTCAGGTCTGAAAAAGTGTTTTAACCCAGTGTTGTGTTTAGCGATAGTAATCTTTACATATGTTCATGTGACAAATTTGCTTGTTAAAGGGATAAACAAAAAGCAGCAGAAAATTGCATCAAAAGACGAAACTGCTACAAACAAGACCAACATTCATCTGCAGGTATGAACAGATCGTAGGATTTAACATGTTTTCACAGATTTTACTGCAAACTCATCCAGACAAACAACACATACGTTTATTCATTGCAGTCGCAGAAAAAAGGTCAGCAGCCACAGTTTCTGCAGAGTCGCAATCTGAAATGCATAGCCTTATGTGAAGGTACAGTATACATGTGCACTATATTACAATGCCAGTTCATAACAATTGCCTTAAATATTATGACATTAATGCCTTTATATCTTTAACATTCACATTTTCAGTTATTACTTCGCCGGACCTTCACAAGCATGGCGACATCTGGGTAGTCCCAAACACCGATCATGTCTGCACACGATTTTTCTTTGTGTAAGTTTATTTTCTACAAACAAATCTTATAGTCGTGCCACGTAATGTCTTTAAGTAAATTAGCAGGTTGTACTACAGTAAATTCAGAAAAGCCTTTTCATTATTTATCCGCATAAAGCGGAATCTTCATTGTATTGTTTTTGTTGCTTAATCCTTATAATTAAGAAAAAAAAAAAAAAAGTCAAGACAGTTTATTCATCTTAAGTAAAAAATAAAATATGCAGAGGACTTGCAGAGATCTAAAGAACAAAATGCAGAATTTGTGTCCGCAATGCACTCACTCACTCATTTTCTACCGCTTATCCGAACTACCTCGGGTCACGGGGAGCCTGTGCCTATCTCAGGCGTCATCTGGCATCAAGGCAGGATACACCCTGGATGGAGTGCCAACCCATCGCAGGGCACACACACACTCTCATTCACTCACGCAATCACACACTACGGACAATTTTCCAGAGATGCCAATCAACCTACCATGCATGTCTTTGGACCGGGGGAGGAAACCGGAGTACCCGGAGGAAACCCCCAAGGCACGGGGAGAACATGCAAACTTCACACACACAAGGTGGAGGCGGGATTCGAACCCAAAACCCTGGAGGTGTGAGGCGAACGTGCTAACCACTAAGCCACCGTGCCCCCTGTCCGCAATGCAATTTACTTGCAATTTAATTGAAATGTACATTAAACTACATTCCTCAGACAAACCTGAACTAAATGTCAAATATCTCATTACATTTCTATTCAGTCATAGTTCTTTACAGATTTTGGGGTTATGGCTGAGGTTACATACAGTAGCTTCACTAAAGGCTGGTTCAGATCTTAGTTTTCGTTTAATCCAACAAGCATTTGCTGTTTATATGCTGGTCCAATGTGGACTGCAGCACATTTGTAACTTTCACTTTCACACGAAACTTTGCCAATGACTGTGAGAATCAATTCCATGTTCTTTAGCAGACATGCTGTGTTGATGCAGTAACCTGTAACTTATGACCAGACATAATTTTTATAATTGACATTAATCAATTCTTTGCAGAATTGTTGCTTAGATAATTGTGACTGGATAACGAGTAACTTCAAATTCTGCTTTGTTTTCAAAGTACGCAACTTAACATTTACTTCTGTCACTTTATAGCATGCACGCAATAATATTTGTATTTTGACTTCAAATCCAGCATCTCATTGTTTTTCAGTAAATCTAATTATTTGTTATGTCAGTGTAAGAACTGCAGTTCACAATTTTCCACTAAAACCTATTCCAATAATCTAATTATTAACCAATGTAACTTTATGAACTAAAGAATAATGTTTTACTTTTTATAATTGTGAAACATCCACAAACAAACTGATTCTTTACAGGTATAAGCAACAGTCCCCTTGCCTTCTACTTCTTTTCTTTCTTCTTGCATTAGATTAGAACAATCAAACAAACAAGTAAAACAGAAAAACCCAGTGCCTTGTCATGTTCTAGAAAAATCAGGAAACTTACTGAATGTTACAAAGTGCAGACTCCTGAGACTTCTTACATAAATCTAATACAAACATTACATTTCATATAATCTTATTAATTTTATTAGTGTTGTAATTACTGAAATCTGTCTTTTTTTTTTTTTTTGTCCTTGTTCTTCTTTGACTAGCTATGAGGATGGACAGGTGGGGGACACAAGCATCAACACGCAGGACCCCAGCATCCATCGAGAGATCTTACGAGTCATCGGCAACCAAACAGCCACAGGATGAACGACTCCAAAAGCAATACCGCTGCCTAAAACTGCCCTCCTGACTCAGAGCTGGATATTTGAGCATAGGAGGTTTTATCGTAGGTATTTTATTAACACAAGACAAGAGAGAAAATATCTACAAAATCAGTGAGAGTTACCCATTTACACAGTATTTACACTGGTTAATCACACTCTGTACATTTGCCAGGTTTATGAATAAAATATTCATTTTTAAAGTTTGTGGTATGTCTCTCGGTTCAGCCGACGATTTTTTTTTTAAGTTAAGAAAGAAAAGATCGTTCTTTCTGTAACATTTTAAGACTTCTGTCTGATGTTATTTGGCCTTTGTGGTTATACACCATTCTGCATTGTTTACTAAGAATTGGACTTTTAAAAGTACAACTTTGTACTTACCGAAGGTGTTGATATGCACTTTATTTTTTCTTAATGTATGGTTTTAGTTCCAACTTTATTATATTAAAATGCCTTCAAAGACGGTAGGTTGCGTATTGACTTCGGTGATGGTGAGCAGAGCAGAGACGTTAAGAGCTGAAAGGTTGCTGTGTTTACAAATCCCATGTTCCTGAGCTACATGAGTTATTACATGCTACCTGGAAGTAGCTGCTGGTTTACAGTTTCCAAATAGAAGTCACAGTTTATTCTCTCTGATTCCACTGCGACTTTTTTCTTTTTTCAACCCGATGACTGTGACATTAGGTTGCCATTTTGGTATGATTATCATGAAAAGATGAGGTATTTAATATATATTTGAATGACACTGATGGGAAAACAAAATGCATGTGGCTTTCCTTACATTTTCAGTCAGTTTGTGTTCTTAGATATGTTAATAGCATTTTTATACAAGACAAACTGGCGCCCAGTTACAAAATGTATTTAAATATTTCAGTATATCATTTTGTAGAGGTGATTTAAGATGGAATAAAAGCTCGCAGTGTATTTATGCATTATGGGATCGAAATGAGAGCGACCTCCACAATTACTCTTATTTCTCTGAGGCATTGAGTTCAAACGTTGCTAACAGAAGATCGATGATAAATAAATAAAAAAGCATCTTTCACTGATTCTTGATTAAATTCTACATTGACCCAATCAAAATAAAGTGGTACAAAGGCAATCATTTTATAACATTTGTATAAATATATAAAATGATAGATTTTGTGAGCTTTGGATCTGGACTCATGCTATCTATGTTCAGATGTAAAATAATACATAAGCAGGCTACTACAGTATCTTAGTCTTAAAGTCAAATGACCCCCGGATAACAATTGTTCAAAAAATTCCAAACCGTTGAAAATGGTTTCTTAACAAAGTGTGCTCAGTGTTTTGCTTGTATGGTTTTGTATATTCCACAGAACTCTCATGCCACTTAGCATTTGGTGCCTTACAGTGAAGGATTATTGGGAAACATATAACAAAACTGTACATACTGTAAATACTGCCAGAACAACACGGAGTCCAACTATTTTCTGTATTCAGTTTTTACTTTTTTCTTTAGTTTGGGAACAGATCGAGCTTTGGGTCTTTTTACAAGTTCTGGAAACAGTAGCTTATGTACCTGTTTATGTTCAATAAAGTTGAATTTACCTATAAATCCAAATATTTGTCACATCCTTGTTTTCCTTCCACATAATTGCATGTCCCAGTAATTTATCCAACCTTTAAAAGCTTAGTGGGGGCACGGTGGCTTAGTGGTTAACACGTTCGCCTCACACCTCCGGGGTTGGGGGTTCAATTCCCGCCTCCGCCTTGTGTGTGGAGTTTGCATGTTCTCCCCGTGCCTCGGGGGTTTCCTCTCCGGTCCAAAGACATGCATGGTAGGTTGATTGGCATCTCTGGAAAATTGTCTGTAGTGTGTGATTGCGTGAGTGAATGAGAGTGTGTGTGTGCCCTGCGATGGGTTAGCACTCTGTCCAGGGTGTATCCTGCCTTGATGCCCGATGATGCCTGAGATAGGCACAGGCTCCCCGTGACCCGAGGTAGTTCGGATAAGCGGTAGAAAATGAGTGAGTGAGGGAGTAAAAGCTTAGGATTTTCACATGCTTACCCTTTTCCCTCCAAATCACACATGCTTCATAATATTTTCCCCCTAATCATTATTTAACTCTTCAGAGGATTAAAATCTTTTCAGTAGAAGTATAAGAAATTTCAGGCTTCAAATCTGACATGATTTTGTCCCTGTGCACTTTCCATATATGTTGTGCACCATTTCATTACATTCTGCTTGCCACTTAACCTGTTTCCATGAACTTTATACTCTAAGTAAGTAACTAATTAATCTCACCTGATGCTACTTATCTGCTGTTTAGTCAGTGTATTTAAACCCGTTAACTTTCTGAGTTTAACTTTCTATCTTTCTATTATGTTAGGTGTTTTTTAGTCTTGGATTTTTATGTTTTGTTAAATTTTATCGCAGCAGATATCTATTTTCTAGATACTTTTTTAAAAGGTTTTAAGTTTAACTTTAAAAGGTTTTTAAAAAACTTAAAGTTAAAATACTAATCAATACATTAAACCAGTCCAGAGGTCTACTCTTAGTGAGGATGATGAAATGAGAAGTTTATTAACCCTGTTTGTAGACTTTTCTACAGTCAACCAAAGTCTTTTGGTTTTACTTTCCCACTTGCCAATTTATTTAAGCAGTGTTAGTAGTATTATTTTATTTTAAAGATGATTAATTGGCACACTGGGATTTTCATAATATTATATTAGTTGAATTATTTGCCAATCACTTGTTCATTAGCTTCAGTGTCATTAAGAAAAAATACAGCCTATCAGATCACTGGTATGTTTAGCTCAACAGCAACATTAAAAACATTAGAAATTACACTGCCTAAAGCATCAGATTATATAAATATAAAACTTCAAGATTATACCAGATAACTTTCAGTGAAACGAACACATTAGTCTATGTGTCTATGTATAATCAATGATCTGTAAAGAGTTATGGTGTTGGATTATCCCCAAATATCCCTATCCTGTAAAAGCAAGGTAAAGGGAAAAAAAAACACCATATTTGATCTATAAAGAAACTAACAAAGTACATTTCCAAGTTCTGTCCATTTATAACCAGGATTAAATGGTCATGTAACTTCATTATCCTTTCAACATAAACACATACTTCAAAAGTATCAGTCAATGGTTTAATATGCATTGTGAGAGACTGAGGACAATTTGTATTAATTTCACATAAGAAATAATTAATCAACAGTTAGCATTTTAGTAATTATTTAACACATTTACAGTATATATAGTATAGGAATGTGTAGACTTAACATTTTGCTTAAACTGGTGTGCATAAACCTTATACTGTATTTAAATATTCACAAATATGGTTCCACTACCTTTTGGAATAGTGTTGATATTAATTATGCTGGTATTTAAATGGATGCTGAGGCTCAGTCATTATTACGTGTCAATAAATTCCTTTCACTTTCAGCTCCTCTTGGACCCGTTTCAGATAGTCAGGATCTGGGTAACCATAACTAGACACAGAAAGATCACGATGCATGATTATTAAAAAAAATGATATTGCTGTACAAAATACAATACTGTTGTATATCTGATTAAATATCTATAGAGCTTCTGTGTGAACTTACGCAGTAGGCCCACCAGTACAGGATGTCTTGTGATGAATGTCATTCCAGGTGACAACGTTACTCTTGCCCGTGGTTGATGAGCGTCCGACTGTGAAGATTAACCTTTGATCAAATGCTCGTTTAAGGAGTTGAAGAACTTTCTTTCCCTCTGGGCTGTCTGGTAAGTAGGCCAGGCGTACAGCACCATGGTAGGGCTGGCCTGGATTTGGGTGTTCATTCTACATATGTACACATAGAAGAGATCATAAAGTGTTAGTCACACTTAGTTTCCTATTTAAGAGGTGGACATTTTGTAGAATCCTAAATGGACAGTTCAGATATGACAGTAAGGTTCAAAACCCTATGTACAACCTTTCTTAAAGTTCAAAGAACTTTTGAAGGTCAAAGATTTAAATGAATGAATGAAATAAAGTTGTATTTTGGTAGCTTTTAATATTTTCCTCTATTATATTGTTTATACAAACAAGTCTTTTTGTGTTCTGATTTCACAGAAATTCTTTCGTCACAACAACAGAAACAATGGTTTTTAGTAGGTTTGGTAGGTTTAGTAGTTAAAAAAAAGTTATTTGAGTAAGCTGCATGTTGTGAATTTTCTTGTTGCAGGATGCATCTATTTATAATTCTATTTTCTATTGGGATACAATTAAAAAAATAATAATAAAAGACAAATAAGTTAATAAATGCATATATATGCATATACATGAGGACAATAAGGATCTGCAGATACAACAAAATAATCAAACCTACGTGGTTCTATAGCTTGACAGTAGTTCCAGTTACCAACCAAAGTTGATTATTTGATGAAAATTGCATGTCCTAAAGTATTTAATTCCTCTTATACCACAGCAATTTGCTAATGTTAATATTTGATTACTTAAAGGACAAAACACTTTACCTCTTTCAAATTTTTGTTCACTTACTTTATAGCAACGTCTCTCTCTCTCTCTCTCTCTCTCTCTCTCTCTCAGTTAATGAGAAACCACAAATATAGTCTTCTTACAAATATTGAGACTCGAACAAATGTTAAATAAATGTGTCCTCGCAGAGAAAACTTCACCATATAAGTAATTACACATTTTTTATTCTGTTTATGTAGAGCAACCAGTGAAGTCCCTGTGAATTAGTTGTTAATTACAGAAACATCGACATATTAGAATGAAGGCATCAACAAAAACCTTGCAGCCGTCCTTGCTCTCTGAACTGCTGTTATAGAAAACTAGCCAGTGTCTTCTGACTAATTATAATTAAATATTAAACAGTATTTTTATATAATATAAAATGAGTAAATATAAAAAATGATTTGTATTACTCACCCCCTGTAACCCATCTGGAATGACGTAGTGAATGGTGATTGTTCCATATTTTTCATAACCCGGTAGGGAGAATTGATCGTATGTGACTTTCATTTTGCCTTCTGGTTGGGTTCCCTTTAGTGCCCCGTATATAACTCCACATGTAGGGCAGACAGGTTTAATTTTGAAAGCCCTCTTTAAACAGTCTGTACAGAAGGAGTGCTTACATTTCTCCAGTGTCTTCATTTGTGATTGAACCATGTCTTCCAAACAAATAGAACACGTGCCCTCTTTGTCAGGGGTTTTACTCTGTAACACCTGGCTGGAGGCTGTAGCCCTCGTGTCCACAGAGTAGCTGATTTTCCTTGGAGAAGACATTTTAAGAGGGCTTTTCAAGAATTGTTCAAACTTTTCGAGACTAATGAACCTCCCTGTGAGGGTTATTTCATCTGTTTTACTTTGTCCAGTGCTGAGTAGGAGCTCAGGAAACTTTGCAAGCAACGGCTGAAGTTGGTTTGCGTCTAAACAATACGATCTAGTCTGCAGTTCCGTAGCGATCTTCTGATAGAAGGTAACAAAGCGCTCTCTTGCCAAAAGAGCGAGGATTGCTCCATGTCCTGAGTCCTGTGGATGAAATGTCACCTGCTTCTTATAATATTTCACGCTTACCTCAGGTCGTTTTATTTTATTAAGCTCCTCAGAGCATTTTTCTGCAATGTAATTCATAATGACACTGTTGACCTCAACTGGTTCAGCTGGTTCACTGGAAGCTGACTTCATAATGTTTGAGGCGTGCGTAACGACGCTCTCATATTTTTTTCTCTCCTTGCACGTTCCTTGCAATTCCAAATATGTATTTTCAATATCTTTAAAGGTCCCACTGATCTTTAAACGTGATCCTCTTTCCTCTATTTTTACGCCAGTCTTTTTAAGAAGTGTGTGTGGCTCCAAAAAAGTTTCTGGATCGACAAGAAGTGCCAAATTAGTGAATATCTGCAATCAAATGGGGAAATGCAGTTTAGAAAAAAGTAATTAATAAATACATAAATTAAATAAATAAAGAAAGAAAGAAATAGTTAGTTTTTTTTTTTTGTTGCTTTTCTTTAATTTGTAATTCAATTAATTCACCTTCAAATGCTGGACATAAAGCTGAAAGGTTTTAGAATGAAAATAATATTGGAAAATCCTGCAATAAATATCATTATGACATTTGATACACTTTTTTTGTACAGGAAAGAAGATGAATAACTGTTTATTTCTTCTTAGACTACTTTAATTTGTATTGAACACAACCTGTATTTGTTGACTGGTTTAGCAGAAGCAGGTCAACACTGTGTACATTTACAATGCACATAAAGGAATAAACACACACAGTACCTGATGGTTATTCTACACCATAATGAGGTCAAATCTTGGATATAAAACTTACTTCTGGTAAGTATGGCTCAGCCATCACACACGTCGCCGTATAACACTGTACTATTGAACAATACATACAATACAGAACCTGGTTTGTGAGAGTGTTAAATAAACCTGTAACACGCCACAGTGCCGTCTGGGCATTCACTAAATTCCAGGGGTTTCGTAACCACGACGTAAAGTGGGCGTGTTTCCGGAGCTCTTGGAAAAACGCCCTCTTTCAAAAAAAACCCCAAAAAAACAGCATACTACGAAGGATAAAACAGTCATACATGTAGATTTATTTTAGAAAATAAATAAACAACCAATACCTACGGTTAAGGTTAGATTATCAAATAGGCCACGCCTACCCGATGACGCAATATCTGTTACGCTGTTCTGAAATCCCTGGAAATAAGAACCTGCCGTGCGGTCTGAGCAGCGCGCCATTTGTTCTGCGCCTTTCACTTTCGGTTTGCGCAAAAACACCACGAAACTTACCGTAATGTCTGGAATATGAGGACCTGTTAAAGAAAGAGGACAATTCTGCCACTTGGGGTTTTGTTTTGTGAGGTGTTGGGAAGCAGGTTAAGTGTTTTGAAGGATAAAAGTTTAAAAGTGACCAATTTTATTATTACATCTTTGCGGTTCCGCGCTACATATTTAAGGCTGCTTTTTTTTACATGCGCATCTTTTTTGTTGCCAAGCAACGGTAGCGTCGTCAGTGTTGTAGTTACGTTCAGTGATGCGACATTAGTAACGCAAGAAGTAACACTAATCAAACCAAAGAGACTACCATACTGTTACACTACCAATAGTATTTACATAATAAATCTGATCCTCGACTTAGCAAAATTTCACATTCACAAATGTAAATTTTCTGGAAAAAAAAAACAACCCTGTTTCATATCGTTTAAAAAAGAAATGGAACTTTATCAATCAATCAATCAATCAATCAATCAATCAATCAATCAACTTTTATTTATAGAGCACCTTACAACAGCCAAAAGGAGCACAAGGTGCTTTCCAGAGAAACAACAATAAAAACAATAAAAATCAATAAGAACACAAAGAACATAAAATAGCAGTTGAAACAGGGTCTACATGTTAAAAGCTAAGAACTTTATATTGATTCTATAAGATTGTCTTTAAGGCTAAAGGCACTGAATACTTTGAAAATCGGTACTATATTTAATATTTTATTGTAAATTCCCTCTAGCATACTTTGTATTTGTATTGTTATTGTCAAGTTTGTTAATTGATGTCTGTTGTTAATTCAATAAAAAAGTAAAAAAAATAAAGAAGTAACACTAAACCTAGCGCTCTCTCTCTCTCTCTCTCTCTCTCTCTCTCTCTCTCTCTTTCAAACAAAATAATAACAATTACAAAAAGGAATGTAGATCATAAAAATACCACATGCATATCACAACCATGGCTAAACTATTGGGGATGGGAGGATTACCTGTTGGGGATTTATTTTTGGATCTGTTATTCTAATTTAAAACACTTGGAGGCATTTCCTGCATCAGAACATTAAAAATGTTTGCTGATGTCTACATTATTTGCATATTTTATCAGACAGAGTAACAGCAGAGCATTGGTGTTTCCCAATGAAAATCTCAATCTGAATCTGTCCCCCCTCCATTTCTTTCTTTTTTTCTTTCTTTCTTACTTTCTTTCTTTCTTTCTTTCTTTCTTTCTTTCTTTCTTTCTTTCTTTCTTTCTTTATTGTTTGTTTGTTTGTTTAACTGAACTGAACTGTACTGACACACACACACACACACACACACACACACACACACACACTGTATGGACTGCACAAACCTACACCATATACAGCCTCTTCCAATACACATCCATCAATCTGTTTACATGCTGTTTTACACACTGTTTTTTCTCTTTGCTCTTTTGCACAAAACATTACAATATCTCATGTAACTGCTGCTATAATGATGTGTCCATTCCAGTATTTCTGCACACGCAATATTCTTTGAACATACAGTATTTACACTGTCGCTGCTGTTTTTTTTATTGTCTTTTGTGTCTTTTTTTCTGCACTGTCCTTCTGCCTTTTGTCCTTGTTTGTCTTGTCCTGCACTGTCTTGCACCAGGTCACACAGATGCACTTTATGTATCTAGGACTAACTTACTACTGTAAGTCCTTAGCTCTGTCTTTGTTCTATGTAGGACCATGATCCTGGAGAAACGTTGTCTCATGTCACTGTGTACTTCAACAGCTATACAGTATATGGCTGAAATGACAATAAAAGCTTCTTGACTTTGTTTGTTTGTTTTGTTCATACCTTGGTCTTATGTGAAAGAATTGTATCCAAGCAGTAATCATTCCTCATATTATAATAAAAGAAATAAAAGAATGTCTACCATAAACCTAAACAATGACTTTAACTCATTGCATACCCAAACACACATATATTAACGCGCGCGCGCAGGGTAGATTCGGGTACAAAGCTGATCATGTGAATGGGGTTTAAATGATTTTCCCACTAGAGGACAGTAGAGCTCTTTCACACAGCATGGTCTTGCTTAATTTTTACTTCCGCCGCTAGATGACAGAATAATCCAAACCTCCAATATGCTGTGCATGAACCATACTGGACTAATAATTAGCTTATGTTAGCGCGAGACTTCCATTTTAACAACACGCGCATCAAGCAAATCCACGCTTAATCGATTTTTACAGCACCTACTCCACAATGTTTTAGTCGTGCGACTCAGGAGAAAGACAGCTCGTGTACTAGTCCCCATAGGCTATAAAAGCCACGCTGCACTGAACCGGGCCGCTGTTGCATTACGTTTTACTTCCCTGTAAGAGACATCCTCGCGCTCTGTCTCTGTTTATTTTTGCCTGCATATATTTCTCATGCCATGGAGGTGACCTGAAGAGAGAATGCTTGGTACTGTGTTATAACTGGACCGACTCTGTACCGGTGAATCGGCTCAGCTGGACACCGGCGAGCTGCGCGCGCTCACTGACATCAATGAAGGAATGATGAGATCCGCACGAGACTCCAGAGCTCCCGGCGCTGCGCTTTAACCCGCGCGGCCACGACGCAACGGGAACGCGCGCGGGCTTCAGCTACTTATAACAGGTGTTTCCATTATTTTCAATATTTACTCTTTTATTTATTTGTTTGTTTGTTTGTTTGTTTGTTTGTTTATTTATTTTTTATGCTTGTTCATATATTTAACCAATATTTACTTACAGTATATAATATTTACGCTTTTTCACTTAACAGTCCATCAGCTAGTATAATCTACAGAATGAGTTTCTTTAATTGTGATTTGTATTTGTATATTTTACACTACAGAATAATAACTTTAAAAAAGTTTAGCCGAATTTTTTTATTTTTAATTGAGACATTTCTCAAAATGTTCAGACAAGAGAGTATTTTTCCCCCTCATACACTAATATGATACTCTATTTTAAATAAATAAATAAATAAATAAATAAATATAAGATTAAACAATAATTATTTTTGGAGAAATATTTATTTCCAAAATAAATCATTATCTGATGCCATTGTCCACATAAAGGACAACGATTATTTATTAATAATAAGTAATAAATAATAATAATAACTATAAAAACTATAATAATAATAATAATAAATGTATATTAATGTACGTATAATTAATAATAATATACGTAAACATAACGAAACACAAAATTAATAATTATGGGTTAATTATTTTTTATTGGGTATAATTATTCTTATTATTATGATTATGATTATTATTATTGTTATATATGTTATTATTATTATTATTATTAATGTTATTATTAATGTTATTATTAATGTTGTTGTTATGTGTGTAGGCTTGTGTGTGTGTGTGTGTGTGTGTGTGTGTGTGTGTGTGTGTGTGTGTGTGTGTGTGTGTGTGTGTGCGTGCGCGTGTGTGTGTGTGTTCGTGTGTGTGCGCGTGTGTGTGTATGTGTGTCACAGCGAAATCGGCTTTGAATGGCAGAGAAAGTCTTACTCAATCGGCTCGGGTGAGATTTAGACATCTGTCAAATGCAGCCAATCTCATGTACATTAGTAATATTGAAGAGAGAGAAAAGCGGCCGCGGGATTAAACCCAACTATCTCTTAATCTGATCCTCAAACTGCAGCTCCACAAACCTGCCTACACCCTGGAGGAGCTTTTAACATAAAAACATCATCCTTCTCCTGTTGTCATTGTCATGTCACCTACAGAAAAGTGTGAGATTCCACAATTTATTTATTTCTAAAGCTTTTTCTTAAACTTTCTAGAAAAATTGTTCATTTCATGTTAATCATCGTTATGCTGTTTTAGTTTGTGTGTAAAAACAGAGCTTCATTGGGAACAAAACTACAGTGTATTGTAAATAGTGCAGCTTCATGTAAATATTGGTTTCTAAAAAAATAGACTATAATCTATAATCAGGATTACATATTAGCCTAGAAAGGAACTTGACTTAATCTGGTCTAAATATGGATCAAGTGTGTGTGTGTGTGTGCGTGTGTGGGTGTGTGTGGGTTGGATGTGTAATCTAAATATACACAGATATTTTTTTTGCTTTATATAATGAAATATTACACATATGCTTTTATTAAAGTCTTATTTTCCCACCAAACTTTTTGTCATGAATTTTGATGCAAAGGACTTTAGTCGAGCACTTTAATGTGGTCTCTTCTTATTAGTGGATTAGACTAATACAGGCTGGTTCAATATTTACAGTACAACTATAACTCTGATATAGACTTTTAACTTTTAGAAGAAGAAAAAAAACGGTTCTTGAATGGTTGGTTGCATAAAAAGGAACCTTGGCTTGCTAAAATGCATGTAGAGTAACACTGCTGTTACGATCCGCATAGAACCTTTAAGAGTTCCCGATTTTGTAGATATTTTTGCATGTAGATAAAATTCTTAAACTCATATTTGGTCTCTTTTCTTATCTTGATACTGGTTCACTATACAAAAAACGGTACAGATCCGTGTTATATTCGATGCTGCTGCAGATAATTGATTTTGGGTGATTAGGCTGTAAGATATACTGTTTCCTTTTTTTTTTAATGGATCATCATCATTGTTGTCTCTTCTTCCACATTTGTCCTGCTCCTTCCTTTACATCCGTCACGTTAAACAGCGGACAACTTTCCTTCTGTATCGTGCACATGCCTTCTATTCCTGATCACTGTAAACAAACATGCCTCAAGCCGACGAGGAGCCTAAATGTTCAGTGAATTTTGAAAAGCTGAGCAAAGCACGATATAAATAACAATGCTGCTTGACCAGATAAGCAATAACTAGAAAGAGGATTTTGGTCTTCTTAGCTTACAAGAGGATTAGCTATGCCCGATTTCTGTTAAATACCACTATGTAAATGTTAACTCAAGCTTAAATGCTGATAAAGATGTTTCTCTTTACGAGGAGAAAGATGTACCATGGAGGTATCTCATTATTTTGCTTGTCAGGCTTTAACTTCCCCATCACACTATGCATTGCCAGGTTTCTATTGAATAAAATCTGTATAATTTTGTCCTCAACTCAGAACGGAGAATTTCTCACTCATTTCTCAACTTTTCACACGTAGCATAGGCGTTTGGTTTCGTCTTTTCAAACACGCTTCTAAGTGCCGATTTAAGGCAGCCACGGTGACAGTTGCTCAGCTCTTCGATGTTAATGAACAAAAGATGTAGTGAGTGGCAGGAGATTTAAATACACTTAGAGGTGGAGAATGCAGTGCTGTATAGAGACATTAACACTAGTTTAGTAATGTTAGCAGAAGTCTAAGAAGACTTTATGACAGTTCTCATAGATATTTTTGGTTTAAAACTTTTATGAAAGCGCAAAAAATGTTTGTAAGGGTTCGGCCATAACGTCTTGATGGAATTATTTTTATGAGAGTGCAGCAGAATAAAACCATGTAAAAAAGCTTTGTTGGAACTGATCCTAAGAGTTTAAATGGAAAACAATCATTTAAACAACTTTGCAATTAAGAACAAAACGTATGAAAACAGCTAGGTTAATTATATCCCCAGTCAGAAAGCAGGAAAAGGAAATGAGTGTGTATACGAGTTTGTATAGTAGAAAGTATATATAAAGTGTGTGTGTGTGTGTGTGTGTGTGTGTGTAATACACGTGTATATATCCGGCCTTATCTAAGATTTAAGAACACCCAGTGGATAAAGTAGAGGAAATGAAAGAAAAAACGATGTCTGCCAGATAAGGACAGTGGATGAAGACAAATATTCAGGCCACATTTCTGTAAGTGGATACAGCATATTTATGAAGCCTGAGAGCTGAATTTGTAAGTGTCAGAGAAGACTAAGCATAATTCTCAAGCTAATGAGTTGACCCGATTGTTATTCATACATGCTAATTAATTGCGTTCGGGCTCATGCTAAACAAACAGCTCAGCCCTCATAACTTACTGTTTACTTGACTCTGTGCTTGGGTCACGCCAGTGAACTTCTTGATGGTTCTGTGGATTATTTGGATTGTAATTAGGTTCATTGTTACGAGCCTCTCAGATGATATAATAGACCAGACAACATCACAGAGATGAGAAATGGCCTGTAATTTGTCCTTTGTTACATTTACGATGAAAGAAACTGATTTATTAAACAGGCATACTCATGTTTATCTGACAAAAGTATCTTCACTGGAATTAATGAAAAGTGTTTGAGAGACTGCGATTCAGTGTCAGTAAAAGTAACCTTCCAATCAAAAATGGGCAAAGTTACAGTTTCATACACGATTTAAACTTTTTGAATAACATAGTATTTGTTATTAATGCTGTGCTACTGTGATTATTTTGCACTTCATGATATTTTGCAAATCTAGCTTTCCTTTTTTTGTGACTTTGTAATTTTATTCCCATTTAATGGTTGGACACGTCACGATACTAGATTTGTTATGATTATATTCCACTTTTCCACATTTTATATATTTATACAGATATTATATCATAGTAAAGATATTAGCTATAAACAGCTGCTCTGGTCTTCCTTCCTTCCTTCCTTCCTTCCTTCCTTCCTTCCTTCCTTCCTTCCAACTTGCTTTAAATTTCTACATAGAATCACTTACATTGTTTATGCATGTCTTTGAATTTTTATTATAATTCCATTATTAAATTTACAGAAAATAGGAAGAATATATTTATAAATATTTTCTAATGCCCCCATATGAACAGAGATGCTATTCCTTTTAAAATCAAGAAGCAAAATACCTTCACTGTAACTTTATAGTTGCTTCCAAAATGTGTTTTTGCATAAATGTCTCTAAACCCCTATACTGATGATATGAATTTTAAATCGTTTCTACATAAAAAATGCCTTAAAGAAGACACATTTTTAACCTTCATACATTTTGCAGCATGAAGCTAACTTGCTGTAATTTTCCATCATCACCCAATGTGTGCTTCTGTCTCTCTGGATCAGCTGATAAAGAAGTTCATTTCATTTCACTCGTCAATAGGGACAATTATATTGAAATTGAAATTCTGATATTATGAGAGTGAGAAATCTATCAAAGCTTAACTTAAATAAGCTGAATTGATTTGTCAGTTTGCTTGTGTGTGTGTGTGTGTGTGTGTGTGTGTGTGTGTGTGTGTGTGTGCGAGTGTGTGTGTGTGTGTGTGTGTGTTGGAGTCACACAGCCACTTGAAGACATCAGGAACAGCTGAAAGTGAGACATAACAACTGGACAGAATCGGGCGAATGACAAATGTCTTAAACCTTTTATCTGTTCTTTATCAGTGTAAAGCTTAGACGCTCATGTTAAACTGATCTTAACAAGAATTTTAGTTAGATTTCATAAACAGTGCTATTTTCTTATCAGAAAAACATGTCAAATAATTTGAAAATAAACTTCAATAAATTCCTCTCTCTTTTTGCCAAAGACCACGCCTGATATATTCACAGAGACACTGAAGACTCTCTCCTGAAGTGTTTTTTTGGCTGGTGTAAACCTTGATAAAGAACAGACATCCTCTTCTCCAGGATAAAAAGGGGCCATTCTTCAACCCCGACACGTAGCTTCATGCTAGAAAAACTTGAGGAGATCACTTTAAGGTGCTGAAATGACATGATGACAAAAGCTTTGTTTAGACTAATAGTTAAGGCCGGGCATGTAAGAGGAGCCCAGTATGAAAATCGAAGCACATAGGAGGTGAACTTACAAATGGACTTCTCACCCATGACAAGGTTTTAAGTTTAAAGTGATGTATACAAATGAGATTGTTCCCATAGAGACCACCATAAATTAAACACCCTTGAAAAGTGTGGAAAATGGACTAGTCTACTTTTTTCTTTTTTTGTACACAGTGGCCAAGCACATGAAAAAGTTCTTGTGGAAACTTTTGACATCTTAATCATTTATTATTAGATGAAAATCCAGCATGTTTGTTCATCGGCAGTGCTTTAGAGTAAAAAAAGAAAAGAAAATAATATTAGTAAAATGAAAATGAAATACAAACAGTGAAATTTAAAGCTATGCATTGTTTTCTAAAAAAAAAAAAAAAAAAAACAAAACAAAAAACTTTTTTTTTTTTTTTTTTTTTTTTTTTTTTTTTTTAGACAGTACTGTTTTTTTCCCCAGGATGTTTTTATATAAAAACATTTTGCTGAATAATTCACATCATTTGTCTGAGGTAAAATCCTAGCTGTCTTTTTCCTCTGAAATAAAGTGAACATTCTCCAGAGAATAATAATCCAAGGTTCAACAGCTTTCCTTGTCTATATTTTTATTATGAGGATCACCAGAGCGTGACCGTGAGTAGCTGTATTCTTCTATGCGTTTGGCTTGCCTCTTGACTCAGTAGCAGTGTCCTTGCCATTGTTACTATAAATCAGATGATATAAAAGACCTCCTTTGCTGTAGGCACTAATGAGAAGAGCAGAAGCTAAGGATGTAGATTATACTGTACACTGTAACTTATTTCATGTCCTCGAGATACTGTATCAGCATGCAGGTACGAGGAACAATGATACCACTGATAATAGCAGGATCAAGTCTGCAGTAAAAAAAGGCACAGTCTCTTTGGACTGCATAGAAGTGCTGCTGTTTATATCATTTGTGCTCAGTGTTGTGGAGGTCTCTTCTCTTACAGTGTAACACACAACCGCACGTGTGTGTGTGTGTGTGTGCACATGCATGGGTATGTGTGTGTGTGTGCATGTGTGTGTGTATGTGTGTGTATGTATGTATGTATGTGTGTATGTATGTGTGTGTATCTGTGTGTGTAAGTATGTATGTATGTATGTATGTGTGTGTGTGTGTGTGTGTGTGTGTGTGTGTGTATGCATGTATGCATGTGTGTACAGTATGTGTGTGTGTGTGTGTATGTATGTGTGCATGTGTGTGTGTATATATATAATCCGCGTATATACATGCATGGTTGTGTGTGTGTGTTTAGGTTCGCATGTGTGCGAGTGTGTGTGTCTGAATATGTGTAGGTATGTATGTGTGTATGTATGTATATATATGCATGGTTCCTTGTGTGTGTCTGCATGTGTGTGTTAGAAGCTCCAAGTGCATGGTTGAGCACCTTAACATACTCAAAGTAGAAGTCTAAGTGCTCGACTCTTCCACATGACCAAGTTGCCCCTCGATCGGCTGTTATAAGGCCTAGTGGCGGGAAAGAAAGTCTGTGTGTGTTGTGCAGGACCTTCAGCCACACCCTGCTACATGAGGTAGAGCAGAGAGTACTTTAAGAGGACTCATTTATTGCTCTCACAGATCACAAAGATATTGCAGCTATTACAGTAGGAACTTGAGGATGTCTGGTACAAAAAAAAAGACATTTCTGGACACAATTACCATCAAATCTGTACGGAAAAAGTAACAGATAGATAAGGTTAAGGTTAATTCAGCTATCTACATCTACTGAAAGGTTAGGTTGATGTCTTATGATATTGACTATTGATTTTGACTAAATGGCAATGGATAAAGTGGATTTGAGCTTTTTTCTTTTCATTTTTAAAAAATAAAGAAGTTCCTGTCATGGAAACTTTTCTTGTTCATTCTGATGTCTCATTTTGGGTGAATTCAGATGATATACACACATAAACACACAACCGTCTGCTTACTTAAATCTCAAATGAACTATTTTTGTTCTGTAATTAAACAAATTTTTCACAGAATAAAAACAAACAAATTTGATTAATTACGAATAAATTCTAATAAGTGTTCTATAATATGTTAAAAGTGTTCTATACTATGTTCACTTGGTGGTTGAAATGAAATAGAAATCGTATTTCTACATGCAGTAGAAATAACACATAAATAAGATCAAACTGTCGAAAAAATATTTCATTTGAATAATAAGAGCTCCGCACGACTTCTGTGGCAGATTTCTATACTTATTTGAACTGAAATTCTGATGATGAATGATTTTTTGACTACTTTTTACAGTACATTGGGATGCTTGGTGCTTGATTCTAATCGTTTGTCTCTTACAAACAGAACTTACAAATAGATCTTTGTAATTAGCAGAGCCAACAATAACTGTAGTGAATTATCGTCATCTTTATGAAACTGTTCAGTTCATGTTGTCATTCCATCTATTGGCTAAACAGTAAAACAGTAAAAAATGTAAAACAAATTTAAGGACCTGCTATACAAAAGCATACAAAAGGTGTAGCGAGCTACTCATAAAGTGATGTATAATGACCTCTGATCTGTGCACAGGTCATTTAAAAAAAAAATATCTCAGACTGAAGGTAACACTTAACTGGTGTGAGGCAAATAAAATCATGCTTTAAAATGGCTCGGACAAAAAACAGGCGTACCTCACTATTGGTGTGCAAGAAAAAATGTTTCCCTTAATTCAAAATCCATTAGCAACCCTGTGGCCCACAACATAATGAATCTGCACATTCACTTTTTTTTGCCAGGATCGGATGAAAACACCACTTCAGATCTCTCGGCACTGGAGTAGCCATTTCAAGCCTTCGTGAAAAGCAGAGCTCTGTGCATTTGAAATTATTCTTTAATTAAGAGATATTATATTCACCTCACATTCAGATATTTCCATGAGTGCCATTGTGGATAGGCTTTGGGCCACACACTCTGAGATGCTACGTTTGGATGAGTGCACTGTAAACACGGATAATGGAGACAGGAAAGTAGGCTTCGTTGGCAGCCTTCTTCGATTCACGAAGCTTTTTTTGTCTTGAAAGACAAACGACGGATTCACCTGAGAGAAACATAATGAAATGTTTGCAAGACCTGGTTGTTTATAGCAAAATCAACTGATCTCTGGAAAAAAAAATCAAAGCAATTTTATAAAGCCTAAAACAAATGAGAGCTTTTAATATGACATACGTATTGGTCAGTCTTTCATTTTCAGTAAGTGTTTTATCCTGCTAAGGGTGGAGTCTGGGGAATCCAGAGCCTTTCTCAGAAACTTTGGGAGTCAGGTGGGAATACACTCTGAATAACACCCGAGTCCATCACTTGGTAACACACACACACTCTTTCTCATTGTTATCTAGGGAGAACTGTAAAGCCATCAAGATACCTACTGCCATGTTGTTGGGAGGTAGGAGGGAACCACAGAACCTGGAGGAACCTGAACACACAGAGTTCAGGATCAAACCAGAAACTCTGGAGCGGTGAGGCGGTAAATCAACTTGACTTACATTTATATTTCAATTTATACAACTGAGCAACTGAGGGTTAAAGGCCTTGCTCAGGGGACCAGCAGTGGCAGCTTGGTGGACCTGGGATTCGAACTCACAACCTCCCGGTCAGTAGTCCAACACCTTAACCACTAGGCTACCAGAAGGGAAGAAGCTCTTATTCTGTCACATTTACATTAAAGCACAGTGAAATTCACTACTTCCCATATCCCAGCTTTGGGGGTTGTGGTCAGAGCACTGGGGCAGCCATGATACTGCAGCACTGGAGCAGAGAGGGTTTAAGAGCCTTGCACCAGGGCCCAACAGTGGCAGTTTGGCAGTGCTGGGGCTTAAACCCTGATCCTCTGATCAACAACCCAGAGCCTTTACCACTTAAGTCTCCACTGCACCATCAGTGACGTGATGTTCACGCTTAAGGAAAACTAGGAGCCCTTATTTATCTGAAAAGTTCTACTTGAAATGTTGTTTGATTGGAAAACCATGCTGTCATATAGTTCTAACGTTGAGGGTTCCTGCAGAGAGATGAACCAACAAACACCGTTTTTATGAGTGTCATATACAATACGTTATGGAGCGCTTGTATAAAACAGTACCATCTTAAGTGTATATCTCTGCTTAAAACACAGCATTGTGTTAACAATTACAATGCTTTATTTAGTAATACATGAGACGACACACTTTTTAACTGTTTATCATTACACAATGGCTTTGGAATATCTATGAGAAGTACATTCAATTCAATTTAACTTAAATTTATCAATTTATTTAACAATTCACAATGTCTCAAAGCATTGTGGAAATATGTAGAAATAAATGTCAAGTTTAAAGTTTAAAATCTCTAACATCTATCCCTAATGAACAAGCCTGAGGTGATGATGGTGAGGAAAAACTCCCAGAGATGATATGAGGAAGAAACCTTGAGAGGAACCAGACTCAGAAGGGAACCTCATCCTCATTTGGGTGACACTGGACAGGAAATAATATCAATGTAAATAATGTCCTTTCTACAACAGTTATTCGTACCACTTTATTGTTTACGTTGTAGTAATTACAACCAGCTACTCACTCACCAGCCATTAATTAGACCAATAAATGTAATAGTGATGATACAGAGAAATGAGAAAGTTCATTAGTGTCTGTCCTGAAGACTCTCCTGGGACTGTTTTAAAGCACTAACACTGGAGACTCCTTCCCTAAATGCATCACAAACGTCGCATGATTGATAGTGTTGATATGTCGATATGTTTTCTATTATATTGAAGATTTTCTTTTTTAAACAGACTGAAGAAAAATCAATCACCTTCTTTATTATTTGATTTAGATTATGTGGAGTGCTGATCATACGAGTTATGAGTACGTATTATTACTGTTACTGTTACTATTACTGTAATATTACTGTATTACAGATGTTACACTGATCCACACTGTGTTACACACTATACTGTATTACCATCGTGCTACGCTAACCTTTAAACTCAAATACTACATGTAGACATAATAAACATAGGATTTCAGTAATGTAAGAGACTCCATTAGCAGAGAATCGAATTTAAAGACAGACGAGTCTGTTCATTTCTGTATGTTAGTGATGTACCGTTCGAAGACTCCCCCAAGACTCAAACGGAACAAGTGTCTGTTTGCCACAGAGGCACCTGGAGACTCCATGTCCGATGTTCGTGACATGCTCTTGCCCATGGCTGCCTTCCAGTCGTGCTTCTTCAGGGATCTCTCTACGCAGAACAGAACCTGGAACAAGCTTCTCCTTAGCTTCAACCTGCTCTGCTCTGAAACTTTAATGGCGACACGAGGAGCGATGCCGTGCCAGATGTGAACAGGGAATACCTGCTACATTAATCCTGAGTCCTCTGTGTGTTGTAAGGAACACAGAAAGGACATTAAAGCAGAATGAGTGTTTCACTCAAAGTAGCATGGCAGCTAATACGCAGATGAGCTCGTTGCTTTTTTGTATTGCCACTTGACTAATTTTTTTTTTTTTTGCTTGTCTGCTTCCACTCCCCAGTTAATAACCGAGATGGACAGCTGAGTGCATACTTAATTATTTAGGGCTTTGCTATAAAAGACAACTGGAATATGTGTCTATGCCTTTAGAAGAAACATCTCTGTAGCACACTGATAGTAACAATAATATAGAAATGTGGCTGGTTTTCCATAATATATAAATTTATATTTATAAATTGAATTTCCTTGCATGATTCCTTGCATCACAGCACATTCTGACAATATTTAAAATCTCACCTTATCAGTTGACTCTAGACTCTTGAGGTAACACATTTTTTGAGCTGGTGTAGATTGAACTTGCATATAGATATCTAGCTAATATTAATGTCATCGCAAAAACCTTGATCTTAATCATATTCCCTTCACCTACGACCTTATGTCTATCCAGAGCCCCAACAACAAAATAATTAACCCTAAACTAATGCATTTATACCTGTGAATAGCTGATTCTAAATAATCCCAGATTGTAATATATCAAGCAAAACTACAGCACTTGTTAATATTCGATACCCTTTACCCGCTGTAGACATCGGCGACAGCAGTAATAACCGTAATCTTTGGTGCATTGCGGTTTTATCCGAGACTTTTCGGATAAGAAGTAATATTTCTCTTGCTCTTCGATATCCAGACCTGACTCTTTAAGACGATCTGAAATCTTGTCGTCTTTTTTAAAAGCCACGTGCCTCTTATGACTGAAACTTTTGCGCCATCGTCATTTTGACATTGAATGAGATAAAACACTGAAAGACACAAATATTTCCACATTAATATCATGACTCGAGAATAACATTTTCAAAAATGCATATTTTCCCTTATCAGGATTTCAGGAACGGCGCTGCTTTATTTTATTGCCTTAGTGTGCTGTCTCTCTTTCAGGTCCTCTGCCAAGAGAATGAGCGCTTCTGCTGCCAAGTGCTTTATTGTATTGCCTCTTGCCATTGTGAATTGTATAGCAAAATAGCCCAGTAAAAGCCAAGACCTTTGATGTGTTGTGCTAATTTGATTAACATATTGCACTGTTCTGCTTGCATGCACTTTGCCATATCCATCTCATAAAAGCAAACACAATACGTACCTTCACACAAGAGGGGAGGAAAAAAAAATCCCTCTAGAAAGAATACTGATGTGCGCTTTTAAACAGGTAACGTAGCTCATAGTTTGTGTTTCAGTTACTGTATGTTTGTTACATGGATAAATCTCTATGTGTACCGTAGGAGCTATTTTTCAAAGTAGTAATTTAAAAAAAAAAAGTACTTTTATTTTTTCCCGCTGAGTAAATTAAACTATCTGTGTGACTTAGAGACAATGGCAAGATTTTCCTTTTTGATTTTGCAAAATTTTTTTAGTAAAAATACTCCAAAATGTTACTATCCTGTAAAGCAACATTCTTATTTTTATACTTTGGATTATTGCGATATTCAGATGAAATCTAATCGAACCGTGAGACAATCGTTAAAAAGCTAACAGTCTGGTAAGGAGCTCAGATATTTTATTTACGTCTCTGCAATATTTATTTATTTATCTATCTATCTATTTTTAATATTTATTTGACCTTGAATAAAAATATCTCTATACAATAGAAGTAGACCTTCTTTACCTCTTCGACCTTCATTCGGTGAACGTTGTTCAGCAGGTGAGCAAGTGATGTGATGCCTAAAAGTCTGAGAGGAAGAGGTCAGGGTCAGAGCGCTGCATGAATGTTTCCCTAATCAATTTTTAAACACATCTCTCCAACTGTTCTGTCAGCAACGATTTCAACCAAACCACAAAAACTGTCACATTTTCTCAGCACAACACGTCTGACCCCAATAACTTTGCCGTATCTCAGAGCTGAAAGAGAGCTCTGCACATACAAGAGGCTATGAGTACATTCATCAGGAATGGGATACACCTGGTTCTCTACTATACAACCTTATTATTAAAATCTGATCGTAAAAAAACTAAAAACTTGTAACTACACACCACCACATACGTTGATAATGAAATATGAGATAAGGATAAATTGTTTGTATCAGTTCCCTTCTGTGTTTGAAAGATATTTTAAATGTACATGCAGATTAGATATATGTATATGTAATGAACATCAGATTTGTTTTTTACAAACTGATGACAAAAATCAATATATTTTTTCACTGGATTAAAAACACAAACCATTCTGTTATTTGTCTGTATATTTTAGATTTTAAGGGATCTGCTGATCTGCTATTAGAAATGCCAAATTTTCAGAATCTGTATTAATTATTTACTAAAAAACAATAGAAAAACCATACACAAAAATGTCTTGCCTTAAATTAAATAATACATTAAAAAGTAGGATAGACAATTTCAAATACAAAATTTAGAAATCCCTGTTAAAGAAAAACCCAGACGAGTTTAAATAAAAACATGTTTTTCAACGTTCAAATGGTTTGATTGTGAATGACAGAAATGTAGATATTTCTAATGAGTTTTTTCTCATGTAACATAAAACATTTAAAACAAACAAAGACAGTTTTTACTACACAATTATTATTTTAGAAAACACAGTTACAGTTCACGGATCTATACCTTAAACGAAACAGTAACACTGATTATCAGACAAATCATAAATGCCTCAGTTTAATATTCAGTTCTCCATCCTTCAGTACTACAAAATGTATCTGTAACTTTAACAAAACTAATAGTAAAGAGCTTCAGAGTGATGAATGTAAGGGGTTAAAATTCTGTGGCTGTGACTCTTTAATGTGGATGCAAAAGCTGAAAAAACCAACATCGTGCACCCCGACATCATGTGTGAAGAACCCTTGGTTCAGACATTTATACAGAATGATATCTGCTGCACGGACAGGACTGATACAGGACAGACACACTGCATCTCTCTGCTACAGCGCAGGAAATTAAGAGCCGTGACAGTGATCCAGCCTGATCTAACTGCATTCATCCATGTTCTTCTTGTATTAGAATTAGGGATCTATGTGAGTAGGCTGTATTAGAATTTCCCATGATGCACTGGTTCAGTTGGTATTGTAACAGGATGCGACATGCAGTCTGTTATAATCATAGTTTGAGCTCCTGAAGCTGGTGGGGAGATGGGGAGAGGACACACTCGCTGTCACTCACTTCCTGGATATGATGGTGTGTGAACTCCCCAACCCCATCTCCTGGAGGAACACACACACACACACACACACACACACACAGAGAGGAATAAGTAGGTATACAACAAATTATGACTGGAAGGTCTGCATTCTGTGCAGTAGTGTGAGAGAAAAAAGAGGAAAAGAGAGAGAGAGAGAGAGAGAGAGAGAGAGAGAGAGAGAGAGAGAGAGAGAGCAGTTATTCTCTAGTGACCTAAATGTAGGCCATGAGAGAATACCCAGCACAGCTACTCTGGGCTAAATGCACTCTCATATTAATATTTTAAAACTCCATAATGCAGCTGTAAACCCTCAGAGGACAGATACGTCAATTTACAAGAGCCTCTGCTTCAGGAAATAGAAACAGCGATAATTTGCCATTAGGAGGAATATTTTGTGGACGGCTTCTCTGGAAGACATAAAGCAAGTCCCCCTTGCTCACTTGAGCAGCAAATCCACACTGGTGGAGTGAATGGAAACATCGCCCGAGAGCTTTAATGTCCCCAGGTTATTAGTACAAAGAGCTTTGTTGTGGTATTAAATCTGCAGTATGTTGCAGTGATCAATCAACATGAAAGTGGCTTTCCACTTGGATAGAGTCATTGTAAATAAATCAATTAGACGGTGAGGGTCGAGGTTTATTTATTTATTTTTTATAAGAAGTATTATAGTTCAGAGGCTGCTAGGGGTTTTAACACTGGACATCGAAACAGCTTTGTTTGTTTTTAAAGGCCGGGTTCTTTTTTTTTTTTTTTTTGCTACCACAAGAAAGAACAGAAAGACATTTTTACAGAAGTCATCCTTAATAATTAATGAACTAATTAAGGAACTGGTGGAATCTGGGTGTGATGACGTACACTGATAATTACATATAAAAGCAGAACAAACAAACAAACAAACAAACAAACAAACAAATTATTTTTAAAATGTGTACACATTTTTTAAAAAGATTATTTTAGGAACATGGGAAATAAAAGAAACGTGAAAATTCTCTAATCACTAACGAATTGATATAGAATTTTTTTTTATTTATTTTTTTTTTTTTTAGAATTTTACTATAGAAGTATTTTTAAATATATTATCATATGATGTGGTTAAATAAGTCCACTGATGGTGAGGACACATGCTACAAGCTTTTGGCTAACTAGCTGATCTAAAACTGTATTCCTATGTTGCTATGAAAATCTGACAAAGATTAAAAGTTAAGAGTTAAGAAAACTGTTTCTTTTTTAAACCAAAATGCATTTTTGCACTATATCATAAAACGTCATATGCTTTAAAATGTGAAGCTGTAGGTGGACACATCACTGTTTAAAAAAACAACCAAAAAAACCTTCCATACTGTTGTACCTCTAATATAAATTCAACACATATTCAATGCTTTAATTCTTGGGTATAAATGGGGGATTATAATAACCATAAGACCACATATTGCACATAATTTTAATGCAGTTATAGTTAAGAGAAAGTTCAATGAATTATAAATATTTAATTTGTGCCATTCTCTAATTTCATGACCTCATAAGAATCATCAATAAACCAAAATCTGACAGTTTCATGTTTCAATAAGCTATAATAATAAACTCTCCTTAAGATGACAGAATATTATAATATTACACCCAACGATTAGAAGGCTTACAGATGCCTCTCGGATCCTCATAAAATAATTGCTGTTTGTATTGTCGTCTAGGATCTCTCTAAGATTTAATTGCAATGGCTTGATCATAATTAATCAGTTGTCCTTTGCTGTTTGTTTTCAGTATTTATCTCCTTCTCCCATGTTCATTCAGGCTGATTTGCATGCCATTGAGCTTAAACATAATAGCCTAATGAGTCATTAATGAGTCGCACAGTAATTATCATCAATTTCATAATTATATGTAGTGGCATAGCATAACGCTCGGTTTAATAAGTGCTGGGATTAATGTCCATTCATTGACACCACTGGAAAAATCCTAAACAAACAGTCTTACAAATGTCAAGGCTGAGAGCTTGATGCTATCACCGGTTTGTTGCCTTTAATATGAAAATGAGTTGAAAATCTCTGCTGGCTCTGAGGACAATTTATCCAATGTTACTTCTAGGATAAAGTACAAAATAAAAGCTCACAGGTTTTGTTTATTCTGTCAGGAAATAACATGTAACACAATTAGAATAAAATAAATTGCTTACAACAAAATATTGTTTTTGTTAAAATATTTTTTTTTCCTTTTTCTTTTTTTTTCTTTTACCTAGACAGCAGACTAGTTGATATGTTGTCTTAATTTGACTTAAAAAGATCCTGAAAAAATCACAGTCATCATTTCATGTGAGTAATGGAATCGCATATAAAAACATAAAATGATCCATTCTACCATTTAATGCCCTGATTCTGCTCATGAAATTCAAGTAAACTCAGTTGACATCGTCTGGGTAACGAGGGTGATGTAAAAAAAAAATGCACTACATGTGAAAGTGAACAAAAAACATGCAAAAATAAATCCTGCAAAAAGAATATAAAAATATAAATCCAATATGCTCTTGTGAAAATAAATGAATCATGGAACAATGAAAGCTTTCATTTTATGTGAAAAATGTCAGATGCTTAAGGTAAAATTCATGTCCTGACATTATTCACTGTTATTATGCTCTATTTGTCTTTTCGTCGCAAAGGAAAATAGTGACTCACTTCATGTTGCTCTTTTTCTTCTTCTAACTAGTAAGATTTAATAATCATTACACAGCTTGTCCACTTCATTTCAAAAGGCAGGTGCTTGCTAACAAATTTGTTCCTGTAAACAGCATCGTCGGTCTTTAAGCCATCAGAATAGACAGCGGACTCTCTGGTGTTCCTCTGCTTTCCCCAAAACCACAATAACACGGGCAAAGGTAAACAGCTAGATGTACTCTCCATCCTCCCCCCCTCCCTTTTTCCTCTTATTCAGTCACCAGATGGTTCCATTGAGGGCAAAAAAAAGAAAAAGAAGAAAAAAATCACTTGCATGACTCGACTGTCCGCTCGCTCTATTTGCCTACTCCTCAGAGCTGGGGTCACACTGGAGGCTTTAATGGTTATAAAACACCTGCTCGGCAAATCAAACAAACAAAACGCAGAGGGCGAGCTGAAAGCGAAATACCTATGTGATCAGGTTAGCAGGGGCGGCGAGCGACGAGTGCCTCTGATGAGCCAGGAAGCACCGGCAGATGTCTCACCTATAGAGGTAAGAGGATTTGACATCACCATAAAGAGGTGCACAATCAGGCCTAGTAGATAATGGATAACTGGATATTTGTTTGAATAATAGAGATAATAATAAAAAAAATGTTCTCAACAAAGAGACACAGTGATCCCAGATGGAGTTACATGGTTCACTGACGGTAGACAACAATATAAAAACACAATAGGTTATACTAGAGACTGGTGCACATGGACTGCACACATGGAACGCATGCATTGCGAAGATTAAAAGGAGCTTGGCAGCTTCATGTACCTCAACTGTACACACTTATAAAATATATAAATAGCTTAGAAATAGAATTATAATAACCTTAAAATTCAGGTCTTCCATAAACTAATCTTAAAACACTGTACAAATGTACACAGAAAAACCCTTTGTGTAGCATTGTGTAGCTTAGCAGGATAAGTTGTACAATCATGGATGCCATTTACACTCCTATCAACTGAAGCGAATCCTAAATCTCTACAAGATAAAACGTCAAGCTTCAGCCTCTGCGTCTGGTTCCATGATTGTCAGCATGTCAGCAATGCAGCGGTGAAAAGCAGTAATGCACCAAATGACACAAGAAGCAATTGAGATATCTTTTACTTCTTGTTTGGGTGTTAATATTAGAATAAAGTGCACCAGGAATTGTAGAGCTAGCTGTCTAATTTTCACCACTTACAGTATTTGCTTACCTTCCAGCTAACAGGTCGTTAGCATCAACAAAAAATGATGTTTAAACATTATACCCATACATTTCAAAGCACAGTGTCTGAAGGACTGCCAAGCATGCATTGTGATTAAAGCTCTGCGAGAAGGCCATGAATACATTAACAGGCCAATCATTTGCATGCAAGAAGTGTTTTCCTCCTCGCTCCCCCACCTCTCTTCTTTCCGCCATTCCTCTCGTCTTCTACATCTCAATCACGTCCCAGTTCCCACCCCTTTTGTGTTCTCAGACAGAAAGTGATGGACATCCTTTCAGTGCCTGTGTGACCTCTGGTAATCCTGTTTCACTGCATGACTCCCCCGCTGAAGGGAGCACAATGGCGCGAGCTGTACCTCCTCCCAGTCGATATTCTGACAGACTTGATCGAGCAAATTAGTATGCTTTGGTAAGGGCATGACCAAAGACCTTTTCAACACCCTGGAGAATCAATAAGGAGGCCAGTGGATGGCGTGTGTAGTCCCTTTTTCATTTGGCCCAAACGAAATGGAAACTGTTGCTGGAAACCAGGAGTGAGTAATAAAAGATGGTCTGACCATGACTTGTTACTGGAGGGTGAGTTTTTTTTTGTTAGACTGGAGATAAAACCCAGCTAAAGGGAAATATAGAGTACATGTAAAATCAATGATTAGGTAATAGCAGGTGGTTACTAGGCTCAGAGTATATTATTACAGATGTGAAGCGTAAAATATTCACCACACTATTGTACACTGTATGTAAAAAGACATACTACATACAGACCTTGGACAGGAACCTTATTTGATATCAGGCCATAGATATATTATCTTGTATTTCTGATAATAAAAGAACACAAATAAATCAATTAAAATGTAAATAGTGATGATGATGATAATGATGATGATAATGATGATGAGAATTATTCTTAGACAAGGGACATCAGGAGTTTTTTGTAAATGATCTCTAATTTTTATTTATTTATTTATTTATTTATTTATTGGTTGCCACAAATATACCTGCATGTAACTTCCGTAATATTATTTTGGTTTGTTTATACAGCTTGAAATGTTCAGAAACAAAAACAAAACAGAAAACACAAACAAACAAACAAATGCTTGGTGTTTAAAACCTACGTAAAATAACTCACAACAAATAAGCAAACAAACTTGCTACATGCTCAAATGCTCAACGCACTTAATTTCCTAAACAAATTTAGATTTCATTTCTATGGACAGAACATTTCTACAATATGCAGTCCCCCAAAATTAATTACATCTCCCCCCAAACCTAAGCCATTTATGCCACGTTCTTGCCAATATGTTCCCCTCCTGTTTCTAAGTAATGTTAATTACATCAGGCAAATGTAACCAACACAACCTTTTCGAACATTACTACCCAGCTATAATTGTATATTTTTAAGTGTATTGCATGCATAATTTTACTTTGCACAGTAAATAGCACTCTATCAATTATGCCACAGCTGTGGTGGCAGGGAGAACATTTCAGTGTTAATTAACCCTCAGATGAAGCGCTGCCACCACACTAACAACAGCAAAGTTCCAGCTAAAACAGTCCCTCGCCGTTTCAACTGCACCAAGTGCCAACACAGGTTAGTGGTACATGAAATAGGTGTCGGAGTCAGACTCATTATTCCTGGCATTTATTTCCTTTCCTCCAGCCTTACAGATTTTAGTGTGAAAATTAAACCAAACACAAAGCAGCAGTTCTTGTATTAATCCCCAGGATTCTTCTCTAATACTTTCTGCATGATGTCAGGAAATTACTTGGTCAATTGGATTAGATTTCTGATTGTGGAGTAATGGTTAAAAAGACAAATTTCAAACCGGTCATAAAATTTCAATGGCATGTTTTAGAAGATCGTCGCTGTCCTTTGGCCGTCGTTTAGTTCATATTCGATAATCAGGTGCACTGTGGACGAGCTGACTGTCTCTGCTTTGGCATATGTTCAGCTGCCATCTCTGTTGGACCTGCTGCTGCTGGATGGAGGATGTGGACCCTGATGTCTACACTTGTCCAGATGACACAATGCCATGGTGTCTAAGCTAATTAACGCATACATGTGCATCTGATACCTTGCTGTAGATGTCCAGGAATACATTACAATTTAGCCTATATGAGAATAGCCTCCCCCCCTCCCCCCACATAGAATAAATGTATTTATAATGCTAATTCATGTATTTTGTCAAAAATATATACATTCCCATTTTACATAATATGCCGTGTTTATTAGATAACAAATTGAATCATGGGATATTGTTAATTTCTCACGTTTTAGAACATTAATCAGTAACTACAGTGAAGCTACCAGGTAAATGGATTAATATATGCATTAAAAAAAAATCTTGAATGATCTAAATAGGTACAAAATCACACTGTGGCTTTCTGATTGATCTAATTCTTTCATTTTATTTTATTTAATTTTTAATCAAACAGCACATTTATGTTTTCTTTCAAATATTATAAAAATATTAACTGGCTCTGACATTTTTACTTAAGTTCATGGGCAGAATGGCAGACTGGGTGGCATCGCTGCCTTGTAGTTTCAAGATCTCAGGTTTGATCCTGAACCTTACGTTGCTTTCAAATGTTCTCTTCATTTGTTTCTTCCCACTGCCAAAACTATACTGACTTATGGATTGAATATGCTGAATTTCTTTATGACAGTTGCTAATGCGTGTGTGTGTGTGTGTGTGTGTGTGTGTGTGTGTATTACTATGCTATTGTCTCTGGCTTCACCATGACCCTGATTAGGATAAAGTGCTTACTGAGGAGGAATGAATGAATAACAATAGCTTGAATATATATTGTGGTCATAGCACAGTGGTGGTTCCACTGACATTCCGAAGACATGCATGAAGATTTCTAGGAATCCTGTAAATTAACATTGAAAAAAAAATACAGTATATTAGATTAAAACAAAGACTGGTCTATAAGAAATATAATACAAAATTATTTAACTAGAGGATTTATGAATCAACTTGACAACCCATTGATCATGTGACCAATGTACATGACATTCCTGGTCAGGAATCAAGGCAGTAGCTGAACTTCAGAGAAGAATGCTTTAAGGATGTTGATCTTGTTGTTTTGAGTCCGAGTACCACTTTGTCACAACAAATAAATGCCACCTTTCTCTCAAGGATATCTGTGCGAAGGGGCTCCTCGGCCCTTTCCTATGAACTCCTCACTGCCTTAATAAAGAATCAATAGCACTCCAGGGCAATGATGGAGTCTGGCTGCCTCCAGGCTAACCTGCCCTTGTGGGAGTCTTACTATCATATTTGTTGACCTGCTCCATGCTTGTGGACAAAATGGCTCTGTGGAGATGGAGATTGAAATCCTGGATCTGTTTCTGGAGATAAATATGGCTTTTCACAGAATTGATTACTTACTTTATTTATATGAGAGGCCGTGGATCTACAACATCCGATAAATAATTCGAATCTATAATTTTCAAGTTTTGATGTTTAAAATTGTGTTCTTTAAGAGGAACTTTCAGGAACAGAAATATTTGTGGCTGAAATAAACAGTCAAAATAGCATCGTACATGTTTATATAATCTGCCTAATATTTGGTTAGTTGGTTTTTCTTTATAAAATAAATCTGTACTGAGATGTTTCATGGAATTTTATTGTTATATTGAAGTTCGTGAACATCTGCTCATGATCATACAAAGGACACAATGAAAAGATTTTGCTAATATTTCCCTTGTCAAACACCTTATGTAGCTCATTATATCTTACTTTTGCAATCAAATAAAATATTTTTTCACTGTAGGTTTTCAGCACTTTTCAACAAGCCCCTTTTTGGGCACTACATGCTGAATTTGTAGTTTCCATCAACGCCCAGTGTGAATGTCAAAGCTATTAGAGATACACAGCCAATACCAGCTCAGCTCAACACCTCCACTGTGCCATTGGCTGGCTCCTGAAAACGTGCCTCTCTTGCAAATTTAATGGAGGAAAAGGTCCCACATCATACCTTTGTCGTGGTCCTCTCCCCATGAATAATGTTAAAGGCAGTGGGCCATTGACGAGAGGCACTGGAGTTTTATGTGTGTCTGTGCCAGGGGTCAAGCGTCTATTGTTTACAGAGAGAGCGACTGCATTCACCCTGTACCAGCAGCATGAATAGCACTCAGTGTTAGAACAGGGATCCTGTATAAAAAATCCTCCAGCTGACCAAAGACCTTATAATAAAGTCAGTTGGGATAATATTAATATACTATTCTCTGATAGCATGCTTTTTAAAGAAAGTGCTGTGATGGTAATTCATGTTCATTATGCTTTCTAAAGAAGTGTATAATTGTGTTTAGACTCTCAGTGACTCTCTCCTCTCCAAAGCAGGAACATTCTATTCTGAAATCTGTTATTTTGGATCTCATAATGCAAGCTATTGTGTGCGATCATCGCCATAATTAGAAGGGATCAATACTAATCGATAAGATGAGCCATTTGGGTAATCAGCCACTATGTGACACAATTCTCCTTAAACTGTTGTGCTTCTGGGGGAATGTCGTCAAGAGAAGGTGGTTAGAGTGTTTGATTTTCCTTTCTGAAGTCGATGCTTATGCTGCTGGTCACGGGAGAACCGTTTTTGTGTTGAATATAAGGGTGAAGTAGTGTGTAGGTTAAATTTAAATCATAACACCTGAGATAAAGTCTGTTCCATTAAAGGCATCGTTCTTCTCTGCCCAAGCTGTTTTATCACAGGAGGGGAGCATGTGCTAGAATAAATATAAATGCACACACACACACACACACACACACACACACACACACACACACACACACACACACACACACACACACACACACACTGGCCTAAAAGAGAACACAAAAAGTGGCTTCTAATGGTTTTTATCCTTAATTATCACTGAAAAAAGCTCTGGTGGCCTCTAACACAAGAGACACAGACTTGCCTCCTCAGATGAGGATTTCTACAAAGGTTTCAACATTCCTGTTTTCTCTGTGTTCTTCTTTGGCCAGTCACAACAGATCGATACAATATGGCATCCCTTCATTATAAGCACACAGCTTGGCTTACAACCAGGGAAGAACACACAGTCTCTGTGCTGATTGGAGAGGAGTTAAAATGCAGATTCCAGTAATTCTCCAGCTAATATTGCTAATTAAGGAAAAATAAAGTTATTATAATAATGTAATTTACAATAAATAAATCTAATTGCTATATCACATAATTGTGGTATGATAAAGTGTATTAGAATGCATTAAAATACTTATTAATATACAAATATTATATTAATGTATACCAATTATTTAATATATACAACCCATCAAACTCTGCAACATATTCAATTAATGGAGCACAAACAAACAAACAAACAAACAAACAAAACCCCACTAAATTATTACTAATAATGAACATAGTTCAGTCACTAGTCCATTTCCTAACAGACCCTCATTTGACTGTCTTGTACTGTATCTAAAACGTAATGTTCTACTGAAATATTTCCTCTTATGTACTGTATGTGTTAAAGTTCTGAGGTTTTTTATTTCAGTGTCATAAAGTTATAGGTATAAAGCTGCACATAAATACAGTGTCCATGGCAACACTCTATCCATGTGCGTCTGCATTTGCTTTAAAAAAAAAAACCCGAAAAGCTAAATAAAGTGGTGGGTCAGTGACCCCAGGTCCACTTCTCCATGCTGCCTGGTGGTGAATGCAGAAGCCCAGCAGGATTCACAGGCACCTGGCTGGACGACCCATGTTCAAGCCCCCTAAGCCATCTGGGGGTAATTACTACTAGGTATTTTTTTAAAGGACCAGATGGGACCACGACACTGAGGGAGTGTGTGTGTGTGTGTGTTGGGGGGGGCGACTGGTGTGGCGGATGGAGGGATGGGGGAAAAGAGAAGAGAGAAGTGGGCCAAGAGGAGTCCCTATGCCACCCTGTCATTTACAACATAATTCCATTCAATGATACACTTAATCCTCCCACCAGTTAGGGGCCCTTTCAGAGTGCTATAGCTGCTGCTCCTTTTATGTAAATCCAGCCCCCTCCGGAAAAAAGAACAAGAAATGTAGAGACAAGAGGGTCCCTAAGGAGACCAGGAGGAGGAATTATTTTCCCTCGAATGGTTTCCGCCTCTGCGAGTGCTGTAACATATTTACCTACTGGTGTCTTTCTCTTGCACCCTCTTGAAGTAAGGAGAGCTATTTATTTAGTGGGAGGAAAAAAAGAAGGGTGAGAGAGAGAGAGAGAGAGATGGAGACAGGAAGCGACAGAAGAGCGAAACCTAAGTGGGCAAGGTCAGTGTCAGAGGGCGAAGCTACATCAGCTGAGGTCGGCTCAGCCACCTGTTAGAGACGTGCACTTGTCTTTCTTTTCTCCCCTGTGCTGTGTGCTGCTCAGCCGTTCCTCCCTTCAAATTAAATTAACTAGTAAAATGCTAATGTCAGGGGAATACACAATCAGATTCCCTCGATTCTAATAAGGTTATTTTGGTAACAGGGTTGAGAGATGGGGGGAGAAATATGCTCACGTGGTGGGCTATTTTATCCCGGTTTGCCTTTTGTTTATCAAGTTAAAATCATTTTGCTAGCAAATCAGTTTAGATTCATATTTCTTATTGTCATTTTAGAAGACATCTATTTTGAATCATGCAAAAGGATGACATTTGATGGAAAAAAAAAGCCATCTTTATTTGCATTTAGCGATCAGACTTTTCTGAGCCTGATGCAATGATGCAACAAATGATGGTTGGAACATCCCTGTTTTTCATAGTCCACATTCATTTTGCCTAATGTCTGGAGAAATTTCTCTCAGTAGGTTATTCTGTCAATTACAGCCATTTTAAAAGACAAGTAAACACATCCACCACATGGGTATTAAGGCCTTGTGATTTGAAAACAAATGAATTATTTGTGTCGCGATTTATTGCTACATGGGCATTTTGCACCGGTAAATTGGTATTATTAAAAGGCAGAATGTTTTGGGGGAGGGACTTGAGAGAAAGTAAAGAAATCAGAAAGAGATAGAGAGAGAGAGAGAGAGAGAGAGAGAGAGAGAGAGAGAGAGAGAGAGACTTGTGGCAGAAACCATGGACCCCCTGTAGTTGGCTAGCTTGTGCTCTCTATGGATCCTAATTCAATTAGATCCTAACCTTTCCTGTATAATTTAGCGCCCTCTCCCTGTCTGTGCCATTTGTCTTTCAATAATGAATATTTCATTGTTTTCTGGGCTTCCTTCTAAAAAGCAGGCCATAAATGAATATCCACTAACAGCTCTTCTCTCCTCTTTCTCTCTGTCTCTCATTCTGTCTCTCTCATTCATGGACATAATGCCCCTGTGTAGTGCGGAGTGCCTTAAACAAGACTTTTATATGAAAATCAGGCGAGCATGATGAAAGGCGAAAAACGCAACATTGTGGCCCCCAAATTGTCCTTTGTTAAAAGAAATTGTTGCATTAAGCAAATTTATGGAAATGCCTCTGGTTCTGTTCTTCGGGGTGAACTTGTAGATGCGGAAATATTAGTCACGCAAGAAATATCCTGCATAAAAGGCACAGAGGTATGTTCCAACACACACACACACGCGCACACACACACACACACATACACACACACACACACACACACAAGACAGCAATAAGATGGTTTTGGGCCTAGTTAGCTAGACTGACATTGTCAAACCCTTTAGATTCATGTAGCAGCATTATGGCTATAACTTGCATTATTTACAGCATTATTATGTTGGCTTTGTAGAAGCCAACATTCTCTTTTCCTATTTCAGCTTAGACAAAAATTTATCAAATTTAATGCAGCCTAGAGCTTTCGAGCCACATGCACCAAATTCGGATATGTTGTAGAGCCTGGTCTGAAGTTTGTTGCTATTTCTTTTCCTAGCTATCCGAGTACCGGTACTTCCGGTACCGGGTCTCAAAGTGGCCTTTTTTCCCATAGACTCCCATTATAAACTTTGGAGGTTTATAACTCGGCAAGCTTTCGAACTGTCTACACCGAACTCGGCCAGCTCCTTTAGAGTGACTCTGAACAAACCTTTAATTTGGTGTACCGACTGGCCTTTTGGTTGTGCCGCAGCCCCCAAAATATGCAAAATCAAAAAACTTTTTACAACATGGGCATGTGACATATCAAAACACTCAGCACAATGAGAAGAACTTCCTCACGTGTATTCTGATGACTTCACATGCTCATCTCCACTTGCCTCCAAATGTTTTGACACCCTATCTTTCTGTCCACTTGCCTCCAAAAGTAACACTGACCTTTATGTCCACTCGCCTCCAAAAAGCACTGGCCTTTGCGAATACTTGCCTCGTCAAAGCCACCATCAAAGTTTGTCGCGACGAACTTTACAAATCTAGTTTAACATTTGAAAATGAATTAGTTGTGAATTAACAAATATAATTAAGTTCATAATTAATAAAAGTAAACATTAAAACTTGCTTCATCATCACTTCGGAATTTGACCTGTTAACTGTTAAAGCCAGGCTCATTAAAGTGCTCATGTTGGCCAGAACAGGCATAATTTTACCCCTCGGTGATATAAACGTTCTTCAACGAAGGTGTTTATCACTCTTATATGGTTTATTCTTTATGAAAACACATATTCATTGTGTTGTTAATGTGTTGTATTAATGCTGGAGTTCATCCTGTGTACTGTGTTCAAGAAACCTCCATTGCCTGATTAAGTTCTAATATCTGTCTTAAATTAAAGATCAAACTTCAAGCCATAAATAATCCCTTTTAGCCAACATCATCCCCTGAGCTGTGAGCTTAGTGGGGGTTCTCTGTACACAGTTACGGGGATAAATCAGCTCACCAGGAGTTAAGCGAAAGACAAAGCACCCAAGGTTAAGAGCCACCGGGGCCAGATGGTAACAGTTTGAGCTTGGGGAATGCTCGAGTCACTAACAAGCCTCCTAGCATGTCAGTGTGCTGCTGATGTACATGGAGGAGAAGACAATGAATGTTGGAAAGCAGGAGGGCCTCAGGCTTCATGGGGCTGTGAGATGTGGTGCAAATCATCACACATTAGACTGTGCTGTGAGAAAAACTTTACATGCTTTGTGGGGGTCATAGATATGTGTGTTATGTATATGTAGTATGTTAGTATGTTAGTCACAACATTTGTGATAACCCTAATCCTAAATCTACCTCTGAGATTTAGTAAACTAATTAGGAGAAAAATGCTGGTGACATCCAGTTTCAGTAACTTCAAATATGTACCTGTCAGTAGTGGAACCTGTTGTGGTCTTCTCAGGTTGTAACTCATCCACCTCAAGGCTGAAAATATCATGAATTCTGAGATGCTTTTCTGTTTACACTTTGTGCAAAGAGTGGTTATATACTGTACTGTACTGTAAGTGACTGCAGCCTTCAGTCTGAACCTCTCTGACTATTCTCCTCTGACCTTGAGGCATTTCTGTCTATCTGTGTTTTTTTTTTGTAGTATGTTGTGTGTTTGATGTTTCACTACGTGTATTAAGAACACATTACTCTACAAATTAAGCACTAAGGGGCCTTTTTGCATGCATATATATATATATATATATATATAGTGTGTGTGTAGGGTGAGGTGGGGTGTTTCCTATCTAATTACTTAGCTTTGACCTCCTAACACACACCACACACACACACACACACACACACACACACACACACACACACACACACACACACACACGATAAAAGTACAAGCTTTCAGAACCCTCCAGAATTATTGTTGCTTTCACACACACACCCTGAGGTAAATAAAAGATGAACAACAGCATGCTCTAGATGGGGTAGCAGACGGCATAATGCAGCCTGTGAAATATTTATAGGTTTGATTACTTCCTGCTGATATGACATTAGCTTTTGTGAATATTTCACAGACTTTGAAGGATGATGCCAAATCTTGTCATATTAGCACTTGGGTGGATATAAACGTGGATAGAAATCTCTATTTTATACATGTGCTATATTGAAATATAATTTCTAACATGCATTAAGCTTCTGCATTATTTTAGAAACCGTATTCCAGGCATGTGGCTTTTGTCATGGCTTTTTCCAGCTGTGGACGGTGTGCTGCGGTCTGCTTCAAGATGGACTGCTGATAAGACCGGATTCAATTTGGACACAGATTTCTGTCAATTTCTGTCAAGTTAGAGGAGCTACACAGGAAGTCCAAAGGGAGACTATAGCACAGATATGATCTGATAACATGAAATGTGGTCCCAAAACACGAAATAATCTTTACATTAAATTTCCTTAAGATAATTAATAATAAATGCAGCCTGTAATTTTTACAAGAAAAAAAAAGAAAGAAAATAGACCCGACTCACAAAGACCTGGACTGAAAGCAAACAGAAACAGACCATGTAAGGACTCTTTTAAAGATTTATGGATAAAGAACACTTGAGTACAATTGATGTTACAACAACCACTAATCAGACTGGGTCTCTAAATACCACCATGAGGAGTGTAAGGCTAAGTTTCTCTATTCCCTTGAGTATAAATGCTGGCTACGTTGCCACTTCTCTCTCCTCCCAGGGCATGCAGATGCTGAAAGCAATGAATAGACCCACACAATGACAAACAAGCAGACAGACAAAAGAGGCAGTGAATTATCGCCGTGTGCCGCCCTGCTAATTAAAATTTTTCCTTGTAACTTATGTCAGCTTTGTAAGAGCCCGTTGATCACCCCCCACACCCAGCACGCTCACACACAGACACACACACCCCTAGCTTTTCATTTCAGACGCGTGTGCATGGCGGGCAAATTGCAGGGACGGACCAAGGGGGCAGCGTTTACGAGGCCAAATTGAATAGTACACACACACACTCACACACACATACACACACACACACACAAACAGACATAATAATGCTCACCAACCTGACACATACACATACAAATGCATAAACACCCTCCTTTGCTATAGTTCGCCTCATATATTGGTTTCGTTCCACTACCCATTGAGGAGTTCTGATTGATCAAATACAGCACAACCTGAGCGCAGCAGGACGTCAATATGTTCCATTTATTCACCCACTAAGGCAGCTTAGCTGCTAAGAAAAGGACGCTGTGTTAGTAAGTACTTGCTGGGATCGAGTTTGCCACTCTCAATTTTAAATGATTTAAGGCGAGGAAGCACATCAAGTAAACAGACATTATTATATTTAACATACACAAACAATTCTCGTGATTGCCTGATTCTGATTGGTCAGAAGGGTTACTATAACAGCAACTGGTTTACAGTAGTTCCTATAGTAACAGCTTACACAGATACCCAAATATGGCAGATTCTCCACATAAACAGACTAAAGGTTGTTGAGATGAGAGAGTCTCCAGTGTCAAGGTGTTGTCAGAGGTAAAGCTCTGAATAAAGAATAAAGCTTTTTTGTGATGCAGAACAGATACAGTATTGTAACTTCATGGTTTTTGTAACATGACATGCTGTGTTGTTTATCTTGAACAGAAAGAATAAAGACAGGGACTTGTACGGAAACAATCGTTTCTAGCTGCTGTAATGCAAGTGATAAAAGGAAGTAACTTGTATCATCACAGTCATACCATTTTTGAAACTACTGTATTTGATACATAGCGAAAATTGTGATATCCTTCTTTTAGCTCGGTAGCTAATTATTTTCTGAACAGTTGCAGCAACATTTAATTTAAAAATGTGTGCATTTTTACTGTTTTTTTTCTTACACGTAAGCTTCGTCCAACTAGAAACTAATAACACAAAGCAAAGCATTACATAACATTTTCAGAGTGTTGCAAGAACATTATTTTTGCAGCGATATTTATTTAACCTGTCAAATACAAGAATATAATAAATATGATGATAATTTTCTCCATTGTTTGGATGTTAGTTAATTAGATTTAAAAAAGCTTATAAAACACATGTAGTACAGTTTCATTTTTTTAAATATGTTTCTTGGCTAAATAAGGATTCTTAGCAAAGATCTCTATATTCAAATACTTTAAAACCCAGGGTGTTGTGCTGTTGATTAGACAGAGAAAGAGAGAGAGAGAGAGAGAGACAGAGACAGAGACAGAGGGAGGGAGGAGAAGCACAGACTGACCTCTGCTCCAGAGGCTGAATCAGCAGGCTCAGCTGGGAAAGCTTTTAGCCACTTACTGGACAGATGCACTGCCCTGAGCCATAATCTGTATCTCACTTCAAGTGACAAATTGCAGGCAGCAGTGTGGGTATATTGCATTATATATTAAGTCCCGCCCAGTCAGTAAGTTATACGCTGCACCCTTGCTATACACCCCTCTCCAAAAGGCCGTCGGCTGCCTCCTATAATCTGAGGATCTGCCTGCCTGGGATTTGTTTTACAGCATTCAATTAGAAAAAGGGCACAACCTGTGACTAAATTTAAGTCACTTAGATGCACTGTGACTTCCTCTCTCTCTCTCTCTCTCGCTCTCTCTCTCTCTCGCTCTCTCGCTCTCACTCTCTCTCTCTCTGAATCTCTTCTCCACTACTGTATTTTATGGCATGGATTTGGCTTTAGCAGTTAAATTAGGCTTCAACCACAATAAGAAATATTATATGAGTGAGTGTGAATAAAGCTACTTCAAAACGACAGTCTGAAAAATGACCCGATTTGAATGTAATTTGACCTGGTTTTCTCTGCCTGCCTTTCTCACACACACACACACACACACACACACACACACACACACACACACACACACACACACACACTCATATACACACACACACAAACACACACTTCACCAGCAGTCTAAAGGCAGTAAATAAGAAGGATCATCCAACGCCTGCAGTCATCTGCTTAGAGCCGGCTGGACTGGGAGGGATGGAAGGATGAGGGTTAGGGAGGGTAAAACACTGAAAACTAGGCTGTCTCTCCAGCTGGGAAGAGGAGGAGAGAAGAAGGGAGGGGAAAGAAACCCTCCACTATGAATTCTTTTGACAACCAGCCATATGGGCAAATGCAGGAGGAACAAGAGGCTATTCTGATCCGCCATGATTTCAACTGACAGAGGATTTACTGATCACATCTAAATGATTTCTACATAGAGCTTAAACGACAGAATACAGACAACTACAGAGTCAAGTGGAAGTTTCACTTCCTGTATTCACATCCAACATGATTGCCTGAATTATTTCACAACAGGATCATTTGATTCTCTCTAAGCTGCTGTAAATTAAATACATTTTTATAAGTAACGTCTAAAAATTTACAATTGACTACCAAAGAGAGAAAAAGTTATTAATTATTATTATTATTATTTTATTCTTTCAACTTTTACTCAAGAAGGACTATACTGGAAGGATGTGAAATGAGGTAACCTAGAGTGTAAATATATGAATTAGCAATTCTTAGCTAGCATTTTTACCTCAGATTTCTTTCCACGACTGCAAGTGTCTTGGTCATTTTAAAACACCATTATAGTGTAGATATACTGTATATGTGTGTTGAAAGAGAGTTCTATTGTGGTGCATCATAGAGTGGGTGCGCTCCACATCAACACATATACCCCTTCGTACAGTTATAATATGATGCTAGGTGCAGCTTGCTTAATTAGCAATAGGTGCAGCTAACTGGTCACAAACATCAGTCTTACTATATATCTTGCCGCTGTATATCGTTAGAAGAAGCATTACAGAATTGTTTCTATCTTTTAAGTCATTTTTTTAGCACCAGCACAATCAGTGACATTTATGTTGTCATTATCTGACCTGACAAGACAGGACAGATCTTATCTGGCAAATAAACAGACAGTTGACCTTCATTTTAATTGAGGATATGATTTCTGAACTTGTTAGTTTAATGACAGATTTCTATCAGCACACTTTTTTCAATAATATAGGCAAATTCCCAAGATATAATTTCTGTCCAAATAAGAAATCTACTGCTATCTTTGTTTCTTATATTAAAGCAATTTCACCGTATTTTTCTTATTGATTTTATTGATATTAATATTGACGATATAGAAAATGATTACTGTCAAATTTGGTAAATATATTTATCAAAATTATATTCTGTTTGATTTTTGGAATTCTTAAATTCATACCTTGTTTGGTTCCACATATACTATTAATACTTTAATATTTAAAATATAAATTTTCTTTTTTTTTTTTTTTTTAAAAATAGAATTATAAAAAACAACTACATTTTAGTCTGAGTGATTGGAAATCACCGCATTTTTTTTTCTAATGTAGTATTGTAATACTATTTCCACAACAGTAAAAATCAAACTTCCTACTTATAATCCATTGATCCACTGTAGACAATCTTCCCTTTCAAAACCACAGGAAAATATTTGTCCACCCTACGCAAGTGCAATGACTTTAGTTGTGTTACATTCATTTCCCTTGGGCAGGTTGTTAGCCGAATGCACATAATGCTAATATTTGCTTAGCTTAAAAGGGAATCCCTCGGCCTGAGCACACAGGGCCTCACAGCTTGACAGACGAACCTAATGACTGCCATGATTAATTGGAGCCCTAAGGATAGGTTTTTTTTTTTTTGTGAGGGGGTGAGGTGTGTGTGTGTGTGTGTATGTATGTGTGTGTGTGTGGGGGGGGTTGATAGTGGCTGCGGCTGCTGTAACCTGCTGATTCTCTTGTGTCAGAGTCTATGCTGGGAGCTAGCGAGGGCTGGGGGCTGTAATTTTTATTGTAAAGACCAGGCTTGTGTCTGAAATAATTAGATCTGCTCATGCCAATTGAATCCTGCAGTAATGCCTATGAGGTTGTCTGTATACATAATGTAATAAAAAATAGCAAATTAAAAAAGCATAGAAAATCGAAGCCAACAAAAATGTTGATTAGATGTGCACAAAATACAAATACAGGCTTACTATGAAAAAATGAAAATATAGCATCGTTTTAGTCATGGGACTATATGAGCGAGAGATCATTTATATTCCCTCAGACAGCTTAAAAACCAGCACGTAACCCAAAAGATAAATGATACCCATCTCCCCAAAATGTCCTTTTATAAACACTGCCATATAAATCAAGCAAAAGACAATGCACCACTAGGTCAGACATGTTTACATACACGAATCCTTGTAAGCGTAAGCCCTGAAGTCAAATGGACGCTACTTAACTCCCAGTCTGCTTTTCCCACTCTGTGTGTTGGAGATCTAATTCGCAAGTGGCACTCTAAAAAGGTTCCCAGAGCAGGCAGCATTTATTCAACCCATCACCTAGCTCCAGAGATTACCAAAATGTTTATATGTTCATTAATCCTGAGTTTCCGCTAATGTATCACTGACAGTGAAGTAACATCTACACATCAGTGCTGCTAAACCTTCTGTGTCAGAGCGAACACCTTTAGAGAGTTAATTCACCTTTTAATTAAAAGAAATAAGCATTTTTAACATTTTTGCTTGGAACAGATTACAAATCTAACAATTTCATGACTCCAGTATGCATGTACTAAATGAAAAGAATGAAAGCAAGAGAGAGAGAGAGAGAGAGAGAGAGAGAGAGAGAGAGAGAGAGAGAGAGAGAGAGAAAGAAATGCGTAGGTGGTTGGCCACTGATAAATGGAGACCATCTGATGCTTGAGAGAAATAAAAGAACCCGGTGAAGTACCCGCACCTGTCAAGCCTTATTGAGTGAGTGTAATTTAGTGCAAAGCTACATTGTGGGATGACTTTATATATGACTGAGAGGCAGCAATTGGAATCATTCATCAGCCGCATGTTACAGTAGGTATAGACAAAAGGCTCTGACTCTCCACAAGATGCATGATGCTCTCTGATGCCCTTGCTGGCTGGCAGAGATGGCCAAATTCAAGACAGATGTCTGTGTTTCAGATGCCTAAGTGCTCGCAAAGAGAAAAGAAAATAGAGTCCAACTGTTTGGTTGGGGAAAACAGAATCTTATCTTCAGAAATTAAATCAAATTGGGGCACTTGAGGGCAGGTATGGTAATGAGAAGAATTTTTGGAAGGTTATCTTGGAATGACGCCGAAATTGAAGGACTTACTGTGACACCTTTGACACCATCCCCTTCAACTCTCCTTTTTTATTATTATTATTATTTTCACTAAATCCCACAGTGACCAAAAAAAAAAAAAATAAGTGAACCATACACAAAGAAAGGTCTGATAAAGAGAACCCAATAAAAACTCTGGCACATAATAGACCACCTGTGTCTAAAACAAATGCAAGGCACTCGGTGCACAATGCCTTATTATGTGCATAAAAATGTTCAAACAAATGAGTGCATCGTGTGTTACCATTATTTTCTGCACTACCATTAGGCCTGCTGATGCATCCAGAAATACTGTTTGGCCTCTTCTACTATTACAGATGGAGTACAAACAGAATTCATTGTGTTGTTATTAGCCCAGTAGGGTTTTAACTGTAGAGTGTACTGCAAAAAGCCCACCAATCTCACCAATCTGAATCTGCTTGAGAATCTGCTTGATCCGTTTTTTTTCAAGCTCTGCATCTAGCTAATAGCAGTATTACCTTCTTTCCGAGACGGGGAGAAGTGATACAGTGAAAACTGTAATTAAAATGTCTAATTGGCATATTTCATAGAATGAAGTAAATTACTAGAGCCTCACCAAATAATTGAAAAACAAAGCAATTACCTTCCACGGGCTCTATTCACTATGATAATTGCTGGAGGGGATGATTCTGGCATATGAAAAAATTATCACTCTTTCTGCCTCCCTACGGAGTGCTGACTTTCACCTATCCACCTCTGGATACATAACAGCAGTTTCCACTGACTGTTCATCATCTTTCTGATAGTATTCCATAGATACAAGATATACAGTGCGTCTCAGTACATACATACTGTAGGTGATTGATTTTCGTGAATGCCTACGTCTCGGTTGGTCCTCAGCACTTCCAGTCATTTTGAATGAAGTTTGGCAACAGTATTGTTTATGATGTACTTGTCTTGTTTCCTGTTAAAGTCCATGGCAAGCTTGCATCAGTTTCCCATGAGAATGATTTTAATATGTTCTTCTTTTGTCAAAGCAGTCTTCAAGGTGATCTGAAAAAGTATGCAAAGTTTAGAAGACAATTAGTTAAAAAGTGCAATTTTGCTCTACGTATGAAGACATAAATGTCACAGTGTAAGATGAGTTTAAGGCATTGTGACTTGAAATAACCACAGACACAAGTTTTCATCTATCACTACTATCATTTATTGGGCAACATATATATATATATATATATACAAATGAGTGTGTGTGTGCCCTGCGATGGGTTGGCACTCCGTCCAGGGTGTATCCTGCCTTGATGCCCAATGACGCCTGAGATAGCCACAGGCTCCCCATGACCCGAGGTAGTTCGGATAAGCAGTAGAAAATGAATGAATGAATGAATATATATATTTACACACACAAAGATTGCAAACACTCACCAGCTTCCATTTTCCGGAACCAAACCTGTTGAAAGTCTTAATGGTGGTTGGACATGTGTTGAATTGTGTGTTCAATTCAATTCAATTCAATTCAATTCAAGTTTATTTGTATAGCGCTTTTTACAATGGACATTGTCTCAAAGCAGCTTTACAGAACATAAACTTAGAACAGAAGATAAACATAAGGAGTAGTATAAAGAATTAATATAATAAAAATTCAAAATATATATAGTTGTGTGTTTGTGTTTATTTATTTTCATTAATGTATATGTTGTTGCCAATGATTGTTGCCCATATTCCTATAGTTAGAGGAGAGAACCCCCTGCCAATTTTAGAATGGTTAGATCCAGGGGCGGGACTAAGAGAATAAAATGGCTCCCACACAGTCAGATATTGTAGGAGTTGGTGTTTGTAGACGGTGTACCAAGTAAATGCTATGGTCTTACTGAGGCGGTTCAGGTCAATTGATTTAGCTGAACTAGCTTAAATATTTTGTGTATAGGTTAAAATTTGTACAGTTTTATTTTTCTTTGTGGATTATTTTATTACTTACACCTTGTGTGCACTAATAAATCACCCTTCACCTGACTCCAAGTGGCTTCTGTGTCACATTTGCCTCCTATCCCCCGGTCAAATCCTAACAATACACATTTGGGAGACCCTGAATACATCATATAATATCTTCAAACTATGTATGGTATTGCAGATTTCCTTTCGGCTTTCCTTTAAGACAAACGGGCCGGAAAGAAAACAGTGATTCTGGGATGCTCAGGGATATGTGACACATAGGAAGTGTGTTAGGTTAAAAACTCACCATTATATTAAACAATAGCTGTCTACTTTATTAGGAACACTGGCACAACTGCATAATTATGACGTGATCTAATCAACCAATCATGAAGCAGCAGCAGCATAATTCATAAAGTCGTGCAGATTCAGGTCAAGAGATTCAGCTAATGTTCCAATTAACATCATCAGAATTTGGACTCTCTGTGACTTTGAACATGTCATGAATGATGGTACCAGATGGGCTGGTAAGCGTAGTTCTCCTGACACATACAGAAGCCTTGAGTTTACATGGAATGGGGCAAAAAACAAAAAAATATCCTGGCTAAAAGAAAAATACTCCCACACTAAAGATAACTGGGCAGTCTCACAAAGATAAGGATACAAATCCAAATCATATAACACAGACTCCTTATACACTTACAGAGTGAGAGCGTGAACACACTGCATTGCTTCTTGGAGATTGAATGGCAGCGTGTGCATTTTAAAAGTTGCTTCTATCTAAATACGTCAATCTTTTTGGAGGCCCCAGTTACTCATTCATTCATTTTCTACCGCTTATCCGAACTTCCTCGGGTCACTGGGAGCCTGTGCCTATCTCAGGCGTCATCGGGCATCAAGGCAGGATACACCCTGGACGGAGTGCCAACCCATTGCAGGGCACACACACACTCTCATTCACTCACACAATCACACACTACAGACAATTTTCCAGAGATGCCAATCAACCTACCATGCATGTCTTTGGACCGGGGGAGGAAACAGGAGTACCCGGAGGAAACCCCTGAGGCACGGGGAGAACATGCAAACTCCACACACACAAGGCGGAGGCGGGAATTGAACCCCCAACCCTGGAGGTGTGAGGCAAACGTGCTAACCACTAAGCAACCGTGCCCCGGCCCCAGTTATAATTCATTCAATTTGATCATGACGAGTTCTACTGAACTTTTTTGTTATAAGTAATATAGACATCTAATAGACAGGAATATGATAAAAAATCGGAACATGAGTTCAAAAAGAACCCACTATGTACGAATTAAACTATGATGTGCTGTAACAGGAAAATAATCAACATTGGAGGGTTTTTTTTGTGGCACAACAGGAAGTAGAGTTACTGTTACCAACCCAAAGTTGATTATCTTCTTATATTATGAGATTATTTTTGTTGCTAACAATTTTTTATTTATTAAAAATGGCATTGGAATTTTAATCCATTTATATTCTGTTTAATGATGAATGTGCACATATCGAGTGCTATCTCTTATGTCACCTGACTGTCGTTGTGTTTCCGGTCTCTCCTTTTTACACTCTCTTGAAGTTAATAAGACAAAAAAAAAAATCCACTGTGTTACAGAGAATCCAGAAAATTCTCTCTCTTTAAGACTTTACCATGTCAGAAAATATTAAGAGTTTAATGATATTGTTAAAAAGTGCTGACACTGGAGACTCAAGAAAGAACAAGAAAATATCAACTATCGTCAACTATTACACACTTTAAGGTGCTATAATTCCTCCCAACAGAATTTAAGGCTGATGGTACCTTTGACCTAGTGGTCCAGTGTTGATATATTTATTGATAGAGACTTTAAAATAGTTTAGCATGTCGTTCTGGATAAAGGCGTCTGCCAAATGTCTTAAATGTGAATGTAAATGCATTAACAACTGACCAATCAAAATCAAGAATTCAATAATGCTGTATTTTAAAACCACGAGTAACCTTTTTGGCTATTTTTCTCATGCTTCACCTGTTCATTAAAGTAAACCATTTTGCTTTGTCTTTCGTCACCACGTTGGTCAGGATTTCATTTAAAACATCAGCTGACACCATGATGGATTTTATGGCAATAAGATCATGGAAACTTGAAGAACATGGGGGTAATTGGGCATTGCAAGGCTGACTTCACCCATAACCTGTCTGTCATGGAGGTCTCTCTCATTGCTTATGAGCAAATGTTGTGCTACTCTTGTCTCCAATCCATTTAGTAAGTGTAAAGACAAGGGTGGAATGCCAGTTATGTCTTTTCTGTAGCTGGCTGTGGGCTAGCTGACGCCAACGAGAGAGCCCAAATGTGACTATTGGGTTACAGAGTTGTTCCATGTGTATTTAGTGTGAAACGTGAGAATAGATCTTTAGCTGAGGAACTGAATGTCATTGTGATGGTTAAAACCGGTACAATGTAAATCATGTAAAAATGCATGTATTAGTAGAGCTTTTGAATAACGCTCACTAAAATATAACATTCAATTTAATCTTAAGTCAAGAAACGTCCTGGCTAAAGATTTTTAGCTAGCTTTATAGTTTTATAGTTTATAGTTATAAGAAAAAAACACAAAGCTATCATGCACAGAGTTAAACAATAGAGTGTGACAGAGATTAAAACACTTAATTCAGTAAACAGGCCACTTCCTGTTTGGCCCTATAAAATAATACAGACGACAAGATACGTAGCTGCTCCCCGAGGCAGGCTGTTGACTACAACTGAAAAAGGTGTCAGTTTCCCCAGAGTTACATGAAGCATGAAAGCAGCTTGTTGTTCGGTGCAAGGGAAAGCTGGGGGGGATTTGCCCTTTAACCATCTTCTCACTCTTTCACTCCCGTCCGTAGAAGACCTGGATTTGTGAGTGGCTTTTCTGTGACACTTGACATGAGAAGACTTGTCGTGTCAGTGTACTGCTCCGGGCTGTCACAAAGCTAAATCCCTCTATTTCTCAACCTGGCTGCTGTTCTACCTTTTCTGTGCTCCTTCAGTTCCTTCAGTTCACCTGCAGCTACAGGCTTTGTGGTAGGTAATGGAATGAATGCAAAAACAATCTGTCTAACTGCCATTTCTAGAAACAGCCTCTAAATACTGACATCCACTTTTTTGGGATAAAATACCTAACCTTTTGTACAATGGGAAATTGCATAGAGTATTCTCTCTGTTAGTGAACGATCATGTAGAAATGGTGGCGTGAAATGTTTTGCCCATTTGTTCAGATCGTGCCAAAAATTGAGATTATCCTAACAACTTGGAGAACAGCTGCATTCTAGCTGTCTCTAGTCTCGCTTGTGTATCGTGTAAATCGGATTACGTTATCTCTGAGCCAGCGAAAGATTGTTTATAGAACTCAGAGGGTTTTTTTTTTTAGGTGCAGGCATTCAAACATGGAAGTAAATAATATTAGAAGTCAAAAGTCATTCTAGGATTTCGGAAGCTGTTATGAAAATACAAAATACCTGCTGATTTCAACCCCTATATGCATAAACTATTATAAAACACATGCAGAGACATGTTTAGATGTTTAGATGATCTAAATTACTAATTAAAGGTAATGTGGAATAAATATATTCACGATGAAAAAAAATTGACTTTACACAAACAGTTGTGTGTGAAGTTATTAACTGACATTTTTAGATAGATCGTAGATAGATAGATAGATAGATAGATAGATAGATAGATAGATAGATAGATAGATAGATAGATAGATAGATAGATAGATAGATCTTTTTCTTCTTCTTCTTTTCTTTTTATCCCAGTTTCTAATAGCATGCTCAGCAAGTTTTTCATTGGCTCTATGATGTGTTATTTAAAACAGCTCATGTTAGTTACAGTCTAATATGCTTGTGTAGAAAGTTTAGACAGTCTATGAGTAATGATCTATGAGTGTGTAAATGTGTGAGAAACTGAAATGTTGTTACTATAGTATCCTATTATAATCTTCTAATTTAGATATTTCCAGGTAAATTCCTATGGCATGCATATAATCCTATCCCTATAAATGAAAAAATGATCAAATATTCCATCAACAATAAAATCTGATCAAATTCCTGGTCAAAAAGCTTTCTTTACTGTCTAACAGACAAGACAGAGTGATCACCTTGCTGGAGGAATTAGCACAACTAACCCTACACAACCCCCTCTCCCCTTCTCTGTCTTTTTTTTTTTTTTGCCTAGACAGACATTCAAACCCAGAAAGCCCTTGGCGCCAGAAGACAAACATAGCAGTCCCTCAGCTTGATACATCAGCCGGCTGAGCTTTCACCGCTTCTCCCTGTCTGTCAGGGGACAGCAAACCCCACATTTACTGTCCCTGCAAATCCCTGCTAATCTGATGAAGAAAGCAGATTTACTTTCCATTTGATGCGGCATATCGGTTTGATCCACCGTCCCGTACATAATTTCCAACAGTTCAGAAAAAAAAACACAGCACAAATGCTGCATGTCATATTTATTTAAATGGGAACGTGAATAACAAATGCTGATCGACAAGCCAATGGTTAGGATGATTGCTGAATATTCTGAGGTGATTAAACAACAGCATGCATATGAATTGCACATGATTTGGAGTCTTATTAGAATATTTGCCCAGGCTTTGGTTAGATTTTACATTTGCCTTCATTATTATTTAATGAGCTATCAGTTATCTACATTATCTTTGTTAACCGTACAATGTTTATTTGTTTGCAGTGTCAACTTTGGGATATAAGACTGCTGAACAATGAATCTGTTACAGCTGAGCAATGCAGAAATGCTTTGGCTCATCAGTGGCATAATAAGAATTTACACAAACACACACACACACACATGCCCTGCGATGGGTTGGCACTCCGTCCAGGGTGTATCCTGCCTTGATGCCCGATGACGCCTGAGATAGGCACAGGCTCCCTGTGACCCCAGGTTGTTCGGATAAGCGGTAGAAGATGAATGAATGAATGAACACACACACACACACACGAAAAAGGCAGCTAAACAGCTGGATTCATGATAGAACATTTTCTAGTGTTAAGTTTGTAATGAGATTTCTGGGGTCATGCCGTGTTGCCTCTCAGTACAAACCCATGTAAACAAAAAAGTCATAACCCTCTCAGTTAAAACACAAAACACTAGACTTTGTTGTGCAGTGAGTACTTAGTCATAGAATATACAGTAATCTCTGCTCTGAGGGTATTTTAGGAAAAATGTGATGAGTAAATAATCCACCTTGCTTGACTTCATTAGTGTTACACAGGTCAACATGGAGGTAAAAGTATTAGCCCAAGAAAATAACATTTTTGGGGACACTTCACTTATAAACATCCGATTGACTGTCACTGATAGGCTGTATAAATCTACAGTCCGGCCTAGAAAATAATCAGCCCCAGCCTCTTGTTTTAGTTTTTATTTTCTTACACTTGCTTCCATTAGTACAAAATAATCAAGCTTAAATCTTAATGTTTGTTCACAGCTACGAATCAGACATGAATACCAACATTCATTCATTTTCTACCGCTTATCCGAGCTACCTCGGGTCACGTGGAGCCTGTGCCTATCTCAGGTGTCATTGGGCATCAAGGCAGGATACACCCTGGACGGAGTGCCAACCCATCGCAGGGCACACACACACACTCTCATTCACTCACACACTACGGACAATTTTCCAGAGATGCCAATCAACCTACCATGCATGTCTTTGGACCGGGGGAGGAAACCGGAGTACCTGGAGGAAACCCCCGAGGCACAGGGAGAACATGCAAACTCCACACACACAAGGCGGAGGCGGGAATCGAACCCCCAACCCTGGAGGTATGAGGCAAATGTGCTAACCACTAAGCCACCATGCCCCCTTGAATACCAACAATGAAAACTTATATTTCTGTCTTTTTTTATTTTGGGAGACAGGGGCTTGTCTGTGGAAGCTCAGCCACCTATGTTAATTTGTATTGTAAGTTCAGTGGTGTCCAAATAGCATGCAGAAGAATCAATAAAATCAGCTGTCTACACTCAAATAGCAAACACGACTTCAAAAACATTCACTGAATCAGTACTAATCCTAGCTTGCACACCTAAATCTTAAAAATGCATCTTTTTTTTTCTTTCAGAAATTACCATTTCCATCATGCAGCACACAAATCATCTAGATTTCCATCGTTTTCACTCTCCATCCAAAGCATAGGATCTCATTTACTCTTTTCACTCAGTCTGTGACCTAAAAATTTTTTTCCGAGAAGATTATAACTGTTTGTGATTGTGTATTGTTTTGTAGTCAAGCACCAAAGATACTTACTGTATTTCCTATTTTTATAAGTAAACTGAGATGCACTTGAACTGAATTCAAGAGAGAATTGAATTAAATGTTGAATATAATATTGCAAATGTATATAGTGTCAAATAAATTTGATGAAAAATGCCATCTCGTGATGCTTAGAGCCAACTTCATAAACAGTGCATTGATGCTGTCTTGGCAGTTTTGCCTTCCTGAGTGTTGAAATTCTCCTTTCTTGCAAAGGAATATTAAATATTGCATCACATATGATTTAAACATAAGCAGCTTTCCAAGTGCAGTCTACCAATAAGGCTCTTTGCAAATAAACATCAGGTATTCTGCATTTATAAACATCATCGATGTTAATTCATTTAATTAAGAATTCAGTGCAAGTTGACCTCAAAAAAACCCCCAAAAAACAGGCTCTTTGCACCAAACAGAATGTTAGTACCTTCACTAAAAGTGATGAAATCTGGTCTTGGATGTAGCTAGAGGCAAGAAGGTACCTGAGGGACAAAACAAGGGAAAGGCATTCAGCATCACATTTAATCGTCTCTGACACATCATCACCATAATTGTGCCTCTCAATCTGAGCAGAGGGTCGTGGCACCAGCACTGAACCCAGGCACGCTGGCCTAGGAACGCCATCTGTCACACCGGTGTCAAGTGGCTCTTTTCTCCAATGATTAGCATGGCCGCCTCAGGTGGGCCTGGACCAAGGGAGCCATATGGTGTGTAGAATGGTGAAGTGGCTACAGTGACCTGAATGAGATGACCGTACAGTCATTTAGTCTAGAACACACTACTGTATATTGTAGTCATAGAGGTACATAGTATCGTAAAATAGCACATTGTAGACCTCAAAGTAGTTCTCCGGTCCCAGTCTAGATTATGGAAATGTTCTTGGAGTCTATCAGTGTAGAAGATGGAAGGATGATTGATCATCAGTAATTATCAATTGATTAAAAAGGATTTTAAAGATGAAATATGCTTGAGTAAGGTGGCGCAAAGTGGTCTCTCCCGAAATGGGCAAGTGCCACGCCTCACCAAGCACCCATGCCAAGCAACATTTTTACGGCAGTGGAGGCTCAAGTGGTAAGGCTCTGGGTTGTTGATAGGAGGATCAGAGTTCAAGCCCCAGCACTGCCAAGCTGCCACTGTTGGGCCCTTGAGCAAGGCCTTTATCCCTCCCTGCTCTAGGGGTGCTGTATCATAGTTGCTCCTGCGCTCTGACCCCAACCTCCTCAGTTGGGATATGTGAAGAAAAGTATTCCACTGTGCTGTAATGTATATGTGGTGATAATAAAGGCTTCCATGAACCCCAATTCATTCATTCATTCATTCATTCATTCATTCATTAAATATGTCAAGTCACATTGAAATCATCTGGCCTGCAACATGGAAGATGGGCCATTACAAAATGCAAGTATACAGTAGGTGATAGATGAGCTAGATAGCTTTAATGATCTATTCTGTTTGGAAAGAAAAAAGTTCATCATTTTATTCGATTTTATTTACCTAGTGTCACAAAATGAAATTTGGAAGTCAACCAGCATAAATAATGGAAGATAACAATTATGCCTAGATTGAGTAATTGATTGATTGATTGATTGATTGATTGATTGAATGATTGATTTTTATTTTGTTTGTTACTTAGTTTGTTAGTTAGTTTTTGGTTTAATGGTCCATGTCCATGTCCAGGTATGTGTCTAAACTGATTCATTTGCACCCATAAAACATCCCTTTAGAAACTGAGATTACATGCCCAAAAAAGTACAACTGACTTTTCAGATATTAAATTTGTTTAATTCCAAAGTTTAATTAATTAATTGTTTAATTAAGTCCATTTCAAGCGGCTAGTGACACAATGATATCATTCGCTAGGCTTTAATAATGAGAAAATTATGCTTAGTGTCTAAAACCTATGACTAAATATTACTGCGGTTAAATTGAATTCACGTTAGGTTTTTTACTGCATGTTCACTATCAAAAAGCCAACCACATTTAAATAGAGACCATGAAAATATTTCATTCACAGCTCATAAAAAAGAACACCATTATTTTCCTTTCATATTCATAGTATTTTGTAGAACATTCTTGCTGGCTTTAATCAACATTAGCAGCATTGTTTAGATTCAGCTTCATTCTTCCAAGAATGTCTTCGAGATCTGAACCTCCTCATGGCTATCAAGAACAAACAGTATATCCAAAAACCTAATTTACATATTGCTTACTCTAAGTACTGTACATGTGATACGATTCATTCAATTAGCTGTTACACATAGTTTATCTCAGTGCACACAATATAGTGATGTTGTTCATTCACTATTTTGGATGATGTAGGGATCCATAGTATATGACAGATGTTAGTTAACCAGTCAGGAAGGTGGAAGAAGATAGTGGATGTTCTAATAATCTAGTGTAAATAATAGAAGACCTTGTCATAAATCATAAAGGCTAGATAATGGAATAAATCATTGTGGCCATCCAGTCAAGAGGAAGGAAGACGACACTGGACACTGCAATTATCAAGTCTAGATGATGGGGAAATGTTGAGGATCACACATATAATGATCATTTGATCATAAATGAAATCTATGTGACTTTTTCCCTCATAAGGGCTTTAAAAACAATCTGCATCGACACCTACACGTATTTATCGTTTCTTAATGGAGAAATGCCGCAAATTACAAATTCATTAATGCAAACAGACTTGTTATTTTGCAATTAAGCAAAGCACACAATCCTCCAGTCTATTAAATCAGTATCGTATGTGTGTTTGCGGGTGTTATCAAGATCGCAAGGCGTCATTGTTATTACAAACATCCACATCTTTAGTAAATCAGTTACAGATGACGGAAGAAGACATTTGGCAGTGTAAACATTTAGTCTACCTAGATTAAAGATTCAAGATTTTTATTTGTCATGTAAACAGTTATATTCAGTATACACCTTGATATGAAATACCTGCCACTACCACTAGATGTGCATATAAATAAACTAAGAACTAAGTTAAAAAAAGAATGAATAGAAAAAAATAATAATTAAGAAAAAGAGGTAGTGAATGTAATGTGAAATTATCAGAGGTGGGAGTAAGTCACACATGTGCAAGTCACAAGTAAGTCTCAAGTCATGAATGTCAAGTCAAAGTCAAGTCGAGTCTTTTTTTAATATTTGTCAAGCAAGTCTCAAGTCTCAATTTTGCGACTTAAGTCTGATTCAAGTCAAGACATATGACTCGAGTCCCCCATCTCTGGCAATTATGTCACATGTAATAACAGAGAGTGAAAAGTGAAAAGTGTTTCACATCGTTGCATTGACCTGGATTCAAACCCAGTTGCTGTAGAGTTTCTAACCACTGAACCATCACGTATAGAGGAATAAGATCAGTCATGCTGTAGTCCTTGTCTCTGTGTGAAAGAAGCAGGTTAGAAAATATGAGATTGGATACTAAGCAATGAGAAACAAATGTCAGAATTTCTTGAACTATACTGTATTCATCACAACTCTTCTCTCCTGGCATCTAGGTGGTGGAATGAACTTCTTCTAGAGGTCTTCAAACAACAGGTGAAGATCTACCTCTTCTGGAAATACTTAAACTAGCACTTCTTTCTGTTTGTTTATCTGTGTGATGTATTACCTCATAACGGTTTTAGAGATTTAGACTCATGTTTTCTTAGTATGTGATCTAGCAGACCAGTATTGATGTATTCATTGAGAGAGGACTTTTGTACGTCAGTCTGGTAAGGGCATCAACCGAATGCCATAAAGAATAATGTATTTATCTAAACGATAAAGTACTTTTTATGAATAAGTACAAAGAAAGAATTTATGTTGTATTAGGGTGAGTGAACCGATTAAGGTGTCATTGATCTTGAACATTCCTCTGATAAGGACAACAGTCACATCACACCAGCAGCTGAATGCAGAGAATATATACTTTTAAAAGCTGAGATACAATTTACACACTATTACACTGTTAAAAACAAAGTCTCAAGCTAAATGTATCATTAACTATGATCAAATAAAGTTGAAGTGTTTGGTCCCTGTGTGTTTTTTTTTTCTCTTCGATTGTGAGATCGTGTAAATAAGCATCACGGTGTGAGCATGAAATTTTCACACATGCTGTAAAAGTGAGTGCACAATATTCTGGTGTGAAAAGTTTAGGAAGGTGGCCTTCTGCTCGAGTACACAATCCAAACGTTTCCATTCTGTTCTGATCGAGGACGTGATAAATAGAGATAGACAGCAGATACACTACAAAGCAACGAGTCTCCAAAAGCCCTGTCACTGTGATGCTGAAAGCCCTCTATTTGATTCTACATTATTTTCTTTTTGATACGTGAAGTGTGTGTTTTTAGCACTGTTCCTTAGTCCGTGCCAAGCTGTAATCATAACGAGGCATTGTTACAGAAAGAGTACATCTGGCAGGAGAACACACACACACACACACACACACACACACACACACACACACTTATCTGTATTACTATCCTTGCAACATATTTCCACTGGTGACCTCTATGTTACCACGAATAAAATAAAATAAAATCATAACCTGTTATAATGCAAACTTAAAGCATTATAATTATTTGTGAAAGGGCATCACAGTTTATAAGTGATTATAATGCATTAATCATTAAAGATAAGTTCTTTCAGAAGTGATAAAGTTACTTACTACAATTGCTTACTACTGATTATCTGTTTTTTTATTTGAATTATTTATTTCTAATATATATGACATGGTTGAATATTTGTTATTGGTGTTATAAAGTTTTAAGAACACTACTTATTCATATTGACTATCTATAATATAAAATATATAATGACTGTATTCCTGTATAACATGATATTAATGTGTTCATAGTTCATACATAGGTATACTAATACCTAATACCTAGATCTAACTCTATCTTTATCTTTGGTAACCAAAATGAACACTTTTACTTTTTATTTGTTTAGTTATTTATTTTTTTATATATTGTTTATTCAAAAAAAAACAAAACAAGTGTCCTCATAATGTCCCCACAAGGCAAGCACTGTCAGACAGGCCTATGTTTACGGCCATATTAGGTTCCCAGGAATACATAAAAACACGGCCACACACATACACGCACGCAACACAGAAAAAAGTCTCAAACACTGCTTGTGCCACTCAACTAAGAGGACTCCTGCTGAGCTGTAAAAACTGGCTACAGAAGCTGATGGTGGCTTGTGCCTGAAATCCAATGGCCTGGATTCACAAGCACATTGAAATTTCAAGCTGTCTAAAATTGGCTGAGAAAGCACACTGCCTGAGCAGGGTTAGTAACAGCTTATGCTACCTTTACACAACTAGCACATAAAAAAATAGCAGAGCCGACATAAATCACCTCATTACCCCATTTACCAGATCCGAAATGCTGCACATTAATGGCTAGGTTTATTTAAATACATTTGTGCATTGTAAAAAAATATAAATAAATAATGAAATAAAAAAGCTCTCCAAGCTGTAAATATAGTCACTTGTTCACAGGAACCTGCATTCAAGGACTTACGTTCTCAACACTGAGGCATAATTCAACCCTGTACACATTGCTCATTTCAAGACTTTTTCAAGAGCAACTAATGCACGGTGTGTGAATAGCATTACATAAGCAGTGTGTGTGTGTGTCAATAGTGAATCTTCTTCATGTGGAACCTCTATTCCTTCTAATGGCTTTCCCAAATGCAGCCAAGCATCAACGTGTGAAGGGTGATGAGTGGAAATGAGGGGGTTAATGAGAGGTCTCACAAGAGGTAAGAGTAAAAGTTATCTTATTTCATGTTCATACAACTGGTCATGGAAAATAAAAAACATTTCATTTGTGTTATAGGTGAAAAGAATCCCTCAGGCTGTCTTTATAAGAACAGGACGCATGGTATAACTTATCTCACTGGTTTTGAACATGACTCCTCCTTTAGATTGGTTCCCATTGATTACCATACAATAGGGCTTGGTGGTAACACTAAAGAAAAACTAAGCACACTTTCAAAAAGCCTAAAAACAAATAATGACTGTTGGGGTATGTTCTTTACCTAGACTGCATTAGACTTGTGCTTGACAACAGCAATTGTTTTTGAGCCGATGGGGATTCAGTCTACAGTATCAACCCTTAACACACTAGTAAATATTTCGAGTACAAGACAAACAATTTACTGATTTGAATATCTACAATACGTCAGAATGAATACATTATGTGTACACTACTTATTTAGTCACATTTGCAGGCCTGTGACATAAGCAATAGCTGTTTATAAACCATTTATAAGCTATATATAGTATAAGTAAGAGGGAAAAACACAACAAAAAGCATTATGTTATAGGATTTTGTATTTTTTTTATTTATTCCATGAACAATGTCTGTCATACTTTTTAGCTATTTATAGTTATGTTTTATACTGGAACATTCATGAGACAAGTTGATTCCTGGTTCACTTGCATTATAGCAAATATACACAGCTGTTGAAGCTAATAATAAGGAAAAAAAGCCATTTGTCATGTTACCTAGAAACAAGAAAGCTCAAACTCCTCTGTTATGAGCATTTTCCTGTGATGGAAAACCTTAACTGACACTTCATGTCAATCACTATATGCTTTTCTTCGTTACTTAAAAGCACATAATTTATCTGTCTATTATTAGGCGTAGTTAATACAAAGCGTCTGCCAAACAAACCCCTGAGAATGAGCTATGGAAATTATGTATTAGAATGAGCATATTAATATAAAGCTGTGAATTGCTGTGGTAGAAATATGATATATGTGATATGACCTCACATACTGCAACAAGACAGATGAAGTTCGCCTTGGTTGGTTAATTACAGATAGTTAGTCATTTAACCATATTAATTTTCTAGAATTTTGTGCTAGCATAAAAGGTTGACCAGTGAATAAAATATTTCTAATAATATTTTCATGCAAAGCTCTCTTTTGTTGGGGATCATGGATCATATATTTATATATGTGTGACACATTTAAAACTTTTTGTGTTTTATATATTATTATATAAATATGTTATGAATATTTTATATTTTGTTATTTTGTGTATCATTCAGTTAATGTTTTAATTTCCATCATGCACACTTTTACTTTTTGGCAACAGGGGTTAAATCTTCACTAGGCCATCTTAACTAAGCATTCAAACCCCTTGTGATGATAATAATAATAATAATGATAATAATTTTTCTTTAGATAATCCTCACTCAGCATTCCAGCTGTCTATGACTAGCATCAGGACTGAACGATCAGAGCAATTTAGGTTTCATAATAAAGCCAGAAAAGGATTAATGAATGAATGAATTCAGTAGAAAGATCTGGGAATTGCTAGAAATAATCAAATATAGTTAAATATATAGAAGAATTAAGAATAAACTCAGCTAAACAACTATGTTAAAAACAATGAAAATAAAATATACAGTATTTATGATGATCTGTGGAGAATCTGTGAGTGAATGTACATTTGTGTGCAACGATGTGGAAAGGCATCATAATGAGAAGAACACAAGAAATAACTGAATGTTTCCTGTAATCAGCTAAAAAGATTAGATAATATACATATAATAGGCTACTACACCTACTACATTTCAAAACTTATATAAACTGCTGAATAAGGAATACAAATATATATCACCTGCTTATTGTATACTTGAATGACATGCAGGACAGAATTAGGATCATGGCTCTGCGTCTGTATTTTAAAATGCACAAATCATATGAATGTGTCACTCATTAGTATAAATAAACCCAAACATACACATTATGTAAGTGCTAGACCTTCAACATGAGAGTCAGCAGTGTTGTGTTGTCAAGACCACCATAGAGGAAATATGATTGTTCTTATAGCAAAACCATAAGTTCAAGATTTAACTATTAAACAACAATCAAAGAAGATACCACAGAAGAATGTAGCCATCTGTATTGAGCATGCAACGAGCTATAGGTGTTTAGTCACCTCAGCTTGCCTTTGTTTTACACTGGTTACACTGGGCCTTGTTGCTAACACAAGAGGGCGTGTGTGTCTCCTGTATTTCTGCTGTGCGTCTCAGCCTCCTCATCTCAGTCAAGTGCATCACCCAGTCCAGACTAACAGAGCAGGAAGAGAAGATTATTTTAATAGGGCTATGAGAAGAAATGTAGCCTCTAACACTTGGGGAGGGGGCTGAAAGTCTAGCACAAAAATACAGCATAATATCGTGATAATCAATAGTCATTTTCACAGACCTGCATATATTTTGTTTGGGTTTATAAAGTCATTACGCACACTAAGCACTAGGAAAATCAAACAAGTGGTAAATAAAATTAATAACTGTTTAATCATTATATTGCTTGTTATTATATTGTCTTTAAAAGGATAGGATGTTGCTGCTAACAGACTGATTTAAGTCTCTCTCTCTCTCTCTCTCTCTCTCTCTCTCGCTCCCTCTCTCCAGCGCCTACATATAAAACATGAGTTTGATAAGATTTGATAAGAAGTTGGATCTGTTATATTTTAAAATGTGTTTACATTTTGTATTATTAAAAAAATAAATAAAAACATTTTCTGAAATTTTCTGTTGATTTTTTTCTGTTATATTCAATTCGTTCAAAAGAAGAAATATTTTGACAATGCAATTTTAGTTCTGCTTTTAAAATACTTTTTTATTCGATGTTTGGTTGTGTGTTAGTCGTAAAGGTGAGCCGTAGAGTGTTGCTCTCTATTTCTTTCTCTCCACATAAACCAGTCATCTTCTTCCGCTGAGATTCGGTTACCACGTGTCTCACGTCGTTTCAGACGCTCATTATCCGCAATTACGCGCCGTAATTGCGTTTTGGGTTTTAATAGCTACAACCCAGAAGCGTGCCGTGGATTTCAGTCATTAGGCGTGTGCCTGTCCCTAAATAAAGACCTGCAGCCTGGGCTGTAAACTTTCAAAAAAAAAAAAAAAGTGTACGAACTCGCTTTATAGTCACAGTATTATGTTATGCGCCATCATGTCCCAATAAACCTGTAGATATATGATAGAAATATTTTATACAACAACAACAACAACAACAACAATAATAATAATAATAATAATAATAATAATAATAATTATAACAATAATAGTTATTGTTATTATTATTATTGTTATTATTATTATTGTTTATGTTTATTATTATTATTATTATTAGTAGTAGTAGTAGTAGTAGTAGCAGTAGTAGTAGTAGTAATAGTATAGATATTTTCATTCTTCTTGTTATTATTATTATTATTATTATTATTATTATTATTATTATTATTATTATTATTATTACTATTACTATTACTGCAAACAGCAAAGTGCACAAATACTGTATTGTTCTAGGCTATATATTGACATTTCTTATTATTAATAATTATCCTTCTTAATTAAAAAAAAAAACATAATTCAGTACAGGCCCATTTCCAAAATCGGACGAATTAAGGCTCGAAATAAAGGCAGTAACAGGAGCGCGCGGCTCCCGTAAGCGCTCGCGCTGCGCTAATGAGACATGCTGCTCGTTCCTTTTCACAACCAATCAGAAGCGCGTGAGCGTGACGTGTAGCTGTCCTACGTCAGTCCAATGGCGAGAGAGAGAAGAGTCGGAGCCGGTGGAGTTTTGAGAGAGAGACAAGACAAGAGATACGGACAGGAGCGGCCTCTCGATGCGCTGGAGCTCAGACACACACTCACATGTACACACACACCCACACACACGTTCTGCCCGAACTCTAATCTCGATTTCGGGAAGTTTTACACCTCGGAGGCGCAGTTGTATTTTTTCTCCAGAAACCACGGGCACTACGGGCCTGCGCTCCGTTTTTAAAGTGGACCTAACACCGCCTTACTTTCTGGACATGGGAGACATGGGGGACCCACCAAAAAGTGAGTTGTTTAACACTTTTTGTTAAGCTTATGTAAAGATGCTGCATGCATTTGGAGATTATGCATTGATTTGTGATCATTGAAACGAAAAGCTTACTAGTGCATAACACTAATGTTTTTGTCTATTTATTTTTGTTTGTTTATTTATTTGTTTTCTCAATTCTCAAAAATAATAATAAAAATATATATATGTCTTTATTATTTTTTACTCCAGGTAATTGACAATGACGAACATTATTATTTATTACGCTTTCCTATTATTATTATTATTATTATTATTATTATTATTATTATTATTAAACTTTCATTAAGAATGAAATTATTACACGACATTATTTCAAGCTTGTTCTGCACTAACATTATGAAACATTATGTTTAATCAATAACATTTGAACAACTTCCTTATATGTTCCTGTGTGTGTTTGGTGTCCAGAGAAACGCCTGGTCTCTTTGTGCGTGGGCTGCGGGAATCAGATCCACGACCAGTACATCCTGCGCGTGGCGCCCGACCTCGAGTGGCACGCGGCATGTCTCAAATGCGCGGAGTGTAACCAGTATCTGGACGAGTCATGCACTTGCTTTGTCCGGGACGGCAAAACGTACTGTAAACGTGACTACATCAGGTAAGACAGACATGTTGAGCCACATACCTTTAAGGACTTAAGTAAAGAAAAAGAAAAGAAGGTCTCATGATTTAATGACTAAGCTGCGGCTCGAGCTCACGCTGTCATTCTCGTGCCCTGTCCCTAGTCTTTACACCAATGCACCTATATGCTAATGCAGTGGAGCTTGAGTGTAATTATGCTGTGTGCTCATGCGCAGGGCTAGATAACAAATTACTACAAACTATAACCTCATATGCTACTAAAGATGGTGTCTTAAATGAACAAACGTTCATCGTTTTAAAATTTTGTTGGATATTTTGTTGGAATAAATACTAATTGTGTCAGATGTTGTTGTATTGTATTTTGTTTAATGATCAATTTAACAGTTAGCATTCTATTTAGACTAACTTCATTTATTACTATTGTTATTTTATTATTATTATTATTATTATTAATAATAATAATAATAATAATAATAATAATAATAATAGTAATAATAGTAATAATAATAAGAAAAATAAAAATAATAATAATAATAATAATAATAATAATAATAATAATAATAATTATTATTATTATTATTATTATTATTCTTGCAACAACAACAATTCTAATACTAATACTTTTTCCAATTGAGTTTGTTTTTCCAAGCATGTATTTTATTCATTGATTATCTTACATTTTAAGGATGTGCAGCACACTCTGCTTCCTGTCCACTGAACTTCGGGTCTCATTTTTTCCAGACTCTACGGAATCAAATGCGCGAAATGCAACATCGGTTTCAGCAAGAACGACTTTGTGATGCGCGCTCGCGCTAAGGTGTATCACGTGGAGTGTTTCCGGTGCGTGGCGTGCAGCAGGCAGTTGATCCCGGGCGATGAGTTCGCTCTACGTGAGGACGGCCTATTCTGCCGAGCCGATCACGACGTGGTGGAGAGAGCCAGCATGGCGCCTGGGGAGCCGCTCAGTCCCCTGCACCCGGCCCGTCCCTTACAGATGGCAGGTAAACTTTCTTTTATTCAAGCTTTAAGGTGCTAAGCATGACATGACTTTCATCGAATAATGTTTCTTATCCACTCTCGCCTTGCACAAGCTCGGGGAATATATGTGTCTTCCAGTTTTGTAGTCGGTTTTAGACTTTTGGCTGTACTTTTTTTAGATTGACCCATGAATAAAATCACTCTATTTGTCAAGAACTTAACGCTTAAGTGGAGCTGTGCGTTCTGGAGGTGAAGTAATAGTTGGTTTAAATTCTAAGGATGCCATCACACAGCATATAGTTTTATTTGAGTTTTCCATTATTTTACTTGATCTTAGTTGCTTGGTTGAATCTTAATAGCTCAGACTGACTGTTCATAATGAACGGGATATTTTTGTTTAGTAAATCTTTTGAATAAAATGGCCAGAAATCATACTTCTCTTTTATTTGTAGTTATTTTTTAATAGATTTTCCTTAATAAAGTATCCTAGTTATATATTGACAAAACTATTGATAGGGCAAATAGCCTGTTATTTTGATAAATTAACAATTTTGGTAATATAAAAAGTATTAAATGATAATGGAACTTTGAAATGAAAATGTTACTAAACTAACAGGCTGTTGTCAGAGGTTTGTCAACATTGCACGTTTCATTTTTCCTACAGTTTGTGTGCTATTGAATTCGGCTATTCATGCATGAAAGTGATATTCTTCCGCTGGTCCACAGCCAACCATTCGATTAAAAACTATGCCGGTTTGTGTATTATATTTTATATATTATACGAATATGCGTATATTTGAAATCGTTAAATATTTAGACATGCATGTTAATGAAAAAAAATCTTTAGGTGCATTAAATCCCACATAGTTGGTTAAAGTTGAATTTCATCTATATTTAGTAAAGGATATTTATCTTCTGCTTGATGTATTTGGATATAAACTCTGGGCAATTTTCCCAGAGCACATTCTACACAGGTTTATTCCACTTCTTCAAAGTCCTCCAAATACAGTAAACTGTTGGATATTCTGTTTACAGTTACAGCTTTGTGGTGTGCGATATTTCCAGTGTAGAGCTGAATGCATTAAAAAGCTTATGCAAATATATTTGCTATCAAGGTTCTGTTTGCAGAAATGATGCAACAAATCTGTTTACAGGTGATTTTTGGCGATAGATTTTAAATTGTTCAGACCTTTAAGTAGTTTACATAGTGATTCTAAAAGTGTAATGTGAAAGTTTAAACATTTGCATATGTTTGTGTAGTTATGTGCCAAAAAACGCATCGGTCCACGGGAGCGCAAAAACGCACTAGAGCCAAAACCCAAATGCGAGCAGAAATTGTCATATCAGCCATTTAATTGGCAATAATTTTTAAAATTAATTTTCACAAAATTTGAACATGGAAAGAAAACAGAAAGAAGTCACCAAACGGAATTTGGTGACAATGCATAATGTAAACTCTATGGTCTGTATGAACAATGTTTTCACGTTCTTAATAGCTTAACTATTATCATTTGGATATGTGTTCTATATTTTGGCATATCGCGTAATTCGCAGCTTGTTTGTCACAAAAATATATGTCGCAGTTACATTAATTAGCCCTATTATAGCCCTAATTCCCCGTCTCGCGATGTTAGAACGAGGCAAGCTCACATCTGTCATGTTTGCAGAAATTAAAACTACCTGTCATATTTATTGACCTAATTGCATTTTGGCGTCTGTTTGTGTGTGTCTGTGTGTGTGTGTGTGTTTTTTTTTTTTTTTTTGCAGCAGAGCCAATCTCGGCGCGCCAGCCTGCGTTGCGCCCGCACGTGCACAAACAGCCCGAGAAAACGACGCGCGTGCGCACGGTGCTGAACGAGAAGCAGCTGCACACTTTGCGCACGTGCTACAACGCGAACCCGCGGCCCGACGCGCTCATGAAGGAGCAGCTCGTGGAGATGACGGGCCTGAGCCCGCGGGTCATCCGTGTCTGGTTTCAGAACAAGCGCTGCAAAGACAAGAAGCGCAGTTTGCTGATGAAGCAGCTCCAGCAGCAGCAAACCAACGACAAGACGGTGAGTGTGAATTTTAAAAAACAAAGCACAACACACACAAACAGATCAGTAATCTAGATGCAAGCTTGCAGGTGCATGCGTATCCATTTGTACGCACAACTATTCTTTTCTAAAATCGATGGGTTTTTGTGCTTTCTGCAGAACATCCAAGGAATGACGGGAACTCCAATGGTGGCCACCAGTCCAGAGAGGCACGACGGCGGATTACAGGCAAACCCTGTGGAAGTGCAGACTTATCAGCCACCCTGGAAGGTCCTTAGCGATTTTGCACTGCAGAGCGACATCGACCAACCGGCTTTTCAGCAACTGGTGAGAGCACGTAATTTCCGTGCGTAAAAGCGCAGCTTGCAGACACAACAACAACAACAATAATAATAATAATAATAATAATAATAATAATAATAATAATAATAATAATAATAATAATAATTGCTTTGCTTATTCTAGGTGAATTTTTCTGAAGGAGGACCAGGATCGAATTCAACAGGAAGTGAAGTAGCATCCATGTCCTCGCAACTGCCAGATACACCAAACAGTATGGTGGCCAGTCCCATCGAAGCTTAGACGATTCGGATTAATCTTCCTTTCCAGAATCAGAGGAAAATGAGCGTCGTCGAGTCCCTGTTTCACCGAGGCTACACCCCCGAATAACACCGACAGACCTCCAATTCCGTTGGGCTTCTCTATCCAAACAAGCCCTTGGTCGCGTTTATACACTGTGATGACAATCGTGGGAACGAAAGGCGCTCTAGCGAAAAGACACTTCACGAGAAGACAAGCGTTACCGGAAAACGCTAGCATCCGGCGGAAGTAGACCTACACCGGGTCCAAAATGTCAAAATGTACTTTTCTCCGACTTTTAGGCCTACACTACGCAGGAACTGGTGGAACTGGTCGGCTATATTCTTTTGCCAAACAACCCGAGGCGTTTTTTTACATTTTTTTTTTTTTTTTTTCTTTTTTTTTTTTTTTTTTTTGGACAAATCAGCCTCATAGGAAGATGAGACCTAAGAGGACTCTAAATCCGTACAGCGCAGCATGAGCGGCCCAAACAAACTGCTGACTCGTCAACCGGTTTCCCTAAAACAACTGAGATTTATTCACTGAACACTGAAAGTGTGAGGACGGCCTGGAAGCCGAGTCTAACCGCTTTTATTGTTATATGGTATAATAAAAAGCCCAAGTAGGCTACTAAAGCATTGCAACAAGGTATACCTCTATTCGACCACAAGCTGCGTGGGAATTTTACGTGTATGTGTCCGTCCGAGATTATTATTATTATTATTATTATTATTATTATTATTATTATTATTATTATTATTATTTCCCAAAGATGTGTATAGTTTTAAGTTAATATGTCGGGTCATACAGCGGAGATCTTTTTATTTGTTTGTTTGTTCCAATATTACAAAAATAATTTATTATTTATTGTCCTACGACCTGCCACTTTTGTGTATCTTTAATTGCTGAAGTAAAAAAGAGGAAAACTACAGTGTCGACTCCGAATCATCTATACGGACTTTATGTGTCCTGTCGTTTTGACTGCAAAATAAATGATGTATGGAGCAGCGCCATACAACTTTCTTAAAAGTTTTATATTAATTATTTTTTTTTTAAATATAAATGATTAATTATATTAATAAGATTTTATATGATTTTTTTTATATAGTGGGACAGTTATTGAAATCAACCAAATCTTAAATAAAAGTAATTTTATTATTCCTGAATGAAATCTCAGGACAAGCTAACGTATAAATAATATTTAACTAATCACTCTCTAAACATTAAACATGAACACCTTTATACATTGCTCATATTAATTATTAGTTAGAGACAAACTTGGTGTAATAAAATAAAATGAATCAGTTTGGATTGTTTCTCAAAAGCATTGGTATTGAAATCATTTTCATCACCTTGAAACCACTCTTTTGGTACTAAACAAACTCATAGTGTTTATATGTGTGCATTTGGATATAAATACTCAGTAATTATCTGTAATTTTGGTGATATTATGTATCCTAAATAGCCATCATTTACACAGCATTCAAGGCACCAAACTGTAGGCCTACTGTAGCTACTGTAAGAAAGGTGTTCTGTCTTGTACTTTTAATTAGCTTTAAGAGTAATGAGCTTTAAGTCCAAATTATGTACCTTACAGTATTTGTTAATAGTTTCCATGTAAATATGTATACTAAATGTTCTAAAAAGTAAATGTGCACTTTATGCTATCATTCCAGTGACAGGGAAAAGTACAGCTTGGTTATTACTGAGAGTGTGTAGCTCTGGAACTGTAGGTGATGTTTGGTTCCAAAACTGCACAAAAAAGCATTAATTATTTCAGAGGCCAAAGCAGCTCTGACTCAAGCAATTAGTTTAATATAAAAGTAAAGCAGGTTTGAGTGTTCTAACTGACTACACTTTTGTAGTAAGGTGTAGACCTGTATTGTTAACAGTGGTAAATTGTCTGATTGCCTAGCTTGGCCTGAAGTCAGCGTGAGTGGCTGCTGGGGCAACTTTTTTACAAACATTCAGGCTGCTAAGTGTCACATTTTAATGCCTGAAAGCGTTTATATAGAAAGCTTTAGCAAGAATATAAAATGTAGAAAGAGGTGACTTTGGGTTTCACTGGACTTTGAAGATGCACTCAAGGTCGATCTTGGGAGGATGTTGGTTATTTGTGGCGTATGTTGAGTGCTTGATAGATTTTGTTCCATCCCAATTTGTTTCCTGTATTTAATTCAACTGCACTATAGACATCGTGCTTGCAAGATGAGGCATTCCCCATTATATGCATTATACTTTAAGTTAGACCTCTTCAAAAACAAGTGGGGCAAGGACATAATGTGTCTGTGTTTCCATTAACAAATTGAAGTCTTTATAGGACATGATGACAAAGCTTCTAAGCATCATGTATAGAAAACACTATTTTTGCTGAACCGATAGTAATTAAATTTGTTTTAAATTCATAACCATTTATTATAGTGCAATATGTTTTCTTTGGTTATAGGCCTTTGGTAATTAAAGGGTACACTTTTGTGTGAATGGCAAATGCCTTACATGGTTTTTAAGACTGGCATCCATTTAGACCTAATAATTTAAACACAAGAAAGTTAGTTGTTTAGGACAGAACCATATCTTTTTAAAAATATTTTATTAATAATCGGTACAGTTGGGTGCTCTGATCAGATCATATAATACAGAATTGACATGCAGATATAATACATTTGCAGAATTTCCAATATATTCCTTAGTCAAGATCTAGGCATTGCTACATATAAATAAAAAAAACAGCAATATCAACAACAACAACAAAAATGCTAATCACATACAAAGAGCCAGTGAATAACTTCAACATATATAAAGCCAACTGTTTTTTCAAATGACATTTTTTTTTTTACCTGTTGGAGTAAAATCTATATCATTGTACCATTTAGGAAATGTTTGTGTAAGCCACACATCAAGTGGTGCTGTTCTTGCATGGAGCAATATGCCCCTGTTTAAAATGCCAGCTCTGTTCTCCGGTGTTTGGTCGGGGCAGAAGAGGGGCCGCTGGATAGCACAAAGCCTCCTGATAGAATGGCTACCGGGGCCTGTCGAGGCTCCCGGACTGCATTCAGTGTGTTGACTGGCTGGAACAAAAGCGCCACTGTACCTGAAGGAGGCTCTGCACAACAATCACACTCTCCTGGATGAGACCCGATTACATTGTGAGCCAGGCAAGCAATCCGTCCCCAAGGTCCAACGCCTGACCACAGAGTCACAACACGAGCTCAGCCCACAACTGTTAAACAGTCCATGCTAATAGCAGATGGTTTACAGGGAATTATGGTATATTTGAGATCATTTACACAATAATGGGAGTTTTGTAAGTGGCATTTAAATGGTATTACGTTTGGAGGTACCGTGAGGACATACGTTGTCCCTTGTGTTCTCAGTGTAGTTTGAAATGTCAAACCTCTATATGTGTCTTTGTCTCAGGTTCACTGTATCACAGTGAATCTCAAACATTTTGGTGAAGTATTTAATGTCTTTTGAATTATATTAATTAAATATGATGTCAATGATGATATGCTGACATTCCAGTGCCTATGAAGCCACGCTAACCCATATTCAATTATTAAATCCTAGTGAATCTTTTACTTTTACTATATTCACAAAGCAACTTTTATTCTTATTTGTTCATATTAAGTGTACAATGACAGATTTCTCTGACAAACTCTGTTAGAAATAATTTATGCGATATTTTAAAAGGCACAAATCAGCAATAACATATCATAATGTTAATAATAACAACAGATCTAACAGGTGCTTAACACACTGCAGTTGGAATAATATATCAATCAGTTGCTATATTTTGTAACTTAACCCTATAGCATGTTATTACATGTTTTCCTTCCCAAGCGTTCTCAAACTTTTTAAAACTGGATCAGGTGTTTGAGCAGGCCGACCGTTTTTTGTGAAAGTAGGCCCTTCTGTTGTCTGTCAGCAAACATGGAGAAGGAGGTTGTGGTTAAGCATCTCAGCCTCTTTGGAATGTGTCAATGAAGAGGACGCTCCAAGTGTTACTTGTCAGCGCGTGTGAGAAAGAAAGAGAGAATGCTAAGAGCTGTGCTGGACTATAAGCCATTCCTTAGTGATCTTGTGGGAATTGAGCTCGGTGCTGAAAAGAACACACTCCAACTTTTCATTGGGTTTACATGGCCACAGCAGAACCTGGGTCTCCTCATTATATTAACTTACCATAGCAGCTTGATGGCTGAACACGTCAAAACACCCTCATTGAAAAGCCAAACTGGTGCATATGGAGCCAGGGATTGGTTTGACCAGTAACATAATATTTAATATCTAAGAGGCTAGGGAAATGCATGCAATGTACATGATATGTGACTTGATTAACAAACAAAATTGCAATAGATTTTTCATTAAACTTATAGCTCCAACCTTGATGGTTCAATCATGATTTTTAAAATATTGTGTTTGGAGATGTTTCCCCATGTTTGTGTGGATTTCCTCTAAATTCTTTTTAGTTTTCTTTCTGGGTTGATGATTAGCATTTCTACATTTGTCTTAGGTGTGAATGAGCATTCTGCTCAGGGTCATGATGGGTCTAGAGAAGGGAATGCTGACTGGATGGGACAGAAGTTGATTGTACATAACTGTGAATACATCTCTACATAAAGTGCTTACTGGAGATGAACGAATGAAAGAATGACATTTAAGCACAGGATTTTTTCTTTTTTTCTTCTTCCCAATTACGTACAATTCCAGTTATCGTCTGGGAACTCAACATTTATTTGCAAGATGTCAGGTTTTGCACAGCAGGAGAGATTCCAGCTGTTTCCCGAGGATGAGTCAATGTCAGATAAACAAGAACCGCCTGCGAATATGTGGCTTTGAGTCATACTTCGATTCTCAGCCCAAATGTTTGGGGAAGGTTGGATTATTTTTGAAGCTGAAGGTTAGTTTAGTGGTTTTGAAATCAAAATGGCATTTAGAAAAAAAAGCAACTTGTGTAAATTGTACGTCCTGTACTTTGCTAAAAAATGAAAGTCTTTCATTATAAAATTCTGTATTTTAGCTTTATTCAGACTATTGCTTGGCTAATAACAACTAGTGGCAAAATATCTTGACAGATAGACAATATGATGTAAAATCATCACTATATAATATAATGAAAGCAGTAGTGATGATAATACAGATCACATAGAAGATCTCATTGATTCAACATGAGAGAGGAATTAGACACAACAATAATTAACACCTTCTACTCCTAAATCTACAGAAGAAAATTATTTAGCTTGCATGTCTGTAACCTGTATAATAATTCTGTGCAAATCCCTTCAACATACTGCTTCAGATGGCTTCACAAGTGTAAACTAGGACACAATTGATTAAGCTAGATCCATGTTGTGCACCCAATATACATCTTAATTTCCCTTAACACAGAGAAAATATTTCGCATGATAGTTTAATGAAAATGAAATAAAAATCAGCTCAGACGTCTGTACCGTGTTGTTCTTACTGCTGCTGTATATGATCAATCACAGTGTGTCAGGGCTGTGTGGGTTCTCCATATGCACTCGGACGGCTACATGACATAGGCTGTGATAAGCACATGTGTGGGTAGCTGTGTGTGTATGTGTGTGTATGTGACGTGTTGATGGCTTAAAACAAAGTACTCTTTTAGGAACTTTGGATTTGACTTCTCCAACTACTCACTGCAATCACTATAGTGAGATTATTTTGTCTTGGTTACACACACACACACACACACACACACACACACACACACACACACACACACACAGAGCTAGTTGTGGTAGAGAATAGTGTAGACAAATCCAAGCTATGTGTTATTTGTGTGTTGTCCCATTTGAGGGCCTGTGGAAAGATTATGTCCAGTTTAGTACCATTGCAGTTATTTAGGTACAGATTTAGGTACAGTGTCATAAATAAAATATATAGACATTAAAGACATTCTCAGTCAAGTCAGAGGATGATGCATTTATAGCATCACTTCTTACCTTAGATGCAAGCTTTATCTGGGAAGTCCTGCTTTCTGCTCCTACTAAACCCATTTTTCTCTCCTTGTATATAATAGTAATGCAGACGGGACACATGAGGACCAGGGAATATTCTGCAATCATTCTAACAAATGTTATGTAATGATGTAATAAAGGCACAGCAAATTAAAAATAAGATCACAGTTCATACATTTACAAGCTACAAAATCCATTAAATGTACAAATTTCTTTCATGCTCTAAAAAGACAATTGTAATGCTTTTGTGCTTACTCTATGTCTTAGACACGATGTTACGGACACGATGTTACTACGTACATGAAACTATTGCTCCTCATCTTGTGTGTTTCACAGCCTACAGATGTTTCTATGATAACATGTCCGGAACCAAGGCAACACAAATCCTCCATGTGCTTTAACTAAATTAGGGAAAGCATGCAGTCATATGATACAGCATGTTTCCGACATGACAAAAAACAAGCCCTATGAACTTACTGTGTAATGTGTACTCCTTATACAGTGTACATATGGATCCTAGATGTGAACAGACAAGGTGGCCATAAAGGGAATGTTCTTACACTTATATACAATTTGGTAGATGCCTTTATCCTGAATAATTCACAGAAACACTTGAAAATCAAATCATAAGTCCAGGAAAATTGTTGATTTCATATCGCTTAACTAATTATTGATTTACAACCACAAATCCATGCAATATCACAGTTAAAAATTTACTTTTAAAACCCTAAATAATACATGGCTCTAATTTTATTTTCTATTTCTAATTTTAAAAGCCTGCATACAGTAAGTTTGGTCCGGATCGAAGAACTAAGGGACAGTTTTCACATCATACATCAAACAGTGACACGAGTCACTAAGAACTAATAAATTTGGGTCTGGCGGTTAACTTAATTTACTAAAGGATTACAAATCTGACATCTGGACCCAATTTTAAGAAATCTTGATAAACTGCTCTAGGGTGATCATTGGCCCTAACAGGTGGCAGGGCAAAGCCCTTCACGTCCAGGGCAAGATCCCAGATAAAACCGACAATAACCGGAGTCACGTTGCTCCAGTAGCCTTTATCACTGTACACAAAGAGAAAAACCGCTCTGCTTCATTAGAACTATATGGGAACCGTCTTTTAGGTAGAGGAATAAAAGTCACCTGCTTAATTAAAGGCTTTAACTATATATAATGTTCTGCTTTAAAAGCAGTGGAAAAGCCCAATTCAGCTGCTACCTTCCTGGCTGATAGCCAGAAGAGATAGCACTTATAAAAAATTAAACAAGCGTACACCTTAATCATTTGTTCGTGGAACCAGTCGACCAGGACAGCCATGCACTAATGCTTTGGGATTCAATAGTGTTGCCTTTTATTCCTCACAGCCAATTTGGGGACGATAATGATGCTTATAAAGAGCAGGGGGGAGGTCGAGAAGGAGGGACAAGTTCATTCTCAATAGGAAAGGGGTCCCCGGGCCCCACAGGTGAGGACATCTGAAAACACACAATCAGCCTTATCTCAGGCCTCACTGTCCAATGGCTTCTTCACTATCAGGCTCGTCGATTGCTATCCTGTTTCACCGGCTCACCAATAATCAGAATATGATTCAAGAGTTGAATCCTGTTGAATTCACAGCCAATCATCAGTGTTACTTACACAGTATATTGTGTTATACAGTATAACACAATTATGTAATTTCACAATCATTATAGAGATAGTGTAATATACATTCCCACCATGGTAAAAGGAAGATTCTATTTATTTCGGTTGCTTAAAAAACACCTGAAGCAGCTTAAACACGTTAATTTAAATTTATTCTTGTGATTTATTGACCGGTGTTGTATTATAATTATTATTTTTATTCTTAGATGTGGTCTGCTTTACTGATGTCACATGGCACAACAGTGTTAGTGCAGTTACACTGTTGATATAAGTAATAAAAGTACAATTTTCTGTTAGCTAACAGAAAACTAAATACCAACTGTTATTCAACATCATTCATGAGAACTATAAAGTAGAAACCGTAGAGATCACAAACACTGGTTCCAGAATGCAAGCTAAACGACACAGTTGCTCTGAGTTACTTCAGAGAGATAAATCCTGCAGTCAGTCAGTAGGCAACGTACACTGTGCCTTAAGATGTTTTATTTTTTCTGAGACTTCTTTTTTAATTTCTTTTGAGATCGTGTATGCATTTTTTTTCTTAATACATTCCAGAGGATTTTATAAATCAAAAAATATTTTCCTTTCTGGTGTCAATACATGTACCAAATCCATTTTAGACATAGTGAGCAAATAGCCCAGTAGATGCGACTACTGATGATCTTTGAGGGAACAATGGTGGATATGGAATCTAAGCAGATGTCCCCCAGGTGGTCCATTGACAGGATCCCACACTCTCATTGCCTGGGTTCTATTCCTGGGCAGGGGACGCTAAAAACCCAGCCACTGAAGAGTTAACCCTCAGTGCCGGTCCCAAGCCCGGGTACAAATGGGAGGGTTGCGTCAGGAAGGGCATCCGGTGAAAACCTGTGCCAAATCTAATATACGGACCACAACGAACCACTGTGGCGACACCAAACAGGGAGCAGCCGAAGGAAAAAAAAGAGTAATGTAAGTGGTATGGCATCGTAATCACTCAAACAACACACACAAAAGATTTTTAGGGCACTGGCAGGTTGGCAGTTTCCTGAAACTGTTCTCAGGTTTTTGTTGTAGTTCTGGGCACAAATCAATGGTCTTTCCAGTTGCTCAGCTATTTAATTTCACCATTGAATAAAGTGTGTCTGCTTGGCAAGATTGTATGTTCCATGATGATATCAACGATGTTTTGGCACACATAGATCCAACCCTTCAAGCAAGCTTAATATCACATAATATTACAATTAATTCACATGGACACTTCTGATAACCCACCACAAGTTTATATCTTAGGTTCTTTGTATACCAAATGTTCTTTGTAGAACCTTAGAATAAATGGGTTCTCTATTAGATGTGGTTCCATTTAGAACTTTAAAATAACCCTTTTTCTAGAGTGGAAAATTACGTCCAACAGTTGTACTTGATATTCTGAGGCTATACATTTGAGGATTTCATATGGGATCTGATTGACATGCAAAGCATTTTAATCATTTTTAATAGAATAAAAAGTGAAAGGAATTTCCGAAGGGGCCAAAGAGTTCAAGTGTGATATATTACTCAAGGTTCTGACCTTGTACTGTGTTATAATTCATCTTCAGGGAAGCGTTTCTGTAAGGTTTTTCAGGCAGCTGTACCGAGAGCTTTACTTCATAGATTGCATCCAGGGCAATCAGGCCCACTGTTCCTTTCTCTATAACAGCCTGTACCCCCTACCCTCAACCCCATTATAGCTATTAGTCTTGTATTTACAGTAATGCTGATATGTGTAGAAAAAGTGTGGAGGATTTTGATAAATAATAAGACTGAGACCCTTGGTGTGTGGGGAATAGTTTCCCAATTATCCACAAAATTCTTTTAGAAATAATGAAAATATGGCCAAATCATATGGTTTGTAGGGGCTATATATGGGTTCTCGCTCTTCTCTCTGTATGTATGTATGTATGTATGTATGTGTGTATGTATGTATGTGTATATATATGTGAATGTATGTAAATATATGTGTATGCATGTATGTATGTAAGTATGTGTGTATGTATGTGTATGTATGAATGTGTGTATGTGTGTGTATGTATGTATGTGTGTGTATGTATGTGTGCGTATGTATGTATGTGTATGTATGTGTGTATGTATGTATGTGTATGTATGTATGTGTGTGTATGTATGTGTGTATGTGTGTGTGTATGTATGTATGTGTATGTATGTGTGTGTATGTGTATGTATGTGTGTGTATGTATGTATGTGCGTATTTTTTTTGTATGTGCGTGTATGTATGTGTGTATGTGTGTATGTATGTATGTGTATGTATGTGTGTGTATGTGTGTATGTATGTATGTGCGTATGTGTATGTATGTATGTGTGTGTGTGTATGTGTGTGTGTATATGTAAGTGTGTATATGTGTATGTATGTATGTATGTATGTATGTATGTATGTATGTATGTATGTATGTATGTATGTATGTGTGTGTGTATGTGTGTGTATATGTATGTATGTACAGTATGTGTGTGTATGTATGTGTATGTATGTGTGTGTGTATGTGTGTGTATGTATTTGTATGTATGTATGTATGTGTGTGTACGTGTGTGTATGTATGTATGTATGTATGTATGTATATGTGTGTATGTATGCATGTGTTTATGTATTTAACACATATATTATATAACACATTACACATTTAGCTAAAAGACCCCAAGTGTGACACTTGCAGACATCACTGTTGACAGGTATTTGCAAAATTACCTGCACAAACAACCAGACAAAAAAACTGGACAAGAATTGAAAGAAGATTAATTAATTAAACCTGAATATTTACGGGGGCCAAATATTTTCTTTATGACGTGTGATTATGTGCCTTCTAAATATTACATGAGGTCACGTATTTACAGTTTTCTGTAGAAACACAGGCACATCACTAGTGTCCTAGTATTTAACCCATCAACCAATATGTTCATCTGTGCCTTGGCTCTATCACGCTGGCATTTTCACGAGCAAGAATGAAAGAGATTAATGGCTGCATGAAGATGCATCAGTGGCTTGCATCTTTAATGCAAATGATTCACCTGTGCATTCCCTCAGCTGTACTGAAATGTATGCAGTATTATTTATTTGCTTACATGGAGGACAATTTAACACTGCAAGTAGTGTAACATGGACCATTTAGACCTTGGAATAAGAGATATCTTTTAACTCTAAAATGCCCTGAGCTACCTCTCATGTCCTGTGAGTCATTCCGCTGACAAACTTCAGTGTCACTACTTAGCGATTTGGGCATTGCAGTTACATGAAGGAGCACTAAAAAGCTTAATCCGGCATTCATTGGAGCTAATTGAGAGAGAGAGAGAGAGAGAGAGAGAGAGAGAGAGAGAGAGAGAAAGAGAAGGTGAATTTCGGAAGATTGGATTGAGTGATTAGCAAACGAGCAATTGTTATATTATGTAGTGTATAGTGAGCATTTATACACTCAGTGGAAACTTTATCAGGAAGACATGCACATTGATATATCCATCTAATCACATGACAGCAGCACAATGCATACAATCACACAGATACAGATACAGTAACTGATGTTTTCCACTCTTCTGTGATCAGTCGCTGTGGATCTGTCCATACTATAACCTCATATACTGTACCTGTTCCATGATTGTGGTCTTCCGGTGTTCTCAAGGTTCATTATGGTGTGCTTTTTAAAATGCGTTTCTGCTCAGCACGTTTGTAAAGTGTGGACATTTGAATTACAAAGTGTTGTCAGCTCGAAGCAGTCTGAGTCTGGCCATTCTCCTCTAACCTCTTACCCTCCTCTGACCTCTCACTCACCCAAGCCATACTCAAACCCAAGCCACTGAGATCACATTTGATTCACATTCTGTTGTTTCAATCCAAAGTCAGAAACAGGGATCTGAAGCTACAGTGTGAAAAGGTTCACCAAAATAGGACAAAAAAAATCACTTTTTTTATATGCACGACTTCAGATATTGATGACTGAGTGACTAAATAAATATACAACAATTCCTTATAAAGTAGTCAGTGAGTGTATATACATTAGATTGGCACATACATGCAAGAGAAGAGTTGTAAATATTAATTAGCAACTAAAGATATTAAAACATTTTCAGGTTGTCGAGGTTATGGAAATTAGTGGCCATGAAAATAATCAACTGTTTATAATAATAAGACTCTTATAGACAGTGTTATAGACATGATACTGGTATATATTTATCCCATTTATCTAAACACACACACACACACACACACACACACACACACACACACACACACACACATAAAATGCACCACCCACACATTCAGCTGCTAATATTTGTGTGTGTGACTATCATAGCAACTCTCATACCCAGCAAAAATAAAAACACACTTAGCCCTGTCTCTCTTCAGCTCATAGAAATTCTGAGAGTGCCGACCTTTGTTATACGCGATCCAGCAGTTTTTTGGTCAGGGTTGCTGTCAAAACAGCTGAGCAGACGTGCAAAAACAAAAACAAGCTTGATTGAAAGCCATTGAATAAGCACTTCAGTGATTATGCATATTGTACTGAGAAATTGATCCCTCCTCACTTCAGTTTTGCGTGATAGGAGGAGGGCAGTTCAGCTCTGCGAAAAAGTGCGGTTGAGCAAAGCATCAGTTAGACTTCCTATCATGCTTTTTTTTTTCTCACATTATAAAAAAGTGTCTATTTAAATGAACCATATGTTGAAAATGGATGCACAAGTGTACCTGTGACATTTTTTTTTTGCAGTGTTTTTGATAGCATTGCCAAAAAAGATGATATGATTACTGAGGACTGCAATCTATTAAACAGCAAATCAGACATCACAGTCAGTGACACTGAGGAAAAACATTTGAGCCTGCCACTTTTACTAGGCATTTCCTTTCATGATCTGAACAAAGACCTGTTACTGATTAGGTCTAAGAAGAGAGTGGACTATTTATTAAATCACTTTACGAATGGAGAGAGAGAGAGAGAGAGAGAGAGAGAGAGAGAGAGCGAGAGAGAGAGAGAGAGAGAGAGAGAGAGTTAATGCATCAATACACATGCTAAACTAAATCACCATATGCTAAGGAATAAACATCTTTCAGCCAACTATTTTTTCTCATATCCAATCCCATGCAAACACTCAATACCAAGGGTCCATCCCCTAAGCCAGAGTGAGAAAAGAAATCTCTCTCCATATCCTTGGTTGCTCAGGCTGCCGAGTGGTAGGTGCTTGTTTGTCAAGGGGGCTGAGAGCCTTGTCCATTTTGACATTCACATTCTAGCAGTAATGATCCTAAAAGCTGCAATTAAGCTGACTGTCACATCCCAGGGAGCACGCGGGCAGACGCGCCAGGCCTCGGCGCCCATTTCACCCACCCAGGATTATTCTCACAAGACCACATTATTTTCCCCAACATTTTCCCTCTCTCTCTCTCTCTCTCTCTCTCTCTCTCTCTCTCTCTCTCTTTCTCACAGACACACACACACACACACACTTTCTCTTGCTCTTTTTTATTTATATTACCATCTTCATTGTTTAGCATTCTGCTGGTTCTGTTCAGTGTTACTAAAGCGTGTAACCGTTACCGTTTAACCAATACAAAGCTCATAAAAAATGTATAAAAAATAAAAGCCCATGTTAAGATTTTGTGTTAAAATACAACGTCTATAAAAAAAATACAATAAGAAATAAATAAAAATTAACACATTATATTTAGGAATCTACATTAATAGATATCGGTTGTCATGGATATTTATGTTATAACCATTCATTAGAGAGAAAAACTATGTTAATAACATTTCTGGTTTATGAATATTAAAAAACAAGCTTACTAGCTTGCAAATTTTCTAATATTGATCAGATCCCTTACATAACATAAAACACCATAACAAAAAAAATAAGAAAAAAGACTGGAAATGCTGATGAGAATACACAGGCCAGCAGGATGAAAAGCAAAACCTCTGTCATAAAATCATGAAAAGAACACAGAAAACACCAGGTGGGCAAAGCTATCAAGCCCACACACACACACACACACACACACACACACACACACACACCAGGGAAAATCATTTTAATTAGCTGAGTGAATGTGATTTGCTGAATGCAGGAAGCAGTGCTGGGTGCACATTAAAATTGGTCTAATTTTCAGCAAAAAAGTCCCACATGAGCAGCCCTGGCCATAGTCAATCAAGTTAAAAGCTATGGGTGCTTAATTTGATTTACCAATATAAAATGCAAATGAGGTGATTAAGTGAAGTGGGGAGGCAGAGTAGGAGCCTCTTTTAAACCATCAAGTTAAATGTGAGCAGACAGTGGACTGGCGGCACCAAGAATGTTTTAGCATATTCGTTTGATTAGAGCTACAAAAATTTAATTAGTGCAGCTAATTGCTTGACAAATTGCTCCACATCACGGAAAAAGCCATTTTTTTTCTTTCCAGACGGTACAATCCCACCCCATCCCCCAATGTGGATTTGGATTTTCAGTCCAAATCGTTCCTGCCAATATGTGAAAAGCGTAATTAAATAAATGGAAGATGGCACAACAGTGTCTTACAAAAGCAAATGAGATAATGCCCGTAATTATGCAGCACACAAGTCTATGTCCATATGCTGTACTCCTCTTCTGGCTCTCTCAGATACTTCAGCAGCACAAAATCTAATAAGCCAGGGCTCCTTAACTAGGTGATGCTCTTTGTAGATAGAGGAGAGCAGATGAGGTGTGATCAAAACACAAACTGCAGAAAAACACCTGTGATCTTAGGTTTGTTTTTATCTAAAACTGACAGTACAACTGACAAATTAAAGAAAAAAATCTGGTGGCCTTGTTATGGTGTGGATTAAATCCATTTCCAACCAATCAGTACAAACCAATACCAAAATCGTTGGATTTATGTTCACCTTTATACAATGATTAAAAACATTTGTATTTTGATGGGAGTGGTCTCTGCCAGCTTAGCCCCACCCCCATCCACAAGGCACAGAAGGTGACTGTATATGGTTTAATAAAGATGTAAGAGAATGCTGTAAATAATATGCATAGACTTTCTCAGTCACCAGATCTCAACCCAATTAAAAGCCTATGAAAGATTTTGGACCAATGTGTAAAGCAACATATTTTCACCACCATCATCAAATACCAAATGAGGAAAAAAATGTTTGTTACTCCAGTATATTTCCCGTAAAATATATAGAATTGATAGCAAAGCTATTGTTTTTTTTTTTCATTAATTTTCACTCATCTGAATGTCTACACATTATTATTCATTCATTCATTTTCTACCGCTTATCCGAACTACCTCGGGTCACAGGGAGCCTGTGCCTATCTCAGGCGTCATCGGGCATCAAGGCAGGATACACCCTGGACGGAGTGCCAACCCATCGCAGGGCACACACACACACACTCATTCACTCACACAATCACACACTAGGGACAATTTTCCAGAGATGCCAATCAAACTACCATGCATGTCTTTGGACCGGGGGAGGAAACCGGAGTACCTGGAGGAAACCCCCGAGGCACGGGGAGAACATGCAAACTCCACACACACAAGGCGGAGGCGGGAAGCGAACCCTGACCCTGGAGGTGTGAGGCGAACGTGCTAACCACTAAGCCACCGTGCCCCCCCACATTATTATTATTATTATTATTATTATTATTATTATTATTATTATTAATATGTTTTATTGTGTTTATTATTATTATTATTATTTTAATTATTATTATTGTTGTTCTTGTTTCTATTGTTGTCTTTTTGCATAAAGCAAAGAACATCTCTGTAGCTTGATACCACACATTACATATGTTACATATAAAATTGGAATGTTCTGAATTTACTAGTTAAAGTTGTTATTGTTAGCTAAAAATTCTTTCTTTAACCAGCAATACACCATATCACCTCTTCTAGACATCAAATAAGAAACCTTCTAGCAAAGACAAATAGAGTACATCTACTTTATAAAATAATCTTGTATTGTTTTCTACCAGTTGTGACAATACACCATATGTAAATCTTGAATTCACTGTTAGAATTCATTCATTTTCTACCGCTTATCCGAACTACCTCAGGTCACGGGGAGCCTGTGCCTATCTCAGGCGTCATCGGGCATCAAGGCAGGATACACCCTGGATGGAGTGCCAACCCATCGCAGGGCACACACACACACACACATTCACTCACGCAATCACACACTAGGGACAATTTTCCAGAGATGCCAATCAACCTACCATGCATGTCTTTGGACCGGGGGAGGAAACCAGAGTACCCGGAGGAAACCCCCGAGGGGGTAAAATTTCTTTACTGTTAGAATTACAGTTACGCTGGAATTACTGTGACGATAAGACTGAATTTCGTAGGACTTTTACATTTTCAATTCAATTCAATTTAATTTATTTGTATAGCGCTTCTAACAATGGACAGTGACTCAAAGAAGCTTTACAGAAAATAAGAAACATAATACATAAAGTTTCATATTATACAAAGATTTATAGTATGCAAAAGTAAATGTGTTTGTATTTATCTCCAATGATCAGGCCTGAGCTGCCATTTGGGTGACACGTTTCTATGAAAGTATTTGACTGGACCTTGAAGGCGGCTTGAAGCAGCTAAGACTGTTATTGGGACTGTTCTGCTGAGTGCTGAAAGAAAATCAGATCAATGATCACACTGTAATAATGCTGCATCAGTACGGGTAAACTAATTTGAAATGAGAAAAGATCATTAATGTTAAAAAGAATGCTAATTGATGTTTATTAACCTTTTTTTTTGCTGTTGTGGTTAGCTGATCTTTGTGGTCCAGTTGAACCAATTGCTCATAACTAAGGCAGTTTAATTGCTAAAAGGGAAAAAGCAAAGCCAGGTTTAACATTTGTTGCACCAAAATCCGAACTCAGGTTTGAAATGTAAAACTGGTGTTAAGGCCGTGTGTTCACATGAAAGTAAATATAAAGTTAGCAGTTGCTAAACACTCTGTGTGACTGTGCAGTATTGCCAGTGACTCTGTGGGTTCCCACATTATTTCTGGCTAACTCATAGTTGCTCATTAGTTGGTGCTAATTCATTCAATGTGCAAGTTAGCAAAAGTGACCATCTAAACTACATTATGGTCCATTATGAGTTAGAGTAGCCGATCTACCCACTGATATGGTTTTTGGGAGGTCAGAAGAAACATTAGAACCTGTAGGAAACGCACACAGACTCGGGATAAACATGCAAAACTACACAAACTACAGTATAACCTGAGCTAAGGATCGAACTGTGAACCCTGGAGCTTCGAGGCAGCAATGCTATTTGCTGGGCATCAGTGTTTCCCCAGGAAGCAATAAGTTCACAATAATGAGCTCTGAGCTAGACCAACAACCAGAAAAATCACACAGAATCTCCAACTGAAATAACAGCAATGAATATTTTTTTAATAAACAGCAAGAAGGAAGACCAAAGGTATTTGCTGTAAAATCCATGGTTTGGTATTTAGAACATTTTAAGCAATTAAGCATTTAATATCCTAAACAAATAACTAACAAATAAATAAATAAATAAATAAATAAATAAATAAATGGTTTAATTGTTTTTAATTGTTGTTCATTTCTTTCTTTGCTTTGTTCAATCCTGTTTAAAGAACCTCTGGCACATAGTCAGCTAAATTACACCCCAAAACATGTAATAACTCAACTCTTTATGATGCAGTTGATGCTTTTTTCACACTTGTTTTAATTTGGCTCAGTGACTGCTTTGCTGAGTGGTATTCAGTTCTCCACCTTTCAGCATTATTTATTCTATGAATAGCTTAAAAAGGGTCTGTGGCCTTTATATTTGCATTTTCAAGTAGTTTGTAAACCATGTAATTATTTGCCAGAGAAGGGTTTGGGTTATTATTTTTATGCAGAGTACAACACAGATCATTCAGCTAATTCAGACTCCCCTGCTCATGAACTTTGCATGAGATAAAGATGGGCATGACAGACAAAAATACAGAGGCTCTGTAAACAAAGGTCAGCTAGGTCAATAGTTTAGTATTTATTTATTCAGTAATTGCTCCATCTCTTAAACAAGATGAGGTGTGAAAAGTTAAGGGCTTTGACATGAAAGTAAGTGTACCTATCCATCAATTAGACTTGATCTTAACTGAAACCTCTATTTTGTCCTTTGAGGTAATTATGGTGTTCAGGAGATATTGGTGAAATGAGAACACCCAAATATATATATATAAGATTCATTCTGTCAGAATGAATGAAATGTTTGACAATTTATCTCAAATAGCGGAAAAGAAACTAGCCAGTTTCTAATCACAAAGCGAAATTAAATAAAAAAAAAGCAGAGTTCAGTTATTATTATTATCCTACAGGGGGTGATGTTACAGTTTAATGCTTCTGATGAGGACAAACATGAACACATGATGTTCAAATAATGAGGAAATCGTAATTTTATTCTTCAGGTTAATACAAAATAACATGGTACTGAGCCATATTTGTCTGGCCATGTTTTTATATTATAATGGAGGTCAAATATCTCCAGAAGTGTATGAAGATAAGGCAGGACATTTGTCTGGTTCTCATAAAGCCTTTTTTAAAGTCTTTTTTGTCTTTTATTAAAACAAACAAACATACAAAATACAAACCGGCAAATTATTTAAAAAATTCAAACACAAACACTATCTATATACAATGAAAAGAGGAGCCAAAGGGGTTAACTATCCTATCCTTTCCTTTCCTTTCCTTTCCTTTCCTTTCCTTTCCTTTCCTTTCCTTTCCTTTCCTTTCCTTCCAGTTGACTTCATTCATTCATTCATTCATTCATTCATTCATTCATTCATTCATTCATTCAATCATTCATCTTCAGTAGATGCTTTATCTTGGTCAGGGTCTTAGTTGAAATTTACCTTCTTCCTCCGACTGCCATGTTTTTGAAGGTGGAAGGAAATCAGAGAACATAACAGAAACCCACAGAAGAACATGAAGAACTCTACACAGTAACGCACAGCTACACAGCTCGGGCCTAAACTGGTGACAATTGAGCTTTTTATGTGGCAAAGTCAAGTCAAGTCAAGCCTGTACAAACATCACTTTTATATGTTGTCTCAAAATCAGCCTGAGCCATGTGTTGCTCACATATTTGGGCACCAGCCCCATGTGCCCCATATGTCTTTAGATGCATATTAAAGCCTTGACCTTTAGGTGATGAAGCTTGGACCTTTAGATGGAGTTTAGATCTGCACCTGAATAACACAGAATGTACTTTATTTTACTTCTCTTTGTGATTCATGCCTCACATTTGAATGTTTTTATTTGAACAATTTTTTTGAATTCTATCATTTATAATTTCTGTCATTTGCAGAAATGAACATAATTAGAGGCTTCGAGAGCCTCTTAGGCATCAGTAGAGCTCAGCAGTGCAAACAGGGCAAGCAGAGAAAAAACTACCGTCAATTCATTAATTAAAAGAGTGGTTAGAAAAGACAAAAGGATGTGTGGCTGTGACAACAGGTCACAAGACTTCTGGGCTGAAAGCATAATTTAGCAATACTGTATAACTTACTTTCAACAAGTAAATAAATGAACTGTCATAAGAGTCTTAGGAGTAATAATATAATATAGTCAGTTCATTGAACCCTTGGGTGAATTGGTGTTTATTAAGTATAGATTTTCATTATGGTTTCCAGTGTAGCTACTGAAACATGAGTCAAGAATATTAACTATACATTAACCTTGAGTGTATGAGAGCAGATCATATACATTACCTTTTGCTCTGGCTTTAGAAACCTTTCTACAAGTTGACAGTGCTTAATATGGAAACATGACACATATAGTAGGTAATGACACATGGTTAAGGCAGGATTCTTTGTTTTGTGCTACTCAGCCTAAAGAGTTTCATTTAGACCACTCATTCATGCTATACAGTGCGTTACAGACCTCTTAACCTCCTTCTTTATTGTTGGTTGGTTTCATGGACTATTAACATGATATTTTTGTATCCTGTCATGTAACTTTGACTTTATTGTCATTGTCATTAGACTGCAATCTTGATTTTTCTTTTTCCTTATGAGTAATCTGCTCCACTGTAGCACTTTTAGACAGGAAAGGAGGAGCCAGCTTGAATGGATGTCTGGGTACAATAGGAGTGTCTTTCAGTACCGTCTGGTCATTGACAGAAATCAAAAGAAAAGAGCTTTTGGCCTGGGTGGCATTGCCAGGACCCTAGAGTATAGATAACCCATCTCCATTAGAAAAGCAGGGAACTTTCTCATGTGTCAGCACTATATAATAAAGCCTCAATTTAACAGTGAATGTGAATACAGTTATGCGATTGATAAATCAGTATGGAATATGAGAACATTTAGTAGACTGAATACCCCACTAAATAAATACATAAATTAAAAAAAAAAATTATTTATTGATTTTACATATTTTTATATAAATAATAATAATAATAATAATAATAATAATATTTAAGTACATTTACAGCATATAGCAGACACTCTTATCCAGAGTGACTTACATTTTTTATTTCACTTTATACACCAGAGCAATTGTGGGTTAAGGGCCTTGCTCAGGGACCCTGCAGTGGCAACTTAGTGGACCTGGGATTCGAACCAATGACCTTCCGATCAGTAGTCGAACGCCTTAACCAAAAGCTACCACATCCTGAGCTACCACATCCTAATTATGATGCATCATAATAATGATGCATCAAATAATCCACCTTATCTATGATCTGCCTTGGAAAACGCTTTGCAAACATCTTTTGATAAAGCCACATGTTTGTACAGAAGAATTTGTTGAAATGCGAATTATTTGGAATAATGATTAGTTTGCAATTTTTTGCTGATGCATTCGGTCTCCATGGTTATGAGTTTTGTTCTAAATCAGAAGGAGGATGTGTCTGTCAGATAACTTTTAAAAGAATCTATCTAAATTTTAAATAAGATATAAACATGGTAAAGATCTGACAAAGAACGGCAGTGGAGGGAAATATAATAATTTGTACTATTTCCTGTTATTGTTTTATTACTATTTATTGTTTTTCTGGAAGGACAATATCTACATGCCTGAAATATCAGATTCCTAATGAAATATACTGTGCTGTTAACAAACCACTTAGCGAATTGCCACTGATTATGCTTATTACTGATTATATAGTTTATAAACATCTCGTTATTGTATATGCTTATCATCTGCTGGTTATTTCTTTGCTAATAAACATCTAATTAATGTTGCGCTCCATTTTCAGTCATTATACCGCTGATATGATTGTTCAGTTAATTGTAAACTTGATAAAGAAGCATCTGATTTTTAGACGTTTGAAAAGAACTACGTGGCTGCATGACTGCACATTTCAACTGTTAAGAGAAGTTACTTTTGGGAAAAGATGCTGGTTTATCCAACTAGACGCCCAACTAACTCACTCTTCCTCATTAATTTAAAATTTTTTTTTGCAATTTTGCAAAAGTTTTCCTTTAGGAATTGAATTTTTATTGAGCTAATTTTGTTCATTCATATTCTAACGTATCCCTTACGTATTTTCAGTTAATATTTGTCCAACCGAACCTTAAACTCATATACCCTTGGTCTTTTATTTAGTTCATCTGAAATGGCAGAGAGATCGTTGAATGTAATCGTTTTGTCGACGATTGAACAATGATTTGTGATGGTTTAAGATCAGATTAATTTATTTTCAGAAAGAAAATGACAACGCATATATTTTCAACCAACAGCCATAAAATATACAAATGTAAAGTACATTCTGTAGAAACAAGTATAAAGTGTTCAGTAAGAGCAATAAAGCTAATAGGACAGGTAACCCATTTCTGCTCTCAGATGCCCCAAGTTCTTGTTCATAAAGATCTATAATTTGTAATAATAACCAGGAGAGTATATGAAATAAGCTTTAAATATTGTCACTAAATAACAGAAACATTTGCAGTGAACTGATAGTACTTTAACAGACAGGCAGACACGCTGGAGGTCACTCGGTGCACAACCTAAAGGCAGAAATGTCTATATATAGACTGCATATTCATCAAAGATTTATAAAGATGTGTCTAAGACGTCAGGCTATATGTCTGTAGAAAGTTGATCTGTAAGCCAGGGTAACGTTGAGTCTACACAGTAGCGCATAACTGATCTGTAGGGAGTGTTACTAGCATTTAGAGAGCACTACAAATCAGCAATGATGGACTTCAGGCTTCTGGATTCAATTGTGGTTTTCAATTAAGAACCTCAGCGTAAATTTCTGTGGGCTATTAAACAAACAGAATATGAAATAAACAAAATTCAAATAAAAAAAGGTATACATATAAATATTAAGTTTAGTATTTTAAAATTGGCCCTTTCAATAACATTTCATATGAGGTTTTGGGCCATTTTTACACTTTTCCCAAAGGTTTCGCTAATAGCTGGTATCCGACTTAATGTACATTTTGTACGTCTGCTTTATTTCTCTGCAGTTGTCAAGCAAAGACACATTCCCAAATCAGAAAGAAGTATTAATCACATGCTGATATGTCTTTCTAAATGGCTTTCATTTTGTTGGTTTACTTTCATCTCTTTAGGCCACTAAAATAACTTTGAATTTTTATTTCAGGATCCTGACTGTATTTACTTCATGTTTCCTGTTGTTTGTCTTTCTCTTTTACATTTACTTCAAAACTTAAAGTCTGTTTAAGTGAAAAACTACTTTTAAAGACTCCGTTCCAATTTCAGCACAGGAGATTATAGCTGTTATCTGATTACAAGCCAAACTGATTATTGGCCTAATGTCCTCTTTGTTACGGCACATAACTCCAAAAAGGTAAAAGTGTGACTTTCTGTATGAGGAACGCACTTGAGGGTTTAGATGCCAATAAAAAAAGGTCTACATTATTGACATTTTCAGATTTTGTATTTACACAAGAAAGAAAATGCCTTTCTGATACATAAAATATGAAAATATTCTTGAGTGTTGAAAAGTACAAATAAAAAAACCTGCTATTTATCTAGCACATGATGAAATATAGAGATGTGGGAGGTGTAAGATGTTTGATGCTTGTAACCAATTTGTAAAAGAAACCCTGTGTCTACATTAACATTTGTCAAAAGAGTGGAAGTGTGAAACTGAATATCACAAACGGTTAAGGCCACCACAGCTCAAAGCCAACTGTCTTATACACGAGAGGCAACACTAGATGTTAGATGTGTCATCTTTTTCATACTTATTCTGTGAGCCAGTGCATGACCTCCTGGGCTTTATTTTATGACAATGTAGAAAGTGCTCTTTCAACAGGATATCTGTTTTTAAAGTTGAATCCCACTGTTCCGTTCGTTCATGCTGTATCAAGTTTAAAGCAGTGAGCTATATATGGTTGGGTGGAGCACAATGAAGAGCGTTTCTTTGCCCCGGGAGCTACAGGAAGACAATTTACAGTATAGGCCTCAGCTTGTTCAAGGGGGAAGGGATGGATGGACTGACACATGGTCGCTTTAAGAAAATGCTGATGTCACTGCTGTCAATTCCAAAAACTATTTGAAAGAACATAGGCAATATAATTTAAATAACAGTACAAACAAACACACTATTTAGAGTTATGAAGTTAAGTGGTTGTCCTGCTAACCTTGGCCACTAACCCTGGGTGTTTGGAATTTTTTGCTGCTTTGTGCATATTGTAATGAATTAGTAATAGCAAGACTGAGTTGCAGTAGTAGTATCTTGGGTGTTTTATGTAACAGAGAGGTACTGTACAGTGTGAACCTAGCTAAGAAAATGGACCTCTTTTTTAAATTCTTTAAAATACCCAAGCATAGGCGATAGTGTGGTTGGATGATATGTGATAGTGTGGTTGCTTTAATACACGTTCTTGGATTGACAGTAAAGCAATTAAGACCTTTATCATTGAAAGTTGTGCAGTGAAATAAGCATAATACTTTACTTTACTTTATATTTTATTGACTCAAAACTGCTATTAAATATACCTTGTTACTTTACATTAAAGTCAAATATTCTTTATGTTACAACTTCGGTATTTGTCTTTGAATCAATAACCATTATTTTATGTCATAACTCACTAATTTGGTGTATATATAGCATGAACCTATAGATATTAAAGAACATCTCTCGCTGATAACTTAGATACATTTCATGAATAGTGCGAAATAAAAAGTACAAATTTACAGCAATTTAGTTTATATAAAAGTTATGTAAGTTAGGGTTTGGGATGGGATTTTCAGGTATTTGCTACTACATCTTGGGTATAAAATCAACCAAATCTATCCATGTGAAGTTGGCTAAATATGCATACTGAATGTAGTGTATATAGTATTATCTTACAAATAACTTTTGTTATGCAGCTAATAATGCTGTACACCAGACTTCCTGAAAATCAGCTTATATTCCAGTGAATGTAAACAAAAAAATGCCTTTTTTAGTAAACAAGGAGGAAGTATTGAAATAGAGAGAATTTTTTTATTATTATTTAGAAATTCAGATTTTATTGTTTGAAATGACCTGATATTTAAAGTTAAAAAAAAAATTCTTAAAACATTTTGGAATACAGTAACAGCAAATGACACATAAATCTTCTGCTACTACTAATATCTTATGTTCCTCCATTTCCCCTGTTTCCTTTTCTGCCTTTTGAGTTTAGTAACAGCTGTTTTTCAGCAACAGCTCCTGGCTAGCGTCACTGACCCCCGTGGTAAAACACTCTTTTCATGGTCAGGTGGCTCAAGAGGTAACACTATATCAGCTACATAATCCACAAGAGGTTTGAACTCGGGACGGGACAGTTAAGGAAAAGAGAAAGAGAAAAAGAACAAGAGAAACACACCAGGTGTAGAATTTGGTGCATCCGGTATTCTGATATGATGATGACCAAAATTTGAAAACAGAACAAACTTCATCTTCTTTCTTTCTTGGTTGGAAGCCAGTGTCGTTATCTTACTGCTATCACCTTTGCACTTTTTCCCATACTGGCCAGCTGACCAACAGAGATCTGCTTAGTGTCTGTTTCTGCCGATCACCTGCCACTCAGTGGTTAATCCTGAACATTTATCTAGAAACCAGTGATAACGCTGACTCTTGAACACTCTGGGAAGAATTATCTCTACTGTAAACTACAGTAGCCTTGATACTGACTTTAACACACTTTTCACTTGAGCTGCAATTTTAACGTATTCACACTTTTCATTTTGCCTTTTTTTTTTTAAACTAAATCTAATTTTCTCTTATTGAAATGTTGTTGAAATATTACCATGTTAAGTCAATGATATGTAATCTCTGATATCTTTATCCAAAATGTACCGCCACGTCTAGACATAATAATCCCAGATGTAGGGTAGAGCAGAAGCGCAACATCATCAAACTTACAGGTTTGCTTCCTCTCTATAAAAGAACCCCTTTACCCACAGAAACTGGGTTTATCATATGTTATTTAAACTGTACACTGCTTTTCAGGATGTGAACTTTTATTTCTTTAGTTACGTGAACTTGTTTCTTCTCTTTAACTACAATTGGAATAAAGAGTTTGGGATATTGGATTAGTAAATTTTATTCATTTTACATTCATTATTTTTTTTTTACATTCGTTTTCATCTTATAGTCAATAATAATGTAATGTAATGATATATCTCAATAATAATCGAGTCTCTCATCTATCTATCTATCTATCTATCTATCTATCTATCTATCTATCTATCTATCTATCTATAAAACATTTTAACTAAAACCAATAGTAACTATCATTATACACTATAAATAGTAATTATTCATTTATAATCGTTTATATGTCTAATGGTTATTTATTTATTTATTTATTTATTACCAACAGGTTAAAGGATGTAATGATTACATTTATATAGTTCATGTAATGACGCATTTTGTTATTGATGTCATTAATTGATATACATTCACATTAATGCATTGATTTAACTTCCCTAGAAACAGCTCACACTATTTAGTTATGCGGTCAAAGTCTTACTGGAAGCCCTGCTTGCACTTTGCACATAATGTACCTTGTACTTAACCATTAAATGACAATAAGAATACCGAATAATCTTTATCTCTCTCTCTCACTCTCTCTCTCTCGCTCTCTCGCATAAAGACACACAGCGAAGCAATGCAGATGGCTTTGGACTGTAATTGTTATGATAGAATTAGGACTGCAATTTCAACAAACCGTTTTGCAATCAAATCTCCATCAGTAAACAGTTGAATAAAAAAACAGTCTTTGTGTTAAAAATAGAAATAATTGCACTTTTTGAATCTTTATAAACACACTATCCGCTGTCAGCTAGACGAGGATGGATTCTCTTTTGAGACTAGATCCTCTCAAGGTTTTCTTCCTCATGTATTCTCAGGGAGTTTTTTCTTGCCACTTGCCCTGTTGGCTTGTTTATTAGGGATACATTTACTGTATAAATGTAACATGTAGATCTGGAGTTGATATATTAAGCTAATCTGGCTATGAGACAATGTCCATTGTTAAAAGTGCTATGCAAATAAAATTGTTCTGAAATGGATTAATTTGACTATACATATAATTCATATACCTATATTCATATACCTGAATACTGAACATCACCTGCCAGATAAAAATTCTAGTCTTTTACTCAATTTTAAAAACCAATATTGATATTTTTAGGACACAACCGTTGCAAATTTGAGAAATTGTCCAGCGTTTGCTCTTGTGAATTGGATCAGTTTTAAAGTCTGTCATGTGTAGTAAATAGCGATAATAAAAACAAAAAATACTTAGCATTAGATCCACTATTAAGTGTCACATGGTAGCAGTTTACTATAGCCGGTCTCTCTCTGATAATAACCATGGAAGTAAGTAATGTGGTATAAAAGTTAGTTCGAGTTATAACCTGGCTGAATCATAAAATATGAAAGAAAAATGTTTGCTCTTATTGACCATTTAATCTGTGATTTAAAATCAACTTTTGCTTCAGTTTGTTAACAAGGTTTGCTAACAACAGGAATCTGTTCCTTGGTTAATAAAAATGGGGGAAACAGTAACTAAGAAACATTGCCTCAAGTTACATATTCAGTATTAGGTTAAAAAATTAGCTCAATGGAAATGTTTTGTTTTTATGGACTGTGGTTTGTTAAAATACATAGATCAAATGGGCAAAGTAGGTGATTTGTTATTGTAAATAATATAATATAATATAATATAATATAATATAATATAATATAATATAATATAATACAACTTTGTAGATAAGTCAGGACGGAAATCGTTTGTTTCCATGTCAACCTGCTTCTTAATAAACACTTCTTCTGAGTTATAGAGTGAAGAGTTTTTTCTTATCTAGAACGTATTGTATGTTTTCAAAAAAAAAAAAACTAATCAAAACCGAGTAAAAGCCAGAAATCTTTTAATGTTTGTGCATGTGTATATAGTCAAAAAATGATCAAATATGCTATACTGCAAGTGAAATGTGTTTACCTCAAATTTTGCTATCTCAAGTTATATTAAACATATTAATGAACCTCCATCAAGACCGAGCAGTCAGGTTGTTCTCAGTAAAACAACCCTGCCACATAGCAAAATTTGTAACCAAGCATAGCACAAAGCACATGTAACATCATCTGTTTGCCACAATTGCATTAACTGCACCACTTGAGCCAGAGAGGTAAATCAGTTTGGCTTACCTTTAACAACAAACACATGTACGGTTTTGTAACGGAGTATCCCCACGAAACACAAGTCTTTGCCCACAAGGTGCGAAAAGTGAACCTTAGAAGTGCGGTAACAATGACCTCGTCTGAAATCAGTGCGGCTTCAGCGGCACCTTTATCCTTATCAAAGAATCTTTCATAAACGTGACCACAATAGCCAGCGAGCACCTGTTTGATTTTTCTCCTCCTCCTTCACTATTTTTTCCACACAAAGCCCAGCAGAATGTAAAAAAGGTTGACCCCTCAGGTGTGCTGGTCTCACTTTTATTTATTTATTTATATATATATATTTCTTTTTTTCAAAATGAGAGGCCACCCCATTCACTTGCTCACACCAAGCACTCGACTTTGTGCGGACTCGGTTTTCTGGTCCGCAGAGGGGGTAACTGAGATGGGGGCGACAGAAAGTGGCTTTAGAATCTGCGTTTGAAAGGGGACAGCTTTAGCCTGAATGGACGTCTATGGGCTTTGTTGTTTAAATGAGCGCTGTCTGTTTGCTGTTTCCACACTGCCAGGATGGGAGATGAGTGAATTAAGTAGGTTGCCTCTTTAGTGTGAATGGACCTTCCTCATGAGAAGATTGGCTTACCTCGCAGCCACACAAACGCAGGAGTTGTCCTTACAGTAATGATTCCTGAAAAGACCATTTGTAATTTAAAAATAAATAAAAAATAAAATAAAATAAATAAATAAATAAATGCACGTTTCAACCAAATCCATTTAAAAAAAAAAAAGTTTTCTAAGCATACAAAATTTTGTTTTATTTTTTATTTTTTCTACAGAATTCTCAGTTGGGACTCACCGAGCCATGCGTTAAAAAAAGCAGGTTGACGGCATTAGTCAGTAATCAGTCTTTGTTGCCATTCTTTCTCAGGACCCTCTAAGGGCCTTTTTAACAAGTTCAAACATATTCTATCAAGGGCTGACACATTGTGCCCGTTGATTGCTGCTTTTCATCTGTCAAGTCCCAGGTGAAATTAGGTCAGGATAGCACATTCTGAATTCAGTCTTTATTAGTTAGAAAACCTGTACACCATCCATCTTTTTTTCTGTGCAACTGTTTCACAAGCTTTTTGTGACTCTTAAGTATATTACCACCCAGTTATTGTACTTTTTAGACATTGCTTTGTTTTTATATTTTAAACCATTTTCAGAATAAACCTGGGGTTTGTTTTGTCTTCTCAGCAACCTGAATATGATGTAGTTATGCTTTCTTTTGTAAAGCAGCTTTTGTCATTGTTTCGTTTTGTTCAGTTAGGGCTGTATGTTAGAGAACCGTAGAGCTGTCATAATTTTATATTTTATGTGAGAAATATTATTCATACTGTATATACATTTTTTATATTTTATTACTTAGTATATTAATTGGTGTTCAACTGTATTATTTATATTTTTATTTAGAATTTCTGTTTATTATTTGTTGTTTTATATTCATTATCTTTTATTACAATTTCTAGATTTTTTTAGATTGATTTTTGTGAGACTTTAGTAGTTTCACACAGACCTGTGAGTTTTTTTTCCAAAGCTTCAGTACAATGTGGTTTAACACCGACTGAGCTTGTGTGCTAAATTCTTAAGGCCTTCCTTGAAAAAGAAACCACATTGTGTCTTTAACTTGTCATTACTCCAGCCTATGAAGCAAAGGACAAGTCAAAAACAAGTCGTATGGTCTCAAGGTCACTAAGCATTTGGCTCCTTTCCTTCTTCTCGCATTGCCCCGATTGCCGTGGTCACGGCCTGCAGTGTCGGAGGCTGACACTGAGATCACTCTGCACGCTATTGCCTATCATCACCTTCACTAAACCACCTCAGTGGGAGACCTTGGACTTTTGTCACCACTGGGTTATTGTGTTTCTAATTAAGTAGACTTAATGCCAGGGGCTTTCTCCAGTACGTTAAGTGATATTGGCTGCACAGCCAAGTAATATTTATTAATCATCAGATTTTACACTAAATAAAAACAGTCACCAATTCGACATTTAATCTTCATTGATTCTTATAGCATTTCATTCGCAACTCCTTCAGTGCTTCTATTTTTTTCACACTCACCCAGTTTGAATTAAAGGCCTGGCTGTCAGACTGACACAACTTAATTAAAATGATTGAGGACTCATGCAAATAGTGATGAAAAGGATACTTCCTTCTTCTGCAAACAGCTTGGCCCAGAATCAGAGACCAGCTCCATCTTCATTGCCTTTCCAAATCACGTTTCCCTGAACTGAATTATGAATACTACACTGAATATCGCTCCGGGTTTATAAATTTCAACGGCAACATGTGAGATTGTGTGAGCTTTTAAAGGCTGTACTAGTGCAGAATCTTTAATCAGGCCAATCTTTGAATGTGTAGTAAAAAGAAGACAGAGGACAAACGAAACATTGGTGTATGAAATGCACTGAATGAATTTTACCCATGGACTCATTTTAATAGCTTTCTATTTTGTTTCAGCAGTGTAGGCTGGCACTAGGACGTTTGCGTCCTCTTCCGTGGTTCTATGAGACCTGAGTCCTCTTCCTGGTCAGGTTTCATGGTAGAATAAAAAAGCTGCAACACTTTTGTCAGGGTCTGAAAAAAACCTGCATCTCTCCTCAGCTCATTATGTAGCAGAGGCCAGTGGTACTTCTGACCCATTTAAATGATGTAACAATCGTCCAAATGTTTGCTGCTGAATGCAGCTGGGCGCCAGGGACTCACGTAGGAACAAAGTCTTTTGAAATACAGGAGGTGCCTGTATTAGAAAGCGCTTCTGTTTAGCGCAGCCTCCATCTCATCTTTCCTCTTCCTAGGGATGAGTCAAAGAAGGTCATCTCCTTTGCAACAGCCTCAAACATAATGCCACGTTAACGCATTGCTGCATGCGTGTACAATGAGCATTTCTTATTATTTGCTACTGATTTAAAATGCCATTGAGTTATGATCATCTAATAGTTTTGTTTTGAAAGTCAAGCACAAAGCCACCAGACGCTGAACACGGGTAATGAATAAGTGTAATTATTCGACATATACAGTTGAATGAACTATCAACATTCTCTTTGGTTTACATGAACGTATTCAACTGTTACGAACGCACTCTTTTAACCACAGCATGGCTGAATTCTTGAATCTGATTGGTCAGAAGGTGTTGATTAATTTTATATAGCAGCATAACGCTATCCGGCTGTAACATAAATTGTGATTTCATATTATTGTGATAATTCTAATATCTTATTGCTATACCATGCCACCAGCCATGCTGTTAAATGAAAATAATCCATTTCAGGATGATCCACTTTGCTTTGAGTTGCTGTGGATTATTTTCGTATAAGATCGGGCCTGTCATAGGTTATTCTTTACTTTGTCTATTACTGATGCAGTGGCATAGCTGTTTGACTAACGGTGTCACAAAATGTTTGAATCCTATTCCATTCATTCCCACACCTTAATCTTTAGTAACTGCTTTGTTCTGGTTCAAATTGTAGTGGATCTGGAGAATATTCTGAAAACACCAGGCATGAGTCAGGAGAAACTCCCTGAATGGAAGCCAGTCCATCTTAGGGCACCATGCACACATTTATACACACCTTGGTGCAATTTAAAGTCACGAATCAGCCATGTTTTTTTGGGAGCTGGGAGGAAATCGGAGGAGCCTATGTGTACATGTGTATATGTCAAATTCTACACAGACAGAAACCCAAACTCCAGAGACCCTGTAGCTGTGAGGCTGCAACTCTACATGCTGAAACACTATGCTCTACATCTCTATAACACTCTACATCTCATTCATAAATCAGATATGCAAATGTTTAAAAAAAAAAGCCTGGACATAATGTGTAAATTGTCTATCAATAAAATGTCTTTATCTTTATAAGGGTAGCAGTGAAACTACATTTTATTACTGGAACCATGGACAGAAGAGAGAACTACATCAGGGATGAGACATCCATCAGTTATAAAGCACTGAAAGCACTAAGTAACCAATCTGCTTACTGGCACCATTTTTTAAGGTGGAAGGAAACAACAGGACTCAGAGGAAAACCATATGAAGAAAAAAAACACTTGACTTGAATATGGAGCATCTGCTTTAAACTTTATTGTGGCGGACCAACATGCTGCAAAATAAAAGAAATCTATCTAGCTATATTACTATTCCTGTAAACATAATTTCTTCAAATCAGATGATGGATGAATTCGAGACAAACCAAATGGAATGCACAGTTTTGGTTTTCTAATAGAAATATATCCTGTATGTACACCAAGCACCATTACCCTATATTAAATTAAAATGAACTAAAAATTTAATTTTAGAAAATGTTTATAGAAAATCTTCTATAAAGGCCTAGAATGCCCCGAGCGTTCCCCTATGGTGATTACTGCATGTGCCAAGTGGTACACCAATGATACCCCATTTACAGACACCTTCTAGTCAATGAACATTTTGCCAAGAGTCCACTGATTACATGTTACCCACTCCACTTCAGCAGCTACTGAATCCTCCGTCTGCTATAAATGGTCCTCATCCTCCCCCACCCCTTTCTCTCCTCTTAATCCAGAGAGTCAAGTAGTTTTTATCCTACATAATCCCTGGAATAAAGTTGTCTGTTTCCCTGTTACATCCTGTTTCTAATCAACTTAATGGAGCCCACAATATGTTATTGATCTCTGTAGATATGTGGTTTCCTGTTGAAGTGATAGGTTAGGCTGTCCAAATGCTACATTTCTTTACTTCTTTAAGGAAACATTATGCAAACATGAATAAAAAGGCCTTTGGGATTTTTGCTTTGTTCTCTTTTTCCTTCACTTCTGTTTAATGGATATCTTGACCCTCCTGGCTGAGCTATACCCTTGGTAAGATTTAGTTCTTGACCCATGAAGTGGATGCCGTTAGCCCCTTGGATGCCTCTACCCCTAATCTAAGCTCTAGCGTGAGTCAGTAGCTGTACAGTTTTGCTGAACTAAATCTGCTCACGCAAATCAGATGACATCCAGCTGGATGCCATAAGAAACAGACACATAATGACAATTCACTTATCCTTCTGTGAGAATCAATTCTCCCACAATACACCTGTCACAGAGCCCTCAGTAAAGGTAATTTGTGCGACAGGCTGACATTGTAATTGGGCTTGAATTTTTCAGTGACCATTTTACAAGCACTCTTTTGAACCGTAATGAAAAACTCAACTGTTCAATGAGTATCTGACAGGCTAAACTGAGCTATTTTGTCTTAATTAAAACTTCTCCGTATATAACTCAAATGAGGACATTTTAGAACGTCAGAATGAATGTTGCAGAGTTGAACCGGTCGATCCCTCTATTTCTGTGCAAACCAGTAGAAATTCAGGCCACTGTATGCTTGGATACATTTAGACAGAAAGGGGATAAACCTCAAATCAGATGTTTTTCTACATTTATATTAAAGTGAGGCTGGAAATAAAATGGCAAAGGTAAAAAAAAATGCCCTGAAATCTGCCAAAATGTGATTATTCACTGGTTAAACTTAACAGATGAGATATTTATGGTCACCGCACCCTTTGAAATGTGATTGACCTCAGCGGCCCGCTGTCATTTACTTGTACCACATTTAATGAACTCCCTTTCAGACGTGTATTTTAACTGGGAAACTGAGGAAGCAAAGTGTTAGCAAGCCATGCTTGAAAGCCCAGGTAAGTTAGTGCAGCAATCTACTAGAATGAATCCTAGTATAATACCCTGCCTCAGATCTGATCAGACTTTATACATTACAGAGAAAGACCCTCTTGCCCCTAGTCCCCTCTTTTAACCCAACGACCAGATAACAAATAACAAATCCATTTTGCTTATCTGCTAGCACAGTTCTTATTATGTCAGAAACTACTCCTTGAATAAAGATTGGGGTGTATTATTTTTTAGTTAACACAGATCATTTCAAGTGTAATTGAGGAAACTGCAATGAGTCACTTTTTCTTCAAAATGGTTTATTTGTGTCCATTTTGTCATATCATCTTAACACTAAGAATGCTATATCTGTCATCACCTAGTCATAATGTGATCTAACTTCCTGATAGCCCATTTTTAATTACTTGGATCAACTAAGTAGATGCTACACAAGCCCATCATCCAGAACCAGTGACATATCAAGTACATGGACCCATCACAACTGGTCCACATCTCTATTTCCCACAGGATCCTCAGTCGTGGCACATAGCCAGCTGCATATTGCATGCGGTTACTGTTGTCCAGCAGTCATCAACGATGTACAGTATCACGTTAGCTGCTGTAAGGCATGGGAAACTTCAAAAAATAGTCAATCAGTAATCCCTAAAACGGGGGGCACGGTGGATTCGTGGTTAGCACGTTCGCCTCACACCTCCAGGGTTGGGGGTTCGATTCCCCGCCTCCACCTCCACCTTGTGTGTGTGGAGTTTGCATGTTCTCCCCGTGCCTCGGGGGTTTCCTCCGGGTACTCCGGTTTCCTCCCCCCGGTCCAAAGACATGCATGATAGGTTGATTGGCATCTCTGGAAAATTGTCCGTAGTGTGTGATTGCATGAGTTAATGAGTGTGTGTGTGCCCTGCGATGGGTTGGCACTCCGTCCAGGGTGTATCCTGCCTTGATGCCCGATGACGCCTGAGATAGGCACAGGCTCCCCGTGACCCGAGGTAGTTCGGATAAGCGGTAGAAGATGAATGAATGAATGAATGAATAATCCCTAAAACCAAATTGCAGTTATAGGTGGGTTAATAAATCAATGTGCTATCTGGACACTTTGCTGAAATGATATATATTGATATGAATACTAATCTTTCATTTTAAATCTTTTTCAAAGGTTTCAGTAGGCATCTTGATGAAATTAGAATTGTCCATCTGGACTGGGATCCTTCATAAAGTGACAAAAAAGTCAGGAAAGTGAGAGATTTTTACGTTTATTCATGCACAGGTATGTGGTCAGACATAAAGGCCTGGGATGAACACCACATAAGTAACTGTCTTGTCAGGGTTGCTACAGTAGGTGATGGAGGATTTATGCTTTCAGGATGTTCATGCATCTCTGCTTCTGTCTATTCCAATGTCCGTCCAACAGTCCACGATCCTTGTTAGTTTGACATGAATGAGTGGTTGAATGCTAAATGGTGGATTCACAGGGCATTAATATTCTAACTCATATTCTAACCAGCAGAGGAAAATGATTGGAATTTAAAATCGATCCAAACAGGGTCATGATCACAGCAATGTAAAATATCTGAAATATATATTTTCTTCAATCGCTTCCTTCCCATGAGACCAATTATGAATTTGAGTGATATATAAATGACATTGGTGACCAATCAAGCCAGATCCACATCCTTGTACTAATCACCTAGTACTTTATGCAGCAAGTTCTCCTTCGGAAACCCCACTTGTTTTCTCTTTATCTTCTCAATCAAATGAAACTGGTATCTATGCATCTACTGGTTTCCCACTTACACCACAGATAAAATTATCCATGCATATATGATACTTGCAAAGGCCAAGGTAATATTTTTCTTCAGTTAAAAATTCATCACACTACATGATGGACATTAATGTCAACTCTAAGAGGTTTCCCTTGTGAGTACTTGAAACCATCAGTAAAGTAATGTTCAATTATATACACCATTTGTTATCTGCTGTTGTGCAAAATTACAGTGTGAGGTTATAGTCACACACTGGGTCTTACTATCACTTGAATATCCATGTTCAAAAATACATTGACAGGAAAGGGGAAAAAAGCTAACCTCTCTGAAAAACGAGTGCTGAGGACTCTACTCTGACAACATAACTCACCTTGGGGTGAAATCTCTCCTCCAAATTGACTTTTTTTCAGTTTGTAATAGCCCATAATAAAGATTGCCACTTTACCATAATATGAATACACATTTCTTAACAGCTTATACAGCAGCTTTACTGATTAGCATTATTGACTGAGCCACTTTTAACAGCTTCTGCAATAGATAATGGAAGGTTAATGTTAGAGTCACAAGGAAAGCTTTGCCTAAAACAAGTTTATCGATTGCACAGCTCAGTGGGGATTTTAGTCAAGATTAGATAAATGCACTAAACTACTTTGTCATATATATAGACACTGAATCAATCGCTATAGAAGATGATTTAAAGAACAAAAAGGACGCACTTTTTAGAAACCAACAGGATTTAGTGTGACGGAGCAGAATCTATTTAATGCTAATATACCGTATACTAAATATTACTAAATACAAAATAAGCAAACGTTAACTTATTACTTATATTATATTAATAAATTAAAGGATGATTTTTATTAATTTATTTACTCAACATTATAAACTATTTGAATTGCATACATGTTTGTGACAAATTCAGAGCCTATGGCAAAAACTGGAATACCCAGCATCACATACACACACGCACATGCATACACACACACACACACAAAGGGCACTTATAGTAGTTTGTGGACATTTGGAAGAAGCCCCAAAACATGCAAAATACCCATGTGAACAAAACCCTAGGCTTTTCCATCCAACCCCAGACCCTGGAGCTACCAATATTTTCTTGTTTCAACACTCAATACAACAATTATTTGTTTGTAATAGCATCCAGTAAATATGGTGCAAATTTATCTTGTTTACACTCAATTTTTGCTGGCCATAAAACAAGCACTTGTTTAGAACAAACCCATTATCAAAAATGAAAGTAATTTAAATCAGTGCATTAACATAGTGAGTATGTGTCCATGTATATTAATAGCTAGACCTTGAATGTCACACTCGTGTCACGTTCCTTTTTAATTTCCAAGGAACACCCTGTCAAATACTCCAGTAATCATCCCTGTGGAGATTGACAGCTCCAGAGATTAAAGACAGAAAAGCAATAAAATCTGAATAGGAAAGATTAAGCCACCAAGCAGCATCATAACCTGGCATGCAGGCCAGCGTTTGCATGCTTTGATTAAAAAAGAAAACAACAATTCTGATTAAGGAATGGGTCTCTGACCTAAAGGACATTCCTCAGGTCCTACTTGATGCTAACATCCTGGAGGTAATTAAATTCTCCCCCTTTCCCTCAGCTTTGGTGAATGTTTAATAGAGCCTTCAAACCCAAGAGGCAGCAAAATCACACCGTGGGAATTTAACGGATGCCGTAGAGTCTCTGGCAAATTAATTAACTTGTGTTTTCAAGGGAGGGTTGGCATGCATCGTTTATTTCAGGTCATTTCAATAACACCAATTTAGCCAACAGTTTCGAATTGTTACCCATCACTCAACAGGCGTCTGATTCAACTGGGACATGTCACAGTTAAAATGATAAAGCTGGGATACCATTTGAGAGACTGTATATATACATATAGGGGGGGGCACGGTGGCTTAGTGGTTAGCACGTTTGCCTCACACCTCCAGGTTCGGGTTCGATTCCCGCCTCCACCTTGTGTGTGTGGAGTTTGCATGTTCTCCCCGTGCCTCGGGGGTTTCCTCCGGGTACTCCGGTTTCCTCCCCTGGTCCAAAGACATGCATGGTAGGTTGATTGGCATCTCTGGAAAATTGTCCGTAGTGTGTGATTGCGTGAGTGAATGAGTGTGTGTGTGTGCCCTGTGATGGGTTGGCACTCCGTCCAGGGTGTATCCTGCCTTGATGCCCGATGACGCCTGAGATAGGCACAGGCTCCCCGTGACCCGAGGTAGTTCGGATAAGCGGTAGAAGATGAATGAATGAATGAATATATACATATACGTATATATACAGTCTCTCAAATGGTATCCCAGCTTTATTAAATGAAAGATCATTTCTGACACACTGATAATTATTAAAGAGAGAATAATTCTTTTAAACTCAAAGAGACACAGAGGGACACAGAGAAAAGTATTTAAGTGAAAGTTTAACTGCTCTTCTATTAATCGTCTATTCATTTACAAAAATACCTTGTTTGGTTAGTACCTAACAAATTTTATATAGCCTTTTTTTCTTATTGTTTATTCTTTTTGATATTTGCATTCATATAATGTTACTTGGATGGAGCTGCGGTGGAAGTTTGGAGTTTCCATTTTTTCTTCTCTCTTTTATCGTGCCTAATTGACATGATATAAATTGTAAATATTAAAAAAAATCATAATATTATTTGTACTGTATTGTAATATTATAAAATAATATACCATATATTTGAATAGTTTTGTAAAAAAAAAAACTTTACACAATAAAATTGCTTCAACAAGAGTTCAGGATTATATAGTAGGTAGATATAAATTCACAAGGACAAAACTGGATCTAGCAGGTTTGATCTTTTATTTATTTGATCTAGTATCTTATAATATAACGATGAGTTATACGTTACTAATTTTCCAAAATTTCCAACCAATTTGGAATCTTCTTGTCTCTGTTTGCCAAAGTGTCCACATGGGAATGTCAGGATTTTTTTAAAAAAAAATACAAAAATCATCACATTTTTGCCTTTTCCCAGGAAGACGGATGGATAATGTCATCACAGCAGGCCCATGACCTCCACTTCATCCCATGTACTTACCTCCTATTGTAGATGTGTCATGGAAAAGTGCAGCTTGGGCCAAAAAAAATCTTTTACAATCAGGCCAGTTTGTCGTGCAATCAGTTCAGGATTCTTTTCTGGGACATCCTATTCAGCATTATTCTTAAATCCATGTCCTCAAGTATAACCTATTGTTCACCTGTTCTAGAAAATAAGCATAAATAAATAAATAATAAATACACCCATTTTTGACCATTTATTAGTAACCATTTACATTTACACCGAAAACTTAAATGTTTATCATGTTCAAGCCCATACAAAGTATAATAGTTGTTAATTAAAAATTGTTGTCTCTCCAACTGCTTTCGTCATTTTTCTTTGTGGTCTTTAAAGAAAAAGTGTTTTCAAGATGAAATTTGTGTCCTAGGTTTCTGAGGATCTTTTTGTATAATTATTGCTTCATTTTATGAAGTGTATTATGATTTCAAGGGGACTGAAATCATTATTATGGTAAATTTATTCTCTTTTGCAGTGCATCCCTTATTGTTGATGTTCCTTCAGGCTCAGGAGCCCTTTACGGATGATGTGCGGCTCTGTGTATAGGCTCTCTGTACTGTATATATGTACAGTCTGTATAGTCAGAGCCATCACAATGTCATCTGGACCTCGGTGCGTATTCTCGGAAAGGCATATACAGTATAAATATAAAGCCTTTCAAATTGTTCCACAGTAAGCTGTTGGTTCAGAAAGACATTGATTTTATGTCTTCTGTTCGCGAAATGTACCCTTTTTATTGATTTTGCTGATTGGCAGAAAATTGCTAAAAAGTATAGACGTTGGACCAAGTCAACATACAAACACATTGAAAAACATATGATCAGTAAATAGTAGGTGCTCAGCTATAATTGCACCTAATAAAGGGCTGTGAAGTGTCTGTATCTATTTTAAGAGTTTCTGAGCTTTGCACAACAAAAATAAATCTTGGATTTGACTTTAATCCTACATCAATGAAAATATTCTCCGTTGGCTTTAACGACAACCTTATATACACATTCAGATGTTCAGAAAGGCTTTAATTGTATTATGTGTGAATTATTTAAGATTTTGAAAGCGATTTCTGACTGGTCGATGTGAAGGGGCTGAAATCAATAAAGAGCATTAAAGATCATTAAAGGCTGTCACGTATAGACTGAGCGTGTGTGTCAGAAATGTGAGGTTAAGGTTGCAACTGCTGAAAGTTTCAAGGTTTTCAAACAGACCACAATCCTTAGAGCTTCTCTTTTGAACCCTTACAAAGTCTTTCTTTATGAAAGAACATTCTTAGAAGTAGAGACCGTACAGCATATAATGATGACAATACATTCTGTTTTCAAGACTGTATAATAAATCTGCTTGGTACAAAAATACATTACTTACAGCAATCCAATTATTTTCATTACACTTTCATACTGCATTTAACACAATACTGTTGAAATCCTGGATTCTGATTGGTCAGGAGATCTATAACATCAGGTCTTAAAGTATTTTGTAATTTGTTGTTTACCAAGAAATTACAAGTTGTATATTCCACATCTGTGGAGTTCCAAAACATGTAATAGTGAATCAGTGAATCTTTCTGTAAGGAAACATTTATTTATCATTGTTGGAAGGAGGGGGCACGGTGGTTTAGTGGTTAGCACGTTCGCCTCACACCTCCAGGGTTGGGGGTTCGATTCCCGCCTCCGCCTTGTGTGTGTGGAGTTTGCATGTTCTCCCCATGCCTCGGGGGTTTCCTCCGGGTACTCCGGATTCCTCCCCTGGTCCTAAGACATGCATGGTAGGTTGATTGGCATCTCTGGAAAATTGTCCGTAGTGTGTGATTGCGTGAGTGAATGAGAGTGTGTGTGTGCCCTGTGATGGGTTGGCACTCCGTCCAGGGTGTATCCTGCCTTGATGCCCGATGACGCCTGAGATAGGCACAGGCTCCCCTTGACCCGAGGTAGTTTGGATAAGCGGTAGAAAATGAGTGAGAGTGAGAGAGTGTTGGAAGGAGTCTTCAGTGTCAGAGCTGTTGTAGCGGTCAGCTTAAGTATCATTTGAGAACAGTATCATGTACCAATGCAAGGTGCATCTCGTAAGAGAGGCTGGTGAAAAAACTACTGATTATTACTGCTGTAATGCAAGTTTGCATCTAATTGTTGTGGACACAAGATTAATCATTAATGCAAATGTCAGCAATTCGAAGTGATATAAGAGAAACTTAATGCACTTAATGATATGTTGCTATTAATAAAGAATAACTTTCATGTAGTTCTGCTCGCCACCTTTGCTTGTAGTTTGTAGTTTTATATCTGTTAACTTTCATGGTACTGTACACTGCATGGTGCAATAAAGCTGGATGGAAGCACACTGTGTATTACACTGGATATTAGTATATCCAGTTTCTAGAGGCTTAGGATTGTCCACACAAAAAAAGTAATGTCTAGAAAACTAGTAGGAAAAATCCAAGGAAATTCCTTTACCGCATCCCATCAGGCAAACTCAGCTCCAAGTGCTCAGGCACCTACTTCTCATGATTGCTCATGTGTTTATAGACTTAATTTATGGCCTCATTCACATTTACATGTAATTTGCAGATCTTTTTGCATGCAAATTCATTTCCAGTGCATCTCATGTTTTTTTTTTTTTCTTAAAATTTTTCCAATCTTTCAGTGTGTTTTATTTTATGGTTATGTATTTGCACTGCTTGACTTTATTTGAATTAGTTTGTTCCTTTGTGCTAAAACCTACTATGAATGGTGGAGTAAGTGTGTGTGTGTGTGTGTATGTGTGTGTGTGTACAGAATGTACATTTGTTCATTTTAATAAAGAATAAAATTCAACAAGGAAAAGCTTATTTTATGACAAGTTAAGAGCAAAAAAGCATTACATAAAGCATGCGGAAATAAGACACACACATTGGAAATAATTTAATATTGCTTTCAATTTTGCAAATCAGTGACTAAAAATATAATTAATACTATTTTATATTTTGCACAATTATAATAGCTACATGTAAATGACATGTAATTGTGGTTTTTTGGGAGGTGAGGACATTACACCCTACATTTAGTTACACGACATTTATCACAATCTGCCATCTATAATTATCCACTCCTGTACTACTGACTTGTATAATTAATAATTCAACCTGCTATCGCGCTCTTGAAGACAGAAATTCATACTTGTCTTTGAGGCTTTGCATGAAAAGAGGTTGAAACATGCAAACATGACAGTCGATGTTCAAATGGCATCATTTTCCAAGTGTTTGGCCTGTAATTTGCATAGCTTTGGCATTAGCGTTAAGCTTACAGGATATATGATAGCTTAAGGAATGTGTTTCTAGGGACAGACCAAACCTAGTCCTGGATTTATAAGGATTTGCTGTGGAGACTTTCCATTGACTGTGTAATTTCAAGGGTAAATTCGAGTGTAGGTTTAATCTGTGTCTGGAAAATTGGAACTAAAATGATCTTTTCGTTTTTTATTTATTCTGTATCATGTATGCCACTATATTAACTCTTTACTTACTATATCTATTTTCAACAGTTCTTTCTATGTAGCTAATTTAACCTGGTATCCAAATGGCTGGTCAAATCATTTTAATGTTTTCTTAGGATTTGTTGAACCACTGTTATAGTTTTAACCCATAGAACTGGTGCAGTTCATCACTGTGAACAGTGCAGTGACTACTTTAATTGTTGGAAAATGAACTTAACCCTTGTATGGTGTTTGTATTTCTGTTACTCAGCCAGTGTTCGTGGGTCTGGGGGACCCGCTGCATTTTTGGGTTTTTAATTCAGCATCAAAAATTTTATGTTAAAATACTCTACAGATGTTTACTTCATCCCAATTACAAGCAATATAAACAGCATATACACTCACCGGCCACTTTATTAGGTACACCTTACTAGTACCGGTGTGGTCTTCTGCTGCTGTTGCCCATCCGCCTCAAGGTTCGACGTGTTGTGCGTTCAGAGATGCTCTTCTGAATACCTCGGTTGTAACGAGTGGTTATTTGAGTTACTGTTGCCTTTCTATCAGCTCGAACCAGTCTGGCCATTCTCCTCTGACCTCTGGCATTAACAAGGCATTTGCGCCCACAGAACTGATGCTCACTGGATATTTTCTCTTTTTCGGACCATTCTCTGTAAACCCTAGAGATGGTTGTGTGTGAAAATCCCAGTAGATCAGCAGTTTCTGAAATACTCAGACCAGCCCTTCTGGCACCAACAACCATGCCACGTTCAAAGTCACTTAAATCACCTTTCTTCCCCATTCTGACGCTCGGTTTGAACTGCAGCAGATCGTCTTGACCATGTCTACATGCCTAAATGCATTGAGTTGCTGCCATGTGATTGGCTGATTAGAAATTTGCGTTAACGAGCAGTTGGACAGGTGTACCTAATAAAGTGGCCGGTGAGTGTATGGTTAATATTTGCCCTTTACCTCTATGACATAACATTTTTTAATTAAAGTGCTACTCGTTTTTTGTTGTTTTTTAATAAAATGTAAAAAAAAATAAAATAAATAAATAAAAGAAAATCAAATTTAATCAACTTATGAGTGGGAAAAAAACAACAAATTTACAAGGAAGCAAAGTTTTTTAAAACTATTGATGTTTATGAATTTGTATCCCACAGACCCGAACAACATACAAGGGTTAAACCCCAAGCTTGGTTCTTTCCTGTTTGGGCTGGTTCTTATTTTAGATTTGTAGCCATAGAAACCTTCATACTTCATTAGCACGAACCTCAAAATACAGTGTAATATTTGTGTGTCCTTTTTTTATCAGAGTACATGGATTTGTGTGATTAAGTCCAGATATCAGAAACATAACCCACATGTCATGAATGTACACAATAATGTGCAGCATGTTGGGCTGGAGCGATTTGACTGTAATGTGGATTGGCAGAGTGTGTCAAACACATCTGTTACACTGGACTCACAAACAACTGGACAGAGTCACAAGCAACACTTGTCAACCTTTGTAGACTTCATACTTCATCATTCATTATCTCCGATAGATGTTAAAACTGTGCAGTATAGGCAGTATACCAGGGTATGAAGGCAATACCAGAGTATGATGTTTGTTGGATTGAGTAATTAAATGTCCATTTGACATTTTGAAACAAAAAAATATAATTATATTTACAGTACTGTGCAAAAGTTTTAGGCAGGTGTGAAAAAATGCTGTGAACAAAGAATGCTTTCAGAAATATAAATAATGAGTTTTTATTTCTGTCCATTTACAAAATGCAAAGTGAGCAAACAAAAGAAAAATCTAAATCAAATCAATATTTGGTGTTACTACCTTTTGCCTTCAAACCAGCATGAATTGATGGCACAGACCCCACAGAGCCCTGATCTCAACATCATCCAGTGTGTCTGGGATTACATGAAGAGACAGAAGGATGTGAGAAAGCCTACATCCACAGAAGATCTGTGGTTAGTTCTCCAAGATGTTTGGAACAACCTACCAGCCGAGTTCCTTCAAAAACTGTGTGCAAGTGTACCTAGAAGAATTGCTGCTGTTTTGAAGGCAAAGGGCGGTCTATTGATTTGATTTAGAGTTCTCTTTTGTTCATTCACTGCATTTTGTTCATTTATGAAAATAAATGTTTAACTCTTCCATTTTGAAAGCATTCTTTGTTTACAGCATTTTTTCACACCTGCCTAAAACTTTTGCACAGTACTGTATATACAATTCATTCATTCATCTTCTACCGCTTATCCGAACTACCTCGGGTCACGGGGAGCCTGTGCCTATCTCAGGCGTCATCGGGCATCAAGGCAGGATACACCCTGGACAGAGTGCCAACCCATCGCAGGACACACACACTCTCATTCACTCACGCAATCACACACTACGGACAATTTTCCAGAGATGCCAATCAACCTACCATGCATGTCTTTGGACCGGGGGAGGAAACCGGAGTACCCGGAGGAAACCCCGAGGCACAAGGAGAACATGCAAACTCCACACACACAAAGGTGGAGGTGGGAATCGAACCCCCAACCCTGGAGGTGTGAGGCGAACGTGCTAACCACTAAGCCACCGTGCCCCCCTTGATATACAATTAAATGTATAAATTAATATAACATCGTTCTCTACATGTGAGTAAAATTCACTCCACCTAATGAAAGCTTTAGGTTAGACCAGTGGATCATATTGAGCCTGCAATTTTAAAATAATAAGATAATAAATATTTCACTACAAATCGAACTACAACTTCATAACACCGAACACTGGTTTTATAAAATGAATGTTTAAATGGTAAATGCTTTTCAGAAACAACATAAAAATACATGTCCAACTGCCACTGGCCAAAAAATAAAATTAGATAATATGAAGATCAAAATGTTCAAAATGTACTTTGTAATGTTTATTCTGACTTGTATCTCTAGAATTAACTAGAGTTTCTGGAAGACATATAAAGATTTGAAAGTGTTGTGTGTATGGCAATTGTCTAAACCTTCAGGTTCATCCATGGTAGGTTACAAAAGAGAAGAAACACCAGGTTAGATCTAGAAGAATGTTAGATCTTCACTTGACTTTCGTAAACAGTCGCTGTTGAACCCTACAACATTAGCTAACATGTAGCTAACAACTCATTAAAAGATCTATGAATGGATCTTTTTTCTATAAATGTATAGTCTAAATAATCAATGAAGCAATCATTCAATAAACCGATTAAGTAAAATTGACTGCATGTTTTATTCAGTTGCATTCATTTAACATTCCTACTTTTATGAAGAAAAACACAATTGTGATGAAATGTAAAAAAAAAGACATACTTTAGATGGAGGAATAATCTACCACCCAAAATTGTTTTCCATTTTATTTCAATGAAATCTCCTGTGTTGAATTATTTCCTTCTGCTTTAAGGTTTTACGTGGTACCCCTGAAAGGCTAGAACCATTAAGCATCCAATGAGTCTACTACACCTGCCAAGAAAATATCAATGCACTGTTCATTTTGCTTCATTCATGTAGTGAAGGATTTAGTAAAACCGAAATGCCTCATTATTTATTAACAACACAAAGGTAAGTGCCAAACAGAATTATTTCAACCTCAGCACTGCAATGCAAATTGTTTTCACAATGGGGAAGGAAAACTAATTGCTTAATCAAGGCGCTGTTTGCAATTACTACTTTGGCTAAACATCTTAAGAAGAGAAAAACCCATAATGTAATAAATCCCCAACAAAGCAATATTTACCACTTATAAACCTGTGTTTACACTGCACCATCACCAGCAGATTAGAAGGGAAATTACTAATAATGACTGGTTTGAGCAAATGCGATGCTTTTATGCAAATATCTGGACCGTGAATATGACCTGGAAACAAAAGACTTTGCAGCCAGTGACTGGAAGGCAGTGCATTAGTGGATCAATTATACATGACTCCTCCTTAATAAACAGCTTGGATGGGGGTTACTATAGCAACTGGGATGAAAAGGCAGAGGAAAAAATATAAAACACCCATTTGGTAACATTGGTATGATCAAATATTTGCATAAATCATATAATGTGTACAAGCCATGAAAATAACCTGCTAAACACGAGAATTCTGATGAATTTTAATAATATTTATCGTAATAACACATAGCGTAGTTAAATACTGTTCGGCTAGTAAAGGTGCAAATTGATATTTAAACATACAGCATATTTAGACAAATGGAGAAGAAGAAAAGGCTTAATTACAAACAACAGTACACTAACTGGAATGGAGGTGAGAATAAATATGAGTGAATGTAGCAGTAAATTGCAGGCCTGCAACATTCTAGTGATAAAACAATGCAAATGTATTTTAAATGGAAAGACGTAAAGTGGAAGTGCAATTTTATAACAGATTCACATACTGGTAGTGAAGGTTAAGTGAATTTAGGTCAGATAGACTTAGCTTTCGGCACTAGCTTTCGGCACTTGGGAAATTAGTCCCAGTAAAAGCAGAAGGATTAATAAATAATTTGAATTTGACTGAAGCAATGAAGTGACTAAAATCCCAGAAGTAGACAATCTAAACATGACCTAATATAATTATTTGATATATAATTATATACTTTAATATATAACACTGTCCAATATATTTTAAATAATAATAATAATAATAATAATAATAATAATAATAATAATAATAATAATCCACTGAGGTAAAAGTGCCAAGCTTAGCAAAATAAAACAATAGAGAATTTATCTTTAGTAACATGGTCACAAATTGCGGGGCACGACAATACAAAGGTTAAGTTAAAGTTTAGATTTTGTCTCACAACTTCATCTACCTTAGATCTATCTATGTTGTCTTTGGATTATTTTCAATTTACATGAATTTTCCACAAGATTTATCAAACAATATGTTGCAGTCAAAACTGTGTATGTCATTATATAATCGCTTATTGAGAAACATTCAGAAAACAACTTCAAATATTATCTGTGTTTGTGGGTTCATCTGATTGGATTAATATTGACTTGCCAAACTATAAACCTGCAAAATTTCCTCATAGCTAATTATTTTTTTGTGTGTTATCTGGTATGATCATGAATGTCATTGTGTTTAGAATCAACACATTTTATTATTAATTCTATTATTTTTTAAGCACACCTGAAACCCTACCTCTTTTTTCATTATTTTTGTGATTCATTAAAAACTTCCCACTATCTCCACATCTATCAGGGTTCATTCAAAAGCATTGCTTCCATAAATTACTGTGATATGCCGGAACAAAAACTCACATTACATGCATACTGTTATGTGCACTGCCATCGAAGCCATTGGTTCTGTGGTCCAAAACATTGTCAGTGGTAAAAATGGTAGATCAGAACCAAATCTTTCTCGTGCACCAACAATGTCCCAGAATAATAGTTTGTTCTCTTTGGACCATAATTGTAGCTTACTATTTACTGACTAATTTGGTCTGAAACAACTTGTGTCTTGTCATAACTTTTGTGTGAAGTTAACTTTGACAATTCCTCAGTGAAATTGGAGCCTATTGGCCATTTTAGAGTGATGTGTCTGAGTGCTGTTTGATCAGATAGCCAATCAAAAAAGTATCTGTCATGATTCTGGTCATATATCTATAATACATAATATCTATAATATATAATATAGTGATATATATTTTGATGTCTGTGTGGCACTGTGTAAATTGTTAATACAATGTTGAATGTTATGGATTTGTTTTTATGTAATAATTTCCCATTTGTCAAATTTAGGATCAATAAAATACACCTATCTATCTGTCCGTCCGTCCGTCCGTCCGTCCGTCCGTCTGTCTATATAAAGAGGAAGCCTTGGATGAACAATTTATGCAGGCTGTTAGCTTGGGTTTATCTACTCAGGAAAGAGCTAGTACAAGGTTGTGGCTAGTACAAGGTTGAGATGTTCATTACAATATTGAAAAAGAATCTGTCATTTTTAATAATAAAAAGTAAATAAATAACTTGTAAACAAGCCTATGAGCATATGAACATTTTTATCTTTCTAAAGAATGTAAAATCTTATAAATATGCATAAATACACAAATTGGAAACACCCCTAAGTTGTTGCCGCCTCGGTCATGCAATCACTCAGGTTTGTTGACAGTCTAGTGACGGGATGCTTTATGTTCCCAGCTGCCCTTATGACTGTATTACTTTCTAGCTCTCACTTTTAGTGATGCTGTCATAGCTAGACCTGCCGAAAGACATCGCTAGAGTCCTCACTTGCCCTCTGATCACAACGTCCACGCTTCGAAACCACTGTCGGATCAGAGAATACCTAATCATCAGTTCTTTATTGTTCTCTGTTGAACTGTACATGCTCACCTGCTGCCTGATGGGATGCCGATGCCTGATTCTGACACACTTCTACTGCTGTGACTCTTCTTGTCCTGCAGATCTGCCTGATTCATCCTGATGAATCTACTTCTGCTTGTGACTCCCTTTCTGCTAGTGGGAATGGCTGCACATGGTTGCACATGGATTCCCTAAAGATTTCTTCTTCGTTATATATCTCAACTGGATACCGTAGACCTGTACCTAAAAACTCCTGCTGTAATCACAAAGACGGTGATATTCACAGTATACATACATTTAATCATTTTTAAACAATTCTTGGAAACATTTATTAGTTTGACGTTGTTATTGCAAAGTGGTTGACTTTCTTTTTAAATCTGGCTCCTCTTAGGCTTTCAGACTCATGTCATCTCAGTAAGATTTTCCTTGTAACTCTCATGTCTGGCTTGATTATTAGTGATCTAAACTGAGATCCGGATTTCTATAAATCTCCCTTGTGACAGGATTTAGTGTTAAAAGCTCTATACAAATAAAATTGACTTGAATTATAGACTTTAAGGTCAAGGTCATGATGTGTTTTTGCTATTGTTCCATATCAATGAAGCAAACCATCCTGTGTAAACTATCCTGGATGTTCAGATTGAGTTAAATTGAAACTTTTTTAACATGATAACAAAATCTTTTTGAGGAATCGGTTTGCTTGAAGGCCTTTGTCAGATCTTTTATTATAACAAACATAGAACTACTGATGTTTTATTTCTTTTTTAAATAAAAGCATGATGTACAGGCCACAGGTTCAGTGCTAATCACTGGAAATGTGTTTGCTGAATGTATTGATGTATATAATTTTATAGTAGGCATGCTAATTACAGCTGTTAGCATGTGGAGCAAAAATCTTACCCCATAGTAGGGGCAGAAGCACGCTTCATAATAATAATAATGTTTTTTTTTTCTTAGTCTTTGACAATTACAGATATATATGTTTATCATTATCAAAACAATATCTTCACTTAACCTGCACTTTTATTTATAGCTTTGGAGGTCATTCATCTTGAAGCTTTCAAAACACTAAAAAACTTTTTTTTTTTAGATCTAAGGATTAAGTCTAAAAGATTCTAAAATGAAAAATCACTGCCAGCTTTTAAGACTTTTGTGAAGAATAATGCAACAAAGGTCTTTGGCCAGAATGGCCCATTATACTGTTAAAAAGAAATATAAATTCCATTTTCTCCCACTCTATTTGAGGCAACATTAATTTTTCATATGAAAAAAAGTACTGCTACTTACATATTGATCCAGACATTATAGGATCATTAAGGCTTCAGAATGATAACATTGAAGTGATTAGTAGTTCTGTAAAAGGGTCACACTCTCCGGAGTGGAGCGAAGCAGATCAAGGAAGTCACAGCAAATCCCAAATGGTTTTCTTATGCAGTAATTTATTTAAGTGCAAGATCAGATAAAACCATTGAAGGTTAAAGTAAAATGTATCCCAGAGTTGTCTACCATTTATCAAAATCAACGACTTCCTCCTAAATCAAACATTAAAAAAATGAAAGATAAAAGTGCATGACAGAGCAGTCCACTGTAATGTGGTTATAATTTCTGCTATAATTAAAAGGACAGCAATTATACATTATAGGGAATATTATTGTGTGCTGAAAGACATGACAAAGTCAGACTTGCTGAGATTTTCAACTACAGAATTTCAACTAACACTTTAATAGAATCATTTGCAAAAACAATATATAAACACTTAACTAATGCTTTTTAACGGTGAAGTTACGCATGCACTCGTCTTTTGTGCATCAGGAAATAAAGAAGTCTACAGATTAATAACCTATTAGTATGAATAGACATTAATAATGATAATGGTTAAGTATTAACAACCTGTCAACTCCATTGCAAAAAGGTTTATTGAAATGAATTAAAAATGAATTAACTTATAAACTAAACTAAACTATTAATACTCACCTGACGTAGGAATCGTAATTAAAGCAATTGTATGACCAAAAGTGCAGCTGTACTGATATTCAGTATAACAGCATGATTGAGGGAAATGTTGCTTTTTGTCAGTTGAATAAACAAGAAATTAATATTTAGGAACTGACTTTTTAGACACAATATGGTCTAGTTTTTGTGTTTCATTTTGCTCCGTCAATTCAAACACAGCAGTTAGCTAAGTATTACATGTTGCCATGCCAACACACAGCCAGACTGACAGCCCATACTAAGCGTAGTAACAGTTTCAATGTAAAAAAAACTATTGCTCAAATTGGATTTTTATGTAGCGAAGAAAGACAAAGTGTGACACAAACACTGCGTCAGGTTTCATAAATGCCAAACGTCTAAGTGAGTATTGTTAAAGTATAAGTATAATTCAGTGTTGTTAAACAACTCAAATCTAAATGAACACTTTTTACTGAGGCCAAAAAAATGTGGGTGTTTCAGGGAACCCCAGGTTTTTTTGTTGTTATTCTTACTTAGTCTACTGGGAGCAATATAATAACAGAAAGGTTTCAAATTACAATCCAAGAAAAGATTATTTTTTCACAGAAACTATGATATCAAACCGATTTTCGCTGTCTGTGATACACAAAGTGCTTATTCATAAACATCCGTTGTCTTCAACCATCAAAATTAACAACATCTCGCACTGAACGTCAACAGTCTCTTGGCTCATTTTATGTCAGACTTGCAAGAATGAAATAATTCATTTGTTTATACTGATTGAAAATGTCTGATAAGTCGATGTGGGACAAAGACTTAAAAACTTCTGTTATCGGAACATTCTATTTGAATAGTTCGACTTCCTGTGAGATCGTTCTAATATCACACCAGTATGGGCGGTGGTGGCTGATGCAGTTAAGGCTCTGGGTTGTTGATTTGTAGGTTCGGGGTTCAAGCCTCAGCACTGACAAGCTACCAGTGTTGGGCCCTTTAGCAAGGCCCTTAACTCTCTCTCTGCTCCAGTGGTGCTGACCTTGTGCTCTGACACCAATTTCCAATGTTTGGATATGTGAAGAAAGAATTTCACTGTTCTGTAATGTATATGTGACAAAATAAAGGCTTCTATATTAATAAAATAGCTGGATTTGGATCATGTGATCTCAAAGCAACTTCTTAGTGCTATTGGCTTCTGATTGTGAATCGTCAACTGTTTCAGGTTAGTTAAAAAGCCAAGAATTTTTGTGCATGAAAAGTAAAGGTGTTGATATGATGTTTATTAAAACCACAGATATTGTAATGTTAGCTTTATTAACAGGGATTCATATATGACTCAGATGTGATATATGTTAATGTCTACACTTCATTATATTGAAGGATTACTGCATGGATTATTTCATTATTATGAAATTTCTTAGTTAAGTATCAATATATACATGTAGTAACATGCAGCTTTAAATGCTGAAATCCTGAAACAGAAAAAAGCAGAAAAATAGCAGAAAGAATATACAAGTTAACCAGCATATTGAACTGGAGCGAACTCTTAAACAATGAATTATTTCACACAATAACACAAATTGCATTTATATCCTTAATAAGACGAAATAATTACAAGGAATATTTCAATCTCAAAATAAGATTCAAAGTTTGAATAATGAATGGAGCAGATCTGGCTGATGTTTAATTCATTTGTATACAAACACAACCTAGATGTAGTCAGCTGTTATTGTCAAAGGATGACATAGTAAATTATGTAAATGTTTGTCTGAATTAGCACAATTAATATTAATCAAATATTCATCCTTAAAATTGTAGTTGGTTTCTTTTACTATAATAATGAAAACAGTACATGAGAGATGTTTTTAAGATGAAATCCTCATGAAGCCTCATTGGATGAAGAATAAATGTTTTTTTTTGTTACTGTTTTTTGTTTATTTTTATCATGCATATAACCGTGAACAATCTTCAATCCGTTGACCTCAAATACAGCGACAAGATTGCAAAAGTAAAGCAGTGTGGTAGCATTGAAACGGTGCCTGATAGTTCTGCATTTCAGGGTCTTTCAGGACAAACATGCATCGTTAGGATAAAAAAAAAAAAAAAAATTGCAAGGATTATTTAGTTTGGCTGTACAAAGGTACCATTGATTCATATCAGGGGGGTTTGTGGGAGGTAAGATTTACTGCACTTTCAACATGAGAATGCAGGGGAGGGGGAATACACAGGTAGTGGCCCAAATGGATTTTCAACTAGGGCCCTAAACCTTTCAAACTGTACGACGGCTGAATAGCAGTTAGATGTTGCCATGCCAACCTGGCGGAGAGGGACATTCAGTGGTGTGCGTGTCGCAGGCAAAAGCTTTGCCAGATGTCTTCAACAATTTGCTCTGAAAAGATTTCAGTCGGGCATGCTTATTAAGAGATAACAATCAGAGAGCTGGAGATGCATGCCTTCCTCTCCATAAGCAGCAGAAAAAAACAGATAAATAATAAAAATGGCCAAAAAGCAGCGGCTCGTCCGATCACTCTACCTGTGGGCCACCAGTCTGTAGTGGATATTTGTGAAATATTTATGTCACATTTCTACTTGCATAACATGTCAGATGCACTGTGCAGCTGCCACAGTCTGGCAAGGCTGAGCAAGGCATCTGGCCGCCAAGGAACTTTTTGAATTATTGAATATATATATATATATATATATATATATATATATATATATATATATATATATATATATATATATATATATATACAAGTCCACACCAGCTGTGGACTGACCATTTACAAAGAAAAAAAGTTTCTCAGTGCTATTCATCAGCATGTTTCCAAAAGATTTTAGCATTAATGCATTATGTTTAAGCTGAACTCATAATATCCAGTCTTAAGGTTGTCAAAGTTTCTGAAATCCTAGAAATCATTGCTTAGATTTCAAAGCATGTACCAACACTGACCTTACTTTATTTAATTTCTTTCCTGGTGTGAAGTCATTAGGAAAACACAGACATATTACTGGGAGTAAATAAAGGGTTTGGTATAAATAGTTGAGATTTCATAGCACCAGTGCCTCGAAGCAGAGGGCGTTTGGGGTTTAAGAAATAATTCATGTAGCAGGTTAGCAGGTGTGATGAAGCAGGTGAGCTTGGAAGGTAAGCAACAAAGTCTCGTGCAAAAGTAACAGGAATAACAACAGCAAAAAGGAATTCAGTTAAAATTCCTACAGGTCATACTGCAGGTACTAACCCTGACCTTCAGCTTTGTAGTCATCATTTAGAACTGTACAGGTTCAGGATATTTGCAATCATGAGATTATACTAATGTAGTGAAGTGATCTATGGCTAAAGTATGTTTTTCAATCTTGTGTGATTGAGGTATGTTTTTCTGTCATAAAAAAATAGAACTGGTCAGATTCAACTTTGTCTGCTCTGCTCTGCTTAACCCCAATATTTTTTGTTTACAAGAAATGTAATGGCAAGATTTCGGGGTGGTGATGGCGGATGTGAAAGGGTGGGAAATCAGGATTTCCAGTAAACCAAGATATCTTAATGGAATTGTATGCAAATAGATTGTTTTGCATCTCTGTGTGTATGTGTGAGCATGTATTTATGTCTGGGTGAAGACCAAATGCAACGTCCACACAAGGACAGAAATATTGGCATTGTCGAGGTAATTGGTTGGTCAACAGTATTTTTAGGAAATGTAAAAAATCTTTGTTACAGAGGCTAAAAAAATGGGTCAGATTTGGGTGAATCTATAATCCTTCAGGGTTTCTGGCTTTGTTCTTTATTCTAAGAAGCTGGACCTAAATAACACTCAGGGAAACTTTCTTTTAACTATAATGTTGTATGTAACATTATATAAATCTATTAACTAGCATTGGAAAAGGATTGACAAGCAGGTTCAGTATCTAGCATGCTATCAGTTAAGCTGAACCCCAAATTACATTACTTATGCATGAATTTATAACATTTTATAGTATAAATAATGTGAGTAAAACAGCAACAAGAAGAAGTGCACTTGAAGTACGTAGATGATTCTCTTACTTACTGTAAGTAAAAAAAAAAGTGGAATGTTGGACACTTTGTACACTCAATGCTCAGCGGAAGAGGGGCAGGGATTCCAGGCACTGACACGCAATGAGAAAAATTTTCAAGATGTCTAACATCTCTCTCTGGTGAAGAAAACACCTCACAAAAGTCTTTTAAATTAACTCACGTTATATATATGTTTCATACGATTAAGCTAGCGGTGTCACATTATGTGCGTTCGATGTCGTTTGCTATCGACTGGAAAACAGCTTATACAATATATTCCACTTAGTCACAATTCATTAGTGTTCCATTTGAGAGGGCCACTCTTCTAAACGATACTACTCTTTTAATATCCATAGACTAGGTATTAGGCTATGTAGTGCATAGTGTAAGTGCAGAGTATTAGTATGTCATTTGTGATGCCTCTTTGATCTTTCTAAGGAAACTCATAAAGGTTTCACGTAGAGACCTGCAACAGTAGAGTTCAGAAATGTTGAATTGTCAGAAACCTTCAAAATGATTAAATCTTCTAAATAAACAGTGAGCAAGGTTAAGTCTGGTTCTCTCCTTAAACAATACTTGTCTATTTAAAATTGTGTTTCAATTTAAAATCAAGTTTAAATTATGTTTATATATGTATGTATATCTATATATCTACAGTATACATCTATATCTATCTATCTATCTATCTATCTATCTATCTATCTATCTATATATATATATATATATATATATATATATATATATATATATATTTATAGATAGATAGATAGATAGATAGATACACATGTGTGTGTGTGTGTGTTTGTGTGTCATTTCAATGTACTGTGTATTTTCCGTATAAATTCTCTTGTGCAGGCTGTAGACTGTAGAAAGGCCATGCTGACGGCAAAATAAGAATTTTTTCTCTACACTTTTTCTAAAAATATCCACCGAGGGCGAGCAGTAACTTTTTCTTAATACTTCTTTGGACTCCATGCGAACCACATGGCTTAATTACTTCCATGTGATCCAGGCCATACTCGCACTTTGGAGAGCTTGGAGACAGACTATGGAGTGCCATCAGTGCTAATGGACGCTGCTGTCAGAAAGGCTAAAAAGCCAATAAAATGTGTGTGGGGGGGGATCCACTTCAGCCTTAATGGGGCCTTCAGTGGAATGAAGCACTTCCTCCAGCTTTGATGATGAGTTGTGGTTTGTTGGGCTGATGACACCAAGCCAGGAAAAAAACATTGATTTGGCCATGGCAGACGGAAGCCAAGAACTGGTCCATGTTGATGTCAACAAACACACAAAATCGAATTATAGTTCGGAAAAAAAAAGTTCAAAGAATTCTAAAAGAATATAAAAAGTCCATGTTTGTAACTTTAAGGCAGTATTACAGAGTTAGGTATACAAATGATTAAAAAAAGTGACACATTATTTGGGTTGGAAAAACTGCTAGTATATTCATACACTTACAAGACTTACGTGGATTACCTTCAAACTTCAGGACTTCTGTTACATGGCATTTTGAATCTGCAAATAATCAGTAGGTGTTGGTTCATATTCTTTAACAGCAGCTCTGACAGTAGTTCTGACTAGAATTCAAATGTGGTTTATAGCAATCATTTTTCTAATACATTACCGTTTCCTTAGTAACAACTCGCTGACAGGGACTTGAGTGACAGACGAGCTACGTCATCTGTGTAATAGGTTAATATGTCTTCTTTAAGAGAGGTTATAATTTAATGTGAACTCTGTTACTTTAAGACAGGAATTCAATTCAATTCAATTTGTTTGTAGAATGATTCTGGTAACAATTAACAATTCACAGAAGTTTAATGAGAACAAACAAAAAAAAAGTTTAAAGTTTAAATATAATTTACTGTATACCTTATCATCATTATTCAAAATTCATCATTAAATGCAAGTTGTAATGTTTGACATTATGAACATTAATATATAAAATACTGCATACATACACAAACACACACACATATATTCACAGCAAACGTCTTTCCAGAACTGCGCCTTGTTTTCTTTTACGGCGCCGTGTTTACTTTTCTGTAACACAACAGTTTCTAATTACCCTTTGTCCTTTTGATAGGAGATAAGCATGAGACCAAAACAGTTAACTCCCGTCATCTATTTGCCTGAATGTCTTATCCTATGTGTTTGTCAACACATCGTTAGGGAGCCACAAAAGCTAATTATCTGTGGTAACAGTAAGCTGATTAGGCGCAAAATTTCGCATTGTGTTTCACAATGCCACAGAGGCAAGGACATTCAGCACGCGCTCATAACTATAGAGCTCATTTCCCTCTTAGATTAAGACAAAACACAGGAAACCAATCAACCACTGAAAGATTTCTGACAGACATCTAACACAGGCATCTGCTCATATGGATAGTAAGAAGTATATTAGTGTTCAAATATGTATTTCCTTGAAATGTTAAAGGTCATAAGGTTATAAATAGCATTTTTCTTTCTTATAACGTTATCACTCATACAATATCATCCAGAATGTAAACAAAAATGTATCAACGGCAAACATATCTAGTGCAGCAGATCATAATGTAAGAGAAGAACTGTCAAATGTATAATTATTAATATGACGATTGTTCATGCAAATTACAAAGTAAAAAGCATTAAATATAGCCAGAGTGTACAAAATGTCCAATATGGCTGGTCACTTGAATTGAATTAGTTTCAAAAATCTCCAAAACAAGTATTTCTAGAAATAACTATTTCTAGAAATAAATGAATGCTAATTAAAATGTGTTCTGTAAGTGAAAATTTAATACAGCAATAAAGATATTTTTAAGGGTTTGCTTTTAGGATTGTTGTTGCATCAATAAAGAGATTCAAATAAATACGAAAAAGTGCAGAAATATTGAATATTACTGTATACAAAGCAATAATACACTGATCAGTATATTTAAATGCAAACATATGACCTTTTTGTAATGGGGTTGATAGCTTTTTCGGATTGAAAATCCTTTATGTAAACACCTCAGTCCCTCTGATCGAGCTCAGTGTGAGTGACATTTTGATCAGATTCTAGGAGGTGGTGCAGTGTAAACACTTGAATCAGAATATTTTCTCAGATTAAAAAATACCTTTCAGAGCATGTTTGTATGTTTCTTAAAACCTTACGCTTCATGTTATAATCATAGTTTCTGGTAGAAAGGACTCGTTGTCAAAGGAGACAGAATATATATATATATATACAATTCGATCCCAATTAATATTTGGATCAAATTGCAGTGTAAACGCTTTTGGAATCTGTAATCGGATTGAATTCATACGGCTCGATGAAAAAGGCCACATACCTAATGTACCTGTAATTAATTCATAAAGATTTCATAAAATTGATATAATACTGGATTCGTATCAAAAGTTTAAATACAACAAGAAGAGCACAGATATGTATAGCAATGGACTAAGAAGAGGCGTCCTTGATCTAATAATTTATTTTATTGATTATACTATTTGTGTTAATGGCAGCAATTGACATCTTCATGCTTAGAGCTTTTTCTTCCCTTCACCCACACTTCTTCTTCTTTACACGTTCCATATGTGTTTTGTATCTAACATCTTTTGATGCCACCAGAGACCTTCCTCACAGTATTTGGCCTTTTATTGATTTGTTCTCATGCTAAGCAAATAAGGTCTCACGTTCGGAGGTTGGGGACACAAACAGACACTTAAAGTGCCCCGGAGACAGCGGTTAAAAGCCAAGATGTCTGCAGTGAAAGCTAGGGATAAGATTTTATTACACCAGCTACCCTTTTTCCCCCAAAAAAAACAACAAAACTTCAAATAAATAAGCCAGATCATAAAAACTGGAATGTGTCTCTTTGCTACATAAATTTATATTTCATTGGCAGTCAGGTGTTGCCTTATACTGGCACTGAGTCTGACTAGGTCCATTTTTTCCCTCGAGGTGATGGTGTGGATAAGTGTTGCTTTAATATCTGTAGTCAGTGAAGGTGTTAAGGTTTTGATAGCTGACAGCTTGATGATTTTGCATCTGCACTTCATTCCTACCAAGCCTTTTTTTTATCTGATCTGGATGCTCTGATATTTTTATCCTGCAGTGCTTCAGTATGAAAGTGAGTATTAATGTTTAAACAAATAATACGGTATCATCACGGCTGGCACAACAGAAATTAAACCGATGGAGAAAATGATCCTTTCGTTGTGTTTAAAAGGAGCAGTCTGCAGTTTTAAAGCTTAAAAGTAAATATTGCATACTTGTTATCTTGCTGTAACATAAGGTTCTGGAGTGTTGAAGGTCTGAGTAATGTAAGGAATGTCCTTGTTTTGGTAGTGGCTTCCCTTCTCCCCTTTGTGGAGGTGTAATCTAGCATACAAGAGCAAGTCCTGGATAAGATATAAACAGTTTATGTAGAAAAAAGAGCTGTTTTATTCTTATCAACACGTTATTTGTTTATTTATTTATTCATTCATTCCTTTTCTACAGCTTTATCCGAACTACCTCGGGTCACGGGGAGCCTGTGCCTATCTCAGGCGTCATCGGGCATCAAGGCAGGATACACCGTGGACGGAGTGCCAACCCATCGCAGGGCACACACACACTCTCATTCACTCACGCAATCACACACTACGAACAATTTTCCAGAGATGCCAATCAACCTACCATGCATGTCTTTGGACCGGGGGAGGAAACCTGGAGGAAACCCCTGAGGCACAGGGAGAACATGCAAACTCCACACACACAAGGTGGAGGTGGGAATCGAACCCCTGACCCTGGAGGTGTGAGGCGAACGTGCTAAACACTAAGCCACTGTGCCCCCCTATTTATTCATTATTCAGTTATTTATCTTATTTATTTTTATTGATATTGCTTCATTTTGTAATGTGTATATATACAGTATGTAAAGGTTATGACAGTAGCAGTGTGATTGTGAGATGCTTTTCTACTCGGCATGATTGGAACGAGTAGTAATTTGAGTTAGCAGAGCCGTTCTGTCAGAATGAAGCGGTTTGGACATTCGCAGACTTCTCTTCTAACCTCTCATAAACAGAACTGATGTTTACTAAATGTGTGTTAAAATCCCTGGAGCTTTTATCTGTGTCTCAAATCTGTGTCTAGCAGCAACAAACATAATGCAAATTTTGCATGGTTTTGCATTTCTATAACTGAACTGTATTTGCCTTGTGTAACGTATAAGTATGTTGATTTGAATCATAACTTTTTAAGGACTTACCGAGCTGTTTTGTTTTATTTCAAATTCAGGGTGGTGTGTGTGTGTGTGTGTGTATGTGTGTGATTGTATGCAGACATAGTGAAATGCAAAAATTGTATTTGACATAATATTCACCACACATTTTCTGTCTTTGTGTATCTTTGTTCAGATTGACTAGGTTAAAGATATGTCCTGGTTAAACATAGATAAATTGTGTGTGTGTGTGTGTGTGTGTGTGTGTGTTGTTTGTATTGTGTAAGGGGGGGTTTCCCCTTCTTTTTCTTTTGAAAAGGCCTGGCTCCATGTTTTCTCTGGCAGGATTCAGACTTCCTCAACCTATAATGACCAAGGTGATTGAAACTTCCAGGTAATTACCTTTATCAGGTATTGTTTTGACTGTAAAGGAAGGACATTTGTTTAAATTGTGTGATTTAGTTGTTTGATGAATGCTGGATGTCTTCCATTTTTCATGGAAACTATGGTGCACTGTATGTTACATGCAAACCCTCTAACACAATCCTGATTTACATGAACATAGAGAGATATTCAACTTTTTCTGTGCACATTGGAAGGAAAAAAATGACACCTGTTAGATGTTTACATATGAGCAATTCCTCCAAGGAAATGTCTATTGATTACAGCTACTTTTGTCCTTCCTGATATTGTCATGTTTTAGGACTGAATCAGAAACATAGTACTGAAGTGTGGTTCACCAGGTGTCTGTAAAACTCCATCTGAAATCACGTGCTGTGGTGAAAGGAGACCAAAATCATTAAAGCTATTTGCTGATCACGCCATCAGCTTGTGAAAACAAGGGGCGTTTGCTGCATACAGGGAAAAACTTTCATTATATATTATGGTTTTGGATTATTCAGGATGATTATTATTGTGGCTAGTCAAACCAGAATCATCTGGTGCCTCTGCCAGGAGGTTGTCTTGGCTGTAGATGGTTTATTTGACATGCTCACTGATGCATCCATTTTGACCCTTCATTTTTTTTTTTTACTAGTTTTCTCACCTTCTCATTCCTACCTACCAGCCAGATCCCTATCATACACCAGCTACAGTACCAACCAGGCAGGCTGAAGCCTAACACGATCTTCTTCTCAAGCCAACAACATCTTTTTGAATTTTGCTCATGGAGGAAAGTGCTACTGTATCTGCCATCTTCTGTATACATGAGATCACCAGTACCCGTCATTATGATTGACACGTGATAGAGAAATAACCCTCCCACCCAGACAACATGGCGGATTTTTCTGCCTTGGTTTGAGGTCATGGATGGCATGACATTTTTGTTGTCCCACTCAGGAGCCATAATTACTCCAAATAAACACTGTCATGGCTATAGGAATACAAAATCAGTGTTTGACAATAACCATCTTAGCTTCAGATTTGAACCCTGAGAGAAGTCCACATGTATAAAAATAGGAGAAGTGGTGAAAGAAGCTCTTTACCCTCGTCAGACACTACTGTAAGATGCTCGGTCCTGTCATCATGCTATACAGCATCCCTTGTGTGTGTGTATGCTTTCCTAATTATATTTTATTACTTTTTTGTGTAACTGTACCAACCATACAGCCAAGAGGAACAATAATTTCAGTTCATACAGTACATAATGATTACTCCATCATCCTTTTAAAGTCATAATCTCTCACCATGCTACATTCCTCACCAACCAATCTTTTGTTTTGACACAGACAGTAACTTTTTTTGGCTCTTCTTATCCTTTCATATCATCCAGACTCTCTCCCTTTGACCTCAAAGCAAAGCTCAGAACTGACCCGAGGTCAACTCACACATCTTACAGACACCCTGCAGCAATTTTAGCCTTTTCTCTATATGCTACTAGTCCCCCAAGAATGGCTAAGCTTGTACAGGTAAAAGAACATGATTTTTCTGGGGTCTATTTTGCAAACTGTGTTTTTTTTTCCACTTGGCTATTATAAAAAGGAGGACAATTTGAACAATTAACATATTCTGTTATGTGTCCAGAGTTTGATGAATATATGCCATTATGTCTTTCTGCTTTGGTATTTTTGACATTTTTTTAAAAAAATAATAATTGGTGAGGGCTTATTAAAATTGCGCAAATTGTTTAATTTGTTGGATTTTATCACATGCATTCAGTATTTCAGACACACAAAGAGTACTGACAATCCTAAAATGTGCAATTTAATCTGTTCAGGCAACACTGACTATCTATTGGCTTTGCAAATCCGAAACACACTGAACTCAACAGAAGTCATTTTGTTATGTGCACTCAAGAATGAAAAACAACATTATAATCAAAACCTCAATCACCAAAAGCAAGCAGGACATATAAATCCTGACGAATCAAGATTTATCATTATTGCTATTATTTCAACATACATAATCTATCATAGCGCTTGTCCATATGGAAGATATTCATTTTAATTAATGTTCTGTTAGTTAACAAAATAAAGGTGGATTCTTTAATTTATATGAATTCTGTCAATGAAGATGTCTGACAGTTCTGCTTCCCTAAATATACAATTTTATTTATATATATATATATATATATATATATATATATATATATATATATATATATATATATATATATATATATATAAGATTTTGATTTTTATTAATTTTTTTTGTTTGTCTTTTGAACATCTTGAACCATTTACAGACAAATTTTTCTCTCTCTCTCTCTCTTCTCTCTCTCTCTCTCTCTCTCTTCTCTCTTTCTCTCTCTCTCTCTTCTCTCTCTCTCTCTCTCTCTCTCACTCTCTCTCTCTCTTCTCTCTCTCTCTCTCTCTCTCTCTCTCTCTCTCTCTCTCTCTCGCTCTCACTCTCTCTCTCTTTGCATGCTCTGTATGTAATGTGCTGAAATAGCTTTACTGGACAACAGAATGTGTTTTAACCACCAGTGAGTGTCAGATCTCTGCATGCGTTTTGTCTCTTTTGCTATTCTTTTTAAAACAATCTTAACACACAAAACGGCCATGCATCATCACAGCATGATAGCTTACTGAAAAGGACTTGCATAATGGTTACTCCGTAGGAGACACTCTTTATTTGAATATTTGACTTGACTTTGCATCAGATTTGCAGAGATACAGTATGGTGCTAGACATCCAGAATGCAGTATATCATATGAAATGTATAAAAATTTGAGGATTTTTAAGAGCAGTATAATGTTGTCCTCACCTACCCACACGGCTTGTAAGTTGAATTGCGTTGTCTGTGTTACTGGATCCGATATTTTGAAGTGATATACAATTTCTGTAAAAATTTAGTCAGAAGGATCAAATAGAGGTAGAGAAAGATAATACTCTAGTTTGCCATTTGTGTTTTATTGTAGCTTGTAAGTATAAGTAAGTAAAGTAATTTGGATATGTGCATTTTATACATGGCACATTACCCCAAATTAAATTCTCAATTAAATTTGAGATTTTATTTAAATTTAGCCAACAGGGAAGCAACCAGGCTTTTCAAACAAAAGTAGTTTCTTTCAGAGAAGTCAAACTCAGCATTTAAACAATCACAGTCAATTGTCACACTCACGCTCGTGAAAATGAAGTGAAGAGTCCATCCAGTTTCTATCCATCCATTTTCTGTACCACTTATCCTACACAGATTCACAGAGAGCATGTAGTCTACCCCAGAGGACTCGGGGTGCAAGGCAGGGGACACACTGGATGGGACAAAAATATCAACAGTACAATTATGGAAAATTTTGAGATGCCAATCCACCTATTACTTTTTTCTTTGGACTGAGGAGGAAACCAGAGTACCCAGATTAAATCCTTAAAACACAGGGAAACACAGTGTTCAATGGATTCATAAAGGAACAACAAGAATAATGACCTGTATTGGGTTAATGCCTCTTAAGGTTTTTATATTCCCTTAAATTACTATTAAGCAGCTAGCTTCGGCAAGATAATGATTATCTGCAAGTCCGTGTGGCTTAACTAGCTAGAATGTCACACAGGGTGCATACTGTACCAAGCATTGAATGTGTAACATCACACTGATTTCAATTGTTAAAAAATAAACCATAAAAAAAACAAACCAAAAAAAAACACGTTTATTACAATATAAAAAATAATTTTCAAAAATGCTTGTAAGCTTCCAAGCTTCATATTTCTGTGAAAAACATGGATGAAAATAAAGAAGGCATTTTAGGATATTAGGTCATTTATGAATGCCTCTTGAATCATTAAGAACTGTGTTTCCTCAAATCCCTTATCCCCAAAAAGATTAGGCATGTAACACTATTTCGCAGGGCTGGCATCCCTATCTCTCTCCCCCAGAAAGAGCCTCTTCAGGGCTGGACCTGCGTCATTCAAATGGCTGTTCCTCACATAGAGGGTGATACCCCGCAAATAAAGAAGAAAGAAACTCAAGCTGTGGAGTATGTGGAAACTATTGTCAAGGCAGACAAAGGACAAAAACCAACATTGGCTGGAAGGGGAAACTCGAGTCGGCAATCTGTTAGACTTTATGCACTGATAAGAGATGGGATTCAGTGGTGCTTATTGAAGAGAATACAGTAAACACAAAAATCCAGCCAGAGCAGGTCATTGAGAGTCTCCTTCGCCTCGGGCATAACATGACACTTAAGTACTACTACAAGGCAAAAAGAAAAGGCAACTCTGCACACACTACAAACTGCCTCTATTCTAAGCTCAGAAGGCTGTAATGTCAGAGGAAGTCTTTGGCGATAAATGTGCGCACAAAAGGAGAGGGGGCCGCCAATGGTGATTTGTTGCATTTTCATTACAACCGCTTTGCAATTGTCCAGCCAGTAATTGTGGATTTAAATGGCCAATAGCCTAACTGTTTTCCAAGCATGAAATTCGAGCAGGCCTCCTTTTAACAACAGGGCAGTGTTGTCGTCTTCCAAATCTGCGCATTGAAAGTCAAGCGACCTCTCTTAAAACCTCCACTTTCCAAATTGAGCCCAACAAGGAACACCATGACAGCTAATTCTATTGGCTTTCTTTCATATCTTTTCACAATACTTGATTGCGTACTAGCTGATAACTATTCTCTATATTTAAATGGCTTACCATTCTGTTATATCTTGAATACCTTATCTTGGCATGATTTAAACAGAGATCTGATAATAAAGAATAGCACGGTTCAGAGAAAAAGATATTAAAATGTTACATCTTAAGAAAACACGGTGTATGATGACACGAAGAAATGATTGATGCTTATATTCAAAGCCATTATTTTTACATTTCAACTAAATCTGACATTAAAAACTAATGACAAACTTGACAGGAAGCAGACTGATAGTGGTAAAGGAGTGAATTTTTGATTATAGCAACCAAAAAAATGTGTTCACCTTGAGAAATGAGTCCACAGGTATATCTGACAGAAGAAATACAAATTCTGCTGCTTTTTCTTTAATCTCTTCAGAAAACAGACATACCTGGCAAATCATTTTAATGTTTATGGTCAAATGAGGTTTGGTTGTTTCAAAATGAGTAAGATTGCCCTAAAAACATTTAAAGATTAGACTTATTTTCTTGTGTGATTTAGCATGGGCTAGCTAAGCGCTAAAAATGACCCATTCCCTTCCCCCTGCAGATTTCACTTCAGAGCTCCTCCCCCACTTAAACCAATACCATACACTATTTTCGAAAACCGTGACTAAGTGTTGGTACATAATTTCATTCAAGAAACATGCTTAATTTTTTTTTTTTTCAAAATATTCTTCAAATAGATAGATAGATAGATAGGTACTGTAGATAATTAGTGAATATTATAAGCATGCATAGCTCAATCAAAATGCAAACGCTAGTACATCGATATCTTGCCACATAGGTGATTTCTCTAGGACAGTAATATAATGGAGTAGTATGCCAATACAGAGAGTAACGCTGTCACTTCACATCTCCAGTAGTTGCTGACTTAGTTTTTCGCATGCTTTCCCATGTCCACATGGGTTTCCCCTTGGTTTCCTCCCATCTACCAAAATACTCTGTCTAGTAGTTTACTTTTAGCTATGTTTGCCTGGTGCACTGTGATGAACTGGTATTCCATCAAGGGTAAATTTCTGCCTTGTGCCCAGTGTTTCTTGAGTCCGCTAGGATAAAGAGGTTACCGAAAAGAAAGAATGAATGACAAAACATCAGAAATAATGTTATGCCAAGCAAATAACTACCTGTCCAATCGATCTAGAACCAGCATAATGTTGACTTTGCCAACCATTCAATGCTTTGGGCTGTCTTCAGTGATGAGAAACCACACTAGTGTTTATTCTTCCCTGGGGAAGGTTAAAAGTCTTGTATTAACATACCTGGTAACCAGCCAGACCATGGTTGTTGCACACAGAAATGATTTTAGTAATGAAGATTAGCCAACTTTAACTACCATAAACCAGACTGGAATTTAATCAGCATCTCTGTGTGTAGATTTCTTTAAAAATTGTTTTACCTAGCCTAGTTTTATTATATTTTTATTATTGAAGACAGTTATAGACAGATACAGGGACTGTTTGGGATTTATTTCTTCAGTGCTTCACCTTTCCTGAAAGCAATGAAAAACATGCATTACTTGTGTTCATGGTAACGATACCAAAGGTACTTTTGTGAGTATAATTGAAACCCAATAAATTTACATGAAATTTTTATACAACTTACCGACATTCAGTTTTGATCACTGTTACGGAGAAAAAAAACATGTAAGCCAATTAAAACACAGCATGTGTTTAATAAATTAATTACATCGGATTAAAGGAGGCATCAAATATTTGTCTGGACACAGATGAGCATCTTTAGCCCAATTGATCAAGTAGTTTCAAATGCTTCAAAGGAAACAGCACAATAATAACATGCAAGCCTGAGGACATATCAGCTTTTCCTTCTACTTGTCCAAACTTTCAGGTAAGTGATTTGCTAGCTGAGTGAATTGGGATGTGTATGAATTAAAATGAGCAAGCTACTGTAGCTAGCTAATAATCCAAACAAGGACTGCTATTGTTACCTTCTATACATACTGTCAATAATCAATGTGGTGTTCATGTCAGCCTAGCTGGTTGTTTAGTTAACATACAAACATTATTTTTGTCAATTGCATTTCATTTGTGGTTATTTGTATATTAATTAAGTTGTTTTCCCACCAGATGACTCTTACTTCAGTAATTTTTTTGACTTGTTTAAGGGAATTATTTCTGTAGCTGTGCTTCACTCACCTGTGTACTATTAGTTACTGAATAATGGGCCTTAAGGAGTTTAAAATGGAATAGCTTTTGAATTAAAATAATAAACATTCAAATAATTAATTCTTTTTTTGTAACCTTTTTTTAACCCCAGGTAGACGTTGCTATTGGTATATCTGATGGCCAAACACAAGCTTTACAAATCACAAATGACAGCCATCATATGAGCAACCATCTCTATACCCTAAATCTAGGGCTGCTTTACAGAAGGCTCTAATTAATTTGAGTGGAGATGAGCCGAGTCGTCTTGCTCGCGAGGGTTTTATCCCTTTTGTTGGGTGAACACTCGGGGCCCAAATCTCATTGCTGTAATGTGCCAGAGGAGAGAGCATCATCTGGCCTGGTAATGAGGGATCAGGAACCTCCCCACTCCTTTTGATCTTATCACTGACACGTCTGTCTTGCCTTATCCCCCATGCTTGTAACCTAAAACCCAAGCCAATGGAAATGAGGAGATGCACCTAAGGTGCCACACAGATCTGCAGTTGTTTCTCTGTTGAATATGGAGAAGTTGCACTTGAACCACTCCCCCACTGAGAATTGAGAAGAAGGGTGTCCACCTTACAAGCACCTAAACATGAGAATGCTGTTTAACTTGATACTCTATGGTTCTTTTCACATGGAGGATTTCAGGAAAACATTATTTGACATGCTTTAACACTTACCTTTACCCCACACGTATTCCAAAAAGAAAGCCATTTGTCTTTAACTAGTAGATGCAGGAAATGTGATAGGAACATGGTTTAAACATGCTTCTTTTCAGGTATTTCATTCTGGACTTTTTTTTTTAATTTAATTCCTCCAAATAATTTGAGATGAGCAACGCTAAAATGCTAGTCTTAATGGACAGGTGTCCACTTAAAATCTCTGACAAAGCTGACACTAATGGATTGCTTTATGTGTGGCTTCAGAGAATGAAATGAATTGTGTGTGTGTGTGTGTGTGTGTGTGTGTGTGTGTGTGTGTGTGTGTGTGTGTGTGTGCGTGTGAAGGGGGGCTTAAATGTTGAAGCACTCTGGATATGCAGGCTTTCTGCATAAATACTGCAGTTTAATTCTCCACAAGTCATGCAATGGTTCAAGTTAACCTTTTACCTATGCTGTATTTTAGGGAGAGAAGGGAAAATTAACCCCTGTGTCACACAGGTGAAGCTACATGCAAATTGTATGACAAAAGATTACTCTTTGTTGCTTTTTTACAATCTCTGTCCTTAAATACAGTTGCCCCTGAACTGAATATGTGAGAAGATTTGGGGGAGTGGATTTATTCACAGTCCTTCAAGTGGCTGTCTGTTACAGATAATCTAATGAGGCACAAAATGTCAGTCATTCGGTCTTTTCACGACTGTCAGAAAAAAAAGCCAGTGAAATATATTTTTTAGTCTGTTTGCACCTTCTCATAGTGATGGCACGCAAATTCTTGAAAGGACAAGTTGTATGAAGGTAGAGCATAACTTAACATAAACATAATATAATAGCTAAATGTGCATTGACAATTGCAAAAACTAAATAATCCCCAATCAGGAAAAACTCTGCTTTTCTATTTAAAATTTTAAACTGCAATTCTTTTAATTAAAGGCAATTATTATTGCATTAAATATACAATTGCATTATATGAGCAAAAATGATGAACGGTGGTACAGAATTCCCATCCAGACTACAATGTCTGAAATTTTATTCAATTAATACCCATGGCAACGGGTGTATACCACAAAAGAGGGTGAAAGGGTGGCGAGAGCTTGCTGCTTCAGTCTGCGGAGTGGCCTCCACATCTCATGAATACACAGCATCTCTCCCCACGTATATACTTCAGGGCCAGAAGCCTACAAGGTAATTATATGCTTTGGAACACTCCACTTAAGTGCACCCAATAATAAGATGAGTGCATATGCTCCCTAATCTCGTACCTGCTGCCTGAAAGATAGACGAACTGAAAATTTATTTCTAAAACATGCTCTCAGTTCTGTCCCTGGTTAATTATGGATTTGACTCAGAAATCATTATGGGATGTGACAAGATGGAGGAAGTATTTGTGCCCTGCGCCATTCCACTCGAGTCCACCAGATATGGCGGTTCAAACCAAAATTAGCTTTTGCACTTGTGCGTCGGAGCCGTTCCCCTTATCTTAAGCCTCTTTTATCCTGTCTGATCATTTGAATAAATCAATATAATCCATGCTATCATGGTGTCATCTAGTGGTCAGCTTCTCTTACTGCATTGACAAGTTTAGACTTGCTCATCTTCACTTCTTGTCCTTTACTTCTCTTCCTCTTCCTCTTCCTCTTCCATCCAGACTGGATCAAAGATGTAAGGTCAGATCCCTCCATTGCTTTTCGGTATGTCTCTTTGATGGTGGTCACTGAAGAGGTTAGATGACATGTTAGGATACGAGGGTACCATAGATTCCCCCTCTCCCTCCCTCTTTCTTTCACATCAGATAAACCCAGCTGAGAAACTGGGTGTTGTTAAGGGCCTGTGGAGAGGGATCCTCATTCAAAAGAGCTTGGAAGATTGTGTTGACATGCTTACAGTCTGAGTGGACAGGAAAGGTGCAGTCGCCTTCTCATAGTGACAAGAAAAGTAGGAGACTTTTAAAGAACAAACAAAAAAACACTACGAATGGTAGAATAGTATCAGGGAAGAAATCATGATCTTGTTATCCAAAAATAAATCATTATAATGTAATATGGTATAAGGAATTTAATTTGGTGCTTGATCTGGAATATGGCATATTTGCATTATAATAAGGCCCTGTGTATAATAATACCTTTATTAAATATATTGTGTATTTCTTACATAAATTGTTCTGTAATTCTCGAATGCTGGATTCTGATTGGTCAGTATGGTGATGATTACATTTCTGTTACACTTGTTCTAGCACGTTATAATGTATTTAATATCGGATCTTTAACATGGACCGTGTGGTGGATGTTACATACAAATGAATTTCAAACTGTGTCAATACTGAGTTATGATATGTTTATTACTGCTAATGTAAGAGAAACGGTTTTGAAGGTTTTTAAAGGCTATGCCAAATAAAATAACATAAATAAAATTGCTGTTATATTAGTCAAATAAAATTAATGGTATTTCCTTTACATTGGGCCACATCACACCATACCTCACCCCAAATGTCCCATAACAATGCACTCTTTCTTGAAAATAACACACACTTCCGACTTCATATCTGAGCAAACGGTTTCAACATGTGACAATGTGAGAAAGCTGTGAAGTTACATTTCACCTTGGTATACCCTGAAATTGCATATGACGATTTACATAAACATGTGAAATCAGGTGAATATTATATAATATTTATGTAAAATAGTTGGAATAAATAATCACACATTCACATAATCCACACAAGATTCATGTGATTCTTATTCATTTCATGTGAATATCATTTTGGACCAGCAAATGAATGACGTTATGACATGATCCACTGCCAGCTCGTTTAAAGAGGCACGCCGCCACAAACCCTGGGGGGGCTGAGCCCTTGATATGACATGCTAATTAAGCATTGTGCACTAGTGTTCATGCAGGTTTCCAGGGAGAGAGAGAAGGGATTCTTGGAGTAAGAGGGAGGAATTGAGAGAGGGAGTAAGGTGGGAGGGAGTAAGTGGGATCTGGGTGGGGAGGTGGGGGTAGATGGGTAGATGTGGAGGGGGGCATGAAATTAGAATGTCACACTCAGCAGGGATCACCAGCAACATGCACGGCATGAGGTCTTCCCCTAAAATCGCTACCCGTTGCAAGACTTCAAAAGAAAAGAGGACAGCATTAGGCTTAAGATGCTAAACAATTGTCAGTGCATGCAAGTATTGAACCAAACAGATTTATCAACCAGTTGTGATGTTGTTGGGTTTTTTTAATTTAATATTAAATGAACAGAAACATTTAAAGACACCATATTGAAATACAAACAAAGATAAAACACATACACAAGGATTCCACACATGCAATATATGACATACAGTGACAGAACGAACCTGACAATTTTTCCTTCACTGTCATGGAGCCCTGTCTTCCAGCCTCACATGGAACATCTGAGAAGATTGGGTTGGATTTGAAGCCTATTCCAGAAATGATGGAAGTGAGAGACTGGCTCCTTGCACATGCATTCACACACTGATTCACTCTTAGAGGAAATTAAAATATCCTAGCCTATCTATTGGCATGTTTGGGGGAGGTTGGAGGAAACCAGTGAACCATCTGGGAACCCAAAGAGAACATGAAATACTCCATATAGATAATAGCCTGAGCTTAGGATTCAACCCCATACCCTGTAGATGTAAGGCAGCGACCATAGTTGCATGCTGCACCAGCCTAAATCTGTTTCAAACCCATATTGCATACAGCTCTTGAAAATTCCTGTAGCAGCTTAACACTAAAATACTTTATTTTATTAAAACATTCAAGCTGCCACTGATGCTAACAGGTTAATTTCCTTATTGCAATTAAGAGTGAATAATTTTATAAAACAATGATCCTGGTAGACATATAAGGCTTCATACTTTGGAGCACAACTCACTAATATACTATAATTGCGATTATACATCTGGTTCAGCAAGACTCGAAAAAATATTTATTCCCATAAGATAAATGTTTATCAAGAACCCCTTGACTCATCTGATTAGCGCCAGTTTCAGTAGAGTGATGAATGAGGCTACTGTCATTTTGACCCTGCTTAACCTCTTGATTTTCTGGGTTCAAGTCCAATTAACCTTTTGGAGTGATGTGCCAGTGAATGTACCTCCCAGTCCAGTCAATAAGACCCAATCGTAATCATTTCATTTTCAGGTTCATCAGAGGGGCTTTGGCCCCACCTCAGTCAACTCAATCAAACGTGGTCATTCATCAAAGTTCAACAAGCAGCAACACAATGATGGACGAGACGACTGCTGTCAGAGGTGTGTATATCAGACATGTGGTGTGTTTATCAGTAACAGGAAGAATCCAGTTCATAAACAGTGCAAAAAATACTGATTTATAGAATATGGCAGAACTCTAAATCAATAATTAATGTATGGAAAAAAATAAATAAATAAATCACCACCTTGTCTAAATTAGATTTCAGGAATTTTTCAAGAAAAAAACAACAACAACTAAATATAACTAAATTTATTTATTGATGTAGACAACAGTTCATTAGCAATAAAGTTTCAAAATTTAATTAGAGCTAACAAATTATAAAGAAAGCAAAGCATGAGATACGATCATTTAGGAGAGGTGTGTCAAAGGATGGGGGGGAAACAGGAAAGGTGACTTTCTGGAAAAAATATTATGTAAAATTCTGCACAGTGCAAAAACACAAGGGAGAAAAAAAAATGTTTTCTGTTACGCAAAATCAAGTTTATATGACAGATTGTCAGTTTTTTGAAGAAATGGTGAAAGGGTTTGTATTGTACAAACTGCTATCAACCTTCTTGATGCACTGAAGTAAATAAACATCAGTGGCCTGTGTTTGCTTTGTCCTGGGCTGCAACAGGGGTTAGTGCTGAGGCCGATTAAAATTGAAACAGTCACGCAGTTGCCACTGTTTCCACCCCTACATCCAATCACATTTAAGTGAGCCCATCTGTTGGGCATTATTTTTTGAGCCACCTCCACAGAACATGAATCCAGTGGGGTCTGAGCATGCAAATTGATAAAGAGCCTTAGCTCTACCTCCATGAAGCAGGCCACAAGTCAGGCTAGTCTCTTGCTGTGTGCTAACAATGCACCGCTGGGAGGGCAAGCTGCGGCTGCAGGCGAAAGTACGACTGTCTCCCTTTCATGTGCCACATGGCTGGAGTCTGAATATAGGCCATGAGGGGCCTGTTAATGCCATTGTTCCCTCGAGCAGCGACATGCATCCTCACCATATGAACTATACTCAAGTAGCTAGTCCCCTTCCCCTCCCCTGTTCTTAATTCCCTGGTGGCAGATGCACTTTTATTCCAACAGACGTCTTTTTAGTCCTTCATTTTGGAGCTCAATAGGATTAGAGTGCAGGGTGTGGGTTTGTGTGTTTTTCCTCATTCAAACATACTTCGTTCCACTTTAAGAACTTAGCCCATGGATATGAATTTCAAATGTTGTTATATATCAGACAAAAGTGATAATAATAAATAATACATGTCTTGTTTTTGTGTTAACTTGTGTTTCTATCTCGACTCAACAATATGCAGTGAAAGCGAGTCACTCTGTCACATGGCACAGGTTGTAGGTTTTATGATCAGCTGAAATCTGTCACTTGTTTGTTCTGTTATTTGCTCGCCACCAAACTCTATTGTCTTAAACAAAAAAGGAACAATAGACGTTCCACTAATTTACCCATCATTCGTGATAATGACACAGTCACTTTCTCAGAACACAGACGTGATGCCTTTAAATAACAAACTACGAGCAATCTCGTCTAATAAGAAGGCCACCAGCCTTGAAACTCCACGTGTGTGTCCTTCTTTTCATGCATGCGGTGCTGCTGCAAACAACTGTGACTATTCACACAAGGCTTGTCTACAACTTTATGACTCTGCACAGCTGACTCATTTTAAACACAATAGAGAGAACCCGAGTCTCGATAACACGGCACAGATCGTAAATAGAGATAGTTAGCATCAGTCTACTACTGCAACCAATGATCTTATTATAAATTGGTAAGAATTTGAACAAACCTTCAGAGATTTCATGAGATTTCATAAATGAATCAGAAAAAGAAAATGTCATAACCTCGTTCCTGACATTAAATTTAAATGTAACAAATAAATTTTGTTTCCACGAATGCCAATTTCAGGGGATACATAGAATAATAAATATTTTAAAAAGAATTCATTGAAAATTATTGATTTCATCCGTATTTATAAACATCAAATCAAAGACTTATATTGGTATATAATATTATTAATAATATTAATTATTAATAATATTAATAATAATAATATTATTATTATTATAGGAATATTATATTGGTGGCTTTGTTTAAAACCATGTGTTAGTAGGTTTTATTTAAAGTTATTTTTCACCAAATTGGAAGAGTGTCTCCCCTGTCTAGGCCATTTTTTTGGTGTTATATATACTCAAGATTTGAAAAATGAAATACTCTGTACTACTTGACCCTTTTTGTAGCTACTATAAGCAGGAAGTTGATGGATGACTGACTGAATGCACTTGGTTATACACAGACATTGTACACAGACAGCCTGTGTGACATTCTGGTAATGAATATGTCTTTGTATTTATTGTAGACCAGGTCCAACTCTGAAGCCCTCTTTATGTTCTGCCCTATGCTCTTATAGTCCCTGAGAAAAAAACAGATAAATTATTTTTCCCATTGATCCTCACCAACAGTAATAAAATGAAGAACCAGTATAATGAAGGATTTCTCCACAAGGGGAACCAGTGGCCATTAACCTCTGCCTCAGTAAGGCCTGAGGAAGATCAACTGAGTAACTGAGCAAATCAACTGCTGAGGAAATTAGTGGACACTATAAAGGACAGGAGTGCTCCGTCCTGGAGACCTGGGATGACCCTTGCTTTAGAGGGATGTAACATTTGACTTGGTGAGGAAATTTATCATGTTTCAATTAGAGTCTGGTGAGCAAACAGGACAGGTGGCCATTCTGCCCCATGTGACCTTGTTTGCTAAGATGATCTTTTTGTATTGTATGAGATTCAAGCATGACTAATGTTCACATTTTTAAATCACAGTGGCCACTTGCCAGTACAGTCAGAATCACGTTCAGATTGTATTGTGTATGTAATATAGCACAATGAGATATGCTGTTATTTGGAGTTACTGTTACTTTAATGTAGACTTTCCCCAGGCTTTTAACAATGTTTTCTGAAGAGTTTTATTCCTTTTATACTACACTATATTCTTTCTAATCTACAAATAATTGACACTTGCTTTTAAATTAATTTATAGTTTTCAGATCATTATGTTTAATGTTTCTCAAGACAGGAAGTTATTTTTTCCTGGTTGAAATCTTAGGTGCCAACACTGGAGACTCCTTCCATAAATATGAAATAAATGTCTACTTAGACTATGATTCACCATATTAATGATTATGTACTTTCAAGCTTTCAATTGAATTTGTATTTGGTACAACTTTCAGAGCTGCTTTAAGCCTTTTTACCAGTACAATTGCAGTTCATTCTACTGACAGAATAGAAATGGACTTTTTGGGCATTTTCACTTAGTATAAAGAAACAATGAGCTAATTTAATTTTTGGAGCCTGGAAAAAATGTTAGTAAAATAATAATTCACATCTTTTTACCAATCAGATTCCAGGATTCAGTTGTTGCACTGTAAAAAAAACAAAAACAAAAAAAACCCTACATTTTTTATAAGAATAAAAATGAATGGCAAATATGCTGAAAACGTCAATAAGGAATGAAAGACAGGAGTGAATAAAAAGAAACACAGAAGTTTTAAAATCATAAAATATGTCTGTTAATAAATCATAAGTTTGAGGTAATAAATGCTTGTGTTGCCGTTACACTGAGCTTGTTGTTGTGTTTAGTTCTACAGTAGGTGTCTTCTTGCATGTTTTATAACTGCAAAGAGGCTCAAATACTTATCTGCAGGAATGATTGAGATATGTCCAAACAAACAAGAGTGTCTGATTTCCTCATCACAATAATCAGAGGGTTAACAGAGACTTTCTTTGTAAAAAAAAAAAAAAAAAAAAAAGGCGAGCCCTGTTTAGAAGTGACTCCATCCTGCTCACTCATTGAGGCTACGTAGGTGGGGTTAGCAACGTTCTCATGGCCTACTTGGCATGTCCTGCACAAGAACAGACACATTTCAGGTCTCCCCGACCCCCAATTGTTGCCTTTATCAGGTAGGAGGTTAAACACCGACCGAGAGATGACAGACACATCCTTTGAAAGCCGAAGAGGATGAGAGATAAAGACAAAGCACCATTCTTATTTGCAGCTCTCAGTATTCTTTGCTTAAACAATTGAGAGAGGAGTGTATGAGTAAATGAGGCACTTTCACAGCTGAGTGTAGAAGAAGTTTATGAATGATTTTAAAGGTTTAAAAAAGATTTTGTGTTATGGAATAACCAAATGGGGATATCTGTATGTGTCTGAAATCATGCAACACACACACACACACACACACACACACACACACACACACACACACCTAAAGTATGTACTTATATATACACACCTATGTACTTATATATACTTTTTCATTACTGCAATAAAAACCTATATATATATATATATATATATATATATATATATGTGTGTGTGTGTGTGTGTGTGTGTTATTGCAGTCAGAATATTATGTCAACTTTCTGTTACGTGTATGAAACCAATGTGTTTAATCTTTATATAATCTTTATCTGCCCTGCGATGGGTTGTATACAGGGTGTATCCTGCCTTGATGCCCAATGACGCCTGAGCTAGGCACAGGCTCCCCGTGACCCGAGAATTGTTCAGATAAGCGGTAGAAAATGAATGAATGAATGAATGAATGAATGAATGAATGAATGAATGGATAATCTTTATCCAAACTCAAGCCCCCGCCATCATCCAATTTCATTTTCATATCTTCCCATATTTTATTTTAAGCAAAATCTGGATGTCTTGATTCTCAAGTAACTTTGTGTACTACTTTAGTGTTACTTCTTTGCTCATATCATCTCTATAAATATTGACATCTTTAATGAAAATAGGCAAAAATGTAAAAAAAAATATGGACTGATATGTTGAGCTTGAACAAATTCAAGGGCTGTGTTTGGTTTGGCTTTAAAAATGATCAGCACCACTACAAATAATACACTGAACCTCATCCTATAATATGTATCAAAGCTAGAGATACTTGAAGATAATCTTTCACCTTTATATTTTCCTTCATAATCTTTGGTTTGTGGTTTGTGCATGTAGAACCTTCTCTTCGTTCAGACCTCAGGTTTTCAATTGGGTTCAAATCAGCACACTGGAATTTTTAAAAAAAGAAGAAAAGATTTCCAACCATCTTTGTTTACATTCATTATATTGAAAGATCCTATAAATGCCGAGCTTTAACCTCAAATCGGAGGCAAACAGGTTTAGTGCTGAACAATTCTAGTATTTAGAGTAATTCTTTTTTGCTTGTGTCAGTCATCAGAGGAGCCCCTGGGCTTTAAATCAGACCTGTGTTTTTAATTATATTCCTCTACTCTATATATAAGAGTGGATATCATGTTCTTTTCCTTTTATTCATTCAAAATTTCTTTTACTAAACACATAGATGATGTATATTGCCAAAATATTTGATTTGAGTCTCACTGGAAATGTTCTTTCATGTCAGTCTTATGAACAGCTTGTTGCCTGAGTTTGTTGTGTGTGTCATCTAATAATTAAAACTTCATTGGTTTTACTAGGAAGAAGGATGACCTCAGGACCCAGTTAAATTATAAGCAATTCTGAAACCATGATGCATTAGGGTCGTCTTTTCCTTCCTCATCTTCTTCTTCTTCTTCTTCTGTTGTTTGTAGGAGTAGAATATTTGTTTGTTTATATTTAATCTTGTCTTTTAGGAATTACTCACTAACTTACTCATTTTCTACCGCTTATCCGAACTACCTCGGGTCACGGGGAGCCTGTGCCTACCTCAGGCGTCATCGGGCATCAAGGCAGGATACACCCTGGACGGAGTGCCAACCCATCACAGGACACACACACTCATTCACTCACGCAATCACACACTACGGACAATTTTTCCAGAGATGCGAATCAACCTACCATGCATGTCTTTGGACCGGGGGAGGAAACCGGAGTACCCGGAGGAAACCCCCGAGGCACGGGGAGAACATGCAAACTCCACACACACAAGGCGGAGGCGGGAATCGAACCCCCAACCCTGGAGGTGTGAGGCGAATGTCCTAACCACTAAGCCACCGTGCCCCCCCTCTTTTAGGAATTAGTTTTTAAAAAACATTATTAGGTTAAAGAAGTTAAAGCAGTAAGAATGTAGATATTTTACATGAATTCATTTACTCTCCAGTCTGCTGCCATTCAAATAAATATGTTTGTTTATCTCCCGTTATTGTATTCTGGAGTAATGTAGATGTTATTGTGAATCTGATAACCAGAAATGCAGTTAAAATAAGCAAAATTGCAAACTAATTCATTCATACTCTAACACAAATGTGCTCTTTTTCATTTATTTCTTTTTAGAACCTGGAATGTATATTTAGGCTTCTTTTTCATTTGAGAGATTTCACCTTGCTGAAAGCCGTCTCTTTTCATTTACTCATTTTTACAAGTGGGTCCCACCTGCCAGCCCACCTGCGGATAACAAAAAAGGAATGTCACATAACAAAGAACATATTGCTATCCGCCGTTTATCTAGTTTGGTGCTCTCAGTCTTTTTATTTATTTATTTTTTCTTACACATAGAATAAAGACTCGCACACTTATTCACTTCCACTCTCGTTCAGAATTTTTTTTTTGTAATTATGTTGCTTTTCACAGAAATAAATAAATAAAGAAAGAAAGAAAGAAAGAAAGGATATATGGGCACTGCTTGTACTGTATGTATATATATATATATATATATATATATATATATATATATATATATATATATATATATATATGATAGAGCTCTTCCCCACCTGGATGAACTGTTCAACAGAAATGAGTCCAGAAATGAGTGACGGAAGAGTTTTTTCCTCTTTGTAGGTATTGTGCAAACTTGGCCAGTACACTCACTAAGCCATTAAGCTGCATAAAGTTATTATTGCACCCTGTAGTCTAAAATGTGAACTGCAACATGTGCTAGCAGTCCATAGGGACAGGAATCACACTACCTTATATATGCTCTGCGGTTGCCAGTGCTGCATTTTTAAACCACAATGAGAGGTTATAATACTCAGCCAATAAAATATCTTGTTTTATTAGCAATATGGTCTATCTTATGTATTCATTCCTTATTCCTTATTATTGAATGATATAGTATATTATATGCTGAATATGTGCAGAGAGTGTGAAAATAAAGTACGCAACCACAACCATTTCTGTTGTATGATACTGTATATCATGATATATACAAATTCGAGAAAGAAATGAGGGTAATGAAATGGATTTTGTTTCCCACACAGAAGCTGAGTTTAGTTTTGAGGACTTTGGATGGGTTTTTTTGTGTTATTTTTTTTTTTAAATATACTGTGGTTGTGCTGGGCAATTCTTCTGAAACCTGGCAACCCATTAAAATTATGTCACAACTGCCTATTCAAGTATTAAAAGGTTACTCTCAACATTCACTATACCAAAAATAAAGTGTGATAGCCTCTTGACTTAAATTTGTTTGAAGCTCATGTCATTATTATCAGCATAAAATCTCAGGTCACAAACCACTGCTTATAAACACATTATTTAATAATAATGGTTCTGTTCAAATAAAAACAAGCTATCAAAAATACCCTGCATATTTCCTTCAAGTTGGATGTGGAAATCTGGAAAGCTGTAGCCTTCTAGTCTTATTCCTTTGTGTAGCCAAAGACAGCAGTGTGCTTTCAGCTGAATGCCAGACGACACAGAGTCACTCCTGCTTGAATGGGATGAGACCCGCATTTGGCTCCACTCCCAACTAGCCTCGTCCAAGGGATCGACCGAATCAAGGTGCTTTCTCCAATCTGCCTAGGTCACTTTCTCTCTCTATTCAAGATGAAAGGAGAGAGTCTCTATCTAGCAGGTCACACCGACAAGATGGATGCTGCCATGTCCGTAAGAAGCAACAATAGCACAGTGTGGGGAGGGGCCACTCTGGATGATTAGCCCAGGTCAGCTTGTGAGGCTTCAAGGGAGGTTTGGCCTTTTGTCTGTGGCCCCAGCAACCGATACACATGACCTTCCTACAAGCTCAGCAGATTGAATCTGTCAGGGTCTATTAAACAATGGCACCAAGGGCTTGACCCTGACAGGACATGTCAGTTTTTTGCTATCGTTCAATCTACATTTAATCAAGAACAGTTGATTTTGGGTTTCTGTACGGGGCTTGTGTTGAGAATAGTGCTGCAGTAGCCATGTATCCTGACTTGGCTGCTACAGAGGTCAGTTGCTGACCCCTTTAGCAGCAAAACAGGGACTGTACACAAGTCCTTCAGCATTATCATCATAGAGTCATATATTATGTGCATGTGAGTGAGTGCATGTGCACAGGGAGGCATTGTGGCTGCTGAGAAATCAGCTTTCATCCCATTTTAAGATACATCTACAGCTCTACGAAAAAGGGGTCACCATTTGTCTTTATCAGACAGGAAATCAGTCAGTTGTGCACGCCAATGTGGGCTTTCCTGCTCTCAGAGTCCCTGTGAATAAAACATAGGCTATCAGAAATATTGCCAGGATCCAGCCATGACTTATGCAAGTTCAAGGACGTTTATTGATCGGTGAGCCATGCTTCATCAAAGTCTATCTTTCCTACCACTTGTAGTAATTAAATAAGTCAGGCGGTCTGATATAAAGTCTTTGACTCCTTCATTGCTGCTCAATTGCTTCTGCTTCATTCAGTATGTCAAAATTGTTTGTTTTCCCAGAAGAGAAAGCGAGAGAGAAGGACAGGCCTACAAATGATTCAAGAAGGTACTTTACAAACATTATGGTTCGACCCTTGCTCAAGACTGGATGTAATAATGCTCATATACAAGCCATGTATCAGCCATCGTTGTTATTTTGGATCAGCTTAATCGTGTTACATTCAAAAAGCATTTACATCTGATGTGAGCTGAATCAGTTCTTTTACATTAAAAAAAAATCTATATAACTATAAACTAACCACAGTTAAATGAATAACATTACATGGTGTTATAATTTCCTCATAGAGGTACAGATTTCTTAAGAAATTTGGATGTCCAGTTCAAAAGAAGTGGTGGATTTACAAAGATTTACAAAGAAGTGGTGGATTTACATGAGTGTGTGTATAACATCACGTGCAAAGTAATATGTACATAAGACGTGTGTTATTTGTTCCTGATAAGAAGAGTGAGTCCAGATTTAGATCTACTGTAAGTACTGTATGAGACCTCAAATCAGAGCAAAACATGTCACATGCATAAATACACTTCCAGGGTTTCTCCAGTTAAAAGAGGTGAGATACACAGAACTTAGGCAGAATTTACACAGCATAACATATGATTTACAGCATAATTATCTCTTAACATGTTATTGATCAGTGAAGATCATTTGCTGCTTGAAACGTTTGTTGCTTGACATTTGAAAATTAGCTAAAGCAAGCTGTTCCACTTTTGGGAAAAAGGTGTGAATAAAGAATATTGTTTTCATGTTAATAAGTGTGAGAGGATCTGTTTCCCTGACACACACAGGCATGAAATAGGCCTGAAAAGAATGTAAATAATTCTTGTTTCCATGTAAGAGATATACAGCTTATCTAATAGATGGACACTTGATATTGTACGGATTGATCCAGTTGAGTTTCTCTCATGTCTGTGCCGTGATTCTTGATTGGCAGCTTTAAAAGAGCTGAAGCCAAATATGCCTGGGCAGCTTCCTGAGAGATTTCAACATATCTGATCAAAGGTGACATTGCAGGCAAGCGAGTCTTAACACTCACAGAGAAAGAGAGAGAGACAGCGAGAGAGAGTGAGAAATCTGTAGGTATAGTTGATCCTATAATATAATGATATCCGGTACAATCACATGAAGAAGCACAGACTCTTCCACATTATCCTCTTGCACAGATGTTCAGGAGGGAAGTAAAGGTGTTGTGTTTTGTTTTGTTGTGCTTTTTTTTTTGCGAGTGTTACATCTCTGTTTCACCTTTTCATCCTGCTATGTTTGATGATGGTAGTTCATCAGATAATCAAACCAAGGTGTGGGGAATAACATTGCCTTATCAGATTAGATGTCAGGCATTGAAGGAATAGGGGTATTTACACAACGTGGCTTCATCATACTCTTTCAGAAGGTGAGCTCGGATTACTCAAACATACAGTAGTCAGTGTTCATTGGCTTGAAAAACATTTACAAAAATATTAAGAGACAAAAGATGGCAGGTGAGATATGGTGCTCCGGATTTTATTATGGGAATTAGTACCTGCTGTTTTTTAAGGGAAGACTCTAAGTACTGTAAGTGGTGATGCAAAAGATATCTACTTTGGATATGACATTTTAGCATCTTAACCTAGACAATAATCATGAAATTTTTACTTAGTGCTTAATACCAGTGATAAATATATTTTTAGGGTATTTTGACTAATAGTGTCAGTAAATATATCTTATAACAGTTATTCTGAGGGAAACAAAACAGGGGTGTAAAGGAAAATAAACGTCAATCTGATGGTGTGATGCTTCTTGATGCAATGCAGAGTTACACTTCCTACCCTGCCATCGATACAGAAATGTCGCAACATTTATGAGAAGTAATTTCCTGTTATAACTTACGCGATAGCAGATATATTCAGTTCAATTCATATTCTTTTTCTCTTTTGTTAAGTCCTCTGTGCTGATGATTTTCTCCTTGATTCCGTAGATCATGAATTGTTGCTAAACAAACTTAGGGATGTGGGTTTCAGTCCCAATGCTGTTAAATGGTTTAGTAACTATTTTGTAGATAGAATTCAGTGTGTCTATGCAGAGGGCCACAAATCTGAGTTTCTTGGGATATCTAAAGGGGTCCCTCAGGGGTCCATTTTGGGACCTATCCTGTTCTCTATTTTTATAAATTATTTAGATAAGGACGTTCAAGCAAAAGTACACTTTTATGCTGATGACACTGTCATTTATACATATGCTCCTTCTATAGCACAGGCTGTGCAAGAGCTTCAGACTGCATTTCAGTCATTACAAACTGCTCTGCTCAATTTAAAATTGGTTTTAAATCCTCAGAAAACTAAGTACATGGTCTTTTCAAAAACTCGCCCACAGCTGCTTGATGATCTTAGCATTTTTACATCTGATGGTAATTCCATTGAAAGGCTACCCTCATACAAGTACTTAGGTATATGGATAGGCGTCAAACTTTTATTTAATCTACATATTGCTAATTTAGTTAAGAAGCTCAAATTAAAGATTGGCTTTTATTTTAGAAATAAATCTAGTTTTACATTTAATGCCAAAAAAAAAAAACTAAAGGAAGCTACCTTCCTGACTGTGATTGATTATGGTGACATATTATATATGCACGCAGCCTCCTCCATCTTACGGAGCCTTGATTCAGTGTATCATTCATCTCTAAGTTTTATTACAAATGCAAAGTCCCTTACTCACCATTGTATTCTTTATGATCTGGTGGGTTGGACATCACAGACCACTCGCAGAAAACAGCTTTGGTATATTTTTATATATAAAGCCATGCTAGGTAAACTTCCAGTCATACCTCTCTACCCTCCTCTGTCTCAATTCTGCTAGTTATCAGCTATGCTCCTCCAAGTGGTTGCTTTTTAATGTACCCAGGGTTTGGACAGATTTGGGGAAAACTGCATTTTCATACTATGCACCATGGGCATGGAATAATTTGCAAAAAGATCTTAAATTAGAAATGTGTATATCAATAAATACATTTAAGACCATCATAAAAAATGTGGTAAAGGAGACTTGTAGTTGTTTTTCTTAAAGAAGTCCTTGTATTGTATGATTGTATGTATGTATGTTTTTACTATGTTGTGTTTATGTATGGCTGCTACCTTGGCCAGGTCTCGCTTGTAAAAGAGATTTTTGATCTCAATGAGACTTCCTGGTAAAATAAAGGTAAATAAAATAAAATAAAAAATGATGAAATTCTTACTAACAGTTACAAAGCACTTACACTAAGGCTCATTGTATAAATGTTACAAAAAAAGTCACCTTACAAAACATTGCACAATAAAATGTGACTTTATTAAAGCCAGATCATGTGGTGCATCCACCATTTGCAATTCAATCTGATTTTATGTATAGCACTTTTATGTATAGACATTGTCACATATATATATATGTTACAAATTTGAATTTATATGTATCCTTAATGAGCAAGCCAGAGTGAATAGTGCCAAAGAAAAACTGATATGAAGAAGAAACCTTGTTCTTACTATAGAAACAATAAGGTATTAGAATGACTTCATTAATTTAGTCAAGTCAAGTCAAGAGTAAACCATTTAAGGAAAGTATTTGCATATTTCTTTATCCATATATAGATTCAACTGATCTTTTTACATTAATTATATTGTATTTCGATTTTCTATTATTTTGTACCAAATAGTACATGTAAATTATGTAAGTATTTTATGTTATCGTACCACTAAGCCCTACTTTCTACAGACTACAGACTTTATTTGTATATATGAATAAAATAAATTTGAAATTTAATTCACAGTAAAACATTTCAACTATAAAAAGGAAACTTCACCAGCTGCCTTAAAAATGTCAGTAAATTCAACTTAAATATAAGCTTAGATTTTATAAATCACATTAAATTTCATTTTTAACGTATAAAATTGAGTATAATATTCAAAATTTGATCATGTTAATTGCGTCATCATAATTAGAGATTAAAAGAGAAGCAATACGTTGACATAACTTGGCAGTCCTGGTTTCTTAGTACTAAGTCGTATAAGTCAACCTTTATAAAGCATTCTTCATCTATTTTATACTTGACTGTGCAAAAATTCAACCTCACCTATCATGTAGACATAAACTTTGCCGAAGGTTATTTGCATTGTTTTGCACCGAGCCTGGGAAAGCTAACTCATTATTCCTTTGTTGATAAGGCAACAAAACGGTAACACATTTTATTATCAGCACTGGACATACAGTTTGATAAGCAGCAAATGTTATCATGGAGATATGTGTTAATACAAATAGTCTAATCGTTTCAACTCAAAGGCAGCTCACATGATCAGAAATTTCCATTATTTATCTTCGGAAGGTAAGATTATTATTCAGGAATGCATTGTATTTACCTGAACAAATATTGATGACTGATAACATTCATTCTTTATCGTCTTACATGGCAGAATTATTTTCCCACAATACAGTATTCCCACAATAGATCTCTCACCATTGGAGTGTTAGTATTTCATTTACTCGTTCGCAAAAGATTTTCTGTGATATGATAGGAAGCTTAGCTTAAAATATCCCTGAGTTTGATGTGAAGTTGGTTCCCAGTGTCACCACCATCAGTGAGGACAATGACCTTGAGAGGACAGGTTTCTGTTTCAGTTTGAGGATGGTGCATATTGTCACCTCAGGGGCACTACAGCTGAAACTGTAATCTGCCACTGTTTTAGTCTCTCCTAAATGTGTGTTACGACCCAAAGCGGAGGGGGGGATAAGTTAAAACGTTCACTGGGGTTGGCATGAGATGAGTCTGAGGAGGTGGGTTGACATGAGATGACACAGTCTGTGGTGAAGAGACTGACTCTGACTTTTTTTTTTCAGACCACTTAACAGGGATATATGAACTACTTAACATCCATCTCGAAAGCAACATTCTAATCCTGCTATACCATCTCGTCACAGGACGGCCATTCATTCTGCAAATTGCACCTAAAACTGGAGCTGGTGCTGTAGATAATGTAAGATAAGAATAGTGAGGCGAAATGGATAATTTTGTTATTGATTTTCCACTATATTCTAAAGTTACGTTTCGGCATACCAGTACAGTCGGAGGAGGCAAATGGTCTGGAGGTGATATCATTGCACATTTAAAATGCCCTGTTTGCACAATTTCTAAAAGTTCTGACCAGACAGACGACAATGAAGAATGTGAAGAATCAAAGCTAATACATCACCAATACTTCTTCGGTATCATAGCATTGATCTTTTTTTTTTAATTTATCTTATTGTAACACAGGAGTAACTATAATTTTTAAGGGACAGAAGTAGGTCTAATTACAGCATTCAGCTGTCCCTCCAGGATTTAGTCATTTTTGTGATCCCAGAAAGGAGCTTTTCAATATTACATCTGATTTTATGCAGATTTGGGCCAAAACGTGTCATGTGATCATCATAACACGCATTCATTCAAAGCACTCTTAGATTTATGTGCATCGAACATGAGTACAGTTATTATAGGAAGTAATTACATATTTATCTTCACTGGTAGTGCTTTAAATAAAGAATCCTATGCTTGTAATTTTGCCAATTTGCTAAGTAGCTTTTTGCAAAAAAAAAAAAAAAGACACCTTTGAAATAAAGCAACAAGCAATGAATTTAACTGCAACGATCCCACAAATCTCTTAGAAATCCTGATATAAAATGGAACTGGATTTCACGGTTATAGTTAACCAATCATGATCCTGGATACATGTCCAGTTGAGGCAGCTTTAGCCAATCAAAACCAACCAATTTAATATATACAGCATCAAGCCAAAGAAGGCAAATCATATGCAGGAAAACATCAAGATGTAAAATAAAAAAATAAAAAATGATTTCTTTAACATTCGTTTAATTTTATCCCAATAATAGTAGAACATATTACAATGAAAGAAACCCTATCTATGAGCAGGTGTGTCCAGACATTTGACTTGTAGTTTGATTGTACCTTATAAACAGAATGCATGCTCAGGTCTACACTCATTTATTTTAGATTCTCATCATATTTTGAACATCACTCCCTCATATTGGGCCACGTTTAACAGGTGTTATTCTTGGGAAACGTATGCACATGTTTATCAAATTTCAGTTTGAGTTTTTGGAGTTTAGTCTTCAGGGACTCCCTTTTAGTCCAAGACTCACCACAGCTATCAAGTACAAAGTATATAGAAATATTGCTCTCTTTTCCTTTATCTTCTAAATTTACCGGATGAGTAGGCTACCAAATGGAATTTAGTCTTCGTCTAGAACATTGACTTTTTTTTTTTTATTTACATTTTTTTGCAGTGTGAATAAAATGGCACGAGATCAATGTTTCAATGTAAAATGGTACACCGTAGATGTTTTTTAATGTGGGTTAAAAGCTGATATATTTATATCTAATCTCTAATGATGTCATTTAGATTTTTAAAGGTTCAAAAATCGTTTAGAGCTTGTTATGAGGATCTGAACCTACGACGGTTATTTACTGTATAGTCATATTCTCTGATTCTTGCTAGGGATCGTATGTAAAATATCAAAGTCAATTTCTGTAAAAAACTGTTACCTAGAACATCAGATTTGAAAGTCAGATTTCTTTGTAAGAGATTGAACCAATTCAAGATGCTTTGAGACGTCCATATTTTGGATCAGTAAAGAGATAGTGATTTCTAACGTTGCCCTACATTTCAGCTAATAAGACAACCTATTCTCAATTAACAGACTAAGTATGTGGAGCTGTGTGTTGCACTGCTTTACACAGAGTAGCTCAGATTTCTTTGCTCGTCTCCTTCGCAGAGGCTATTCACACACCACTGTTTCCCCTTAGGAAAGCACTATCATCAAAATACAATCCTAGCCCTGTAATGCTGAAATCCATGCACTACTTTTACTATTTACTTACTATAATTTGTCTCCATCCTAAAGAACAGAACCGAGACTTTAACATTGTTAATGTCTGTGATACTAAACCTGCCTCACTGCTCTGCTCTCTGCACTGCATTGTTTGGATGAAATGAAATTCTCAGCAAGTCATTTATTCTGTAGTTAAAAAAATAAACAGATGTGGTTTTTGGAATGTAATGGATTTAGATGAATACCCGGACTCTTATATGATCCCCATGGGAAGTTATACCCCATGTCCCATCATATGCAACAAAATCATGGAGAGAAATGTAATAATGTTGTATATGCTTGGGAAATAATAGTTAAATACTAAATCATTAAAATAATAATAATAATAATAATAATAATAATAATAATAATAATAATAATAATAATAATAATAACAGGAAATGCTGGCATAAAACTACACCATCAGTAATTATTCCTACAATACCATACCTCTGAAGTGGTTTATTCTTCTTACACCAAGCAAAAAACTAATTTGTTAATAAATTATAATTCATACAAGTGAACTATTAATGTTATGTTTAATGCTGAGAAACATAGAGTCAGTTCTTGTTATGACGTACATATAGCAGCTATAAACATTTTTTCTCTCAATTGAAGTTAATAAGACAAAAAACAGGGGGCACGGTGGCTTAGTGGTTAGCACGTTCGCCTCACACCTCCAGGGTTGGGGGTTCGATTCCCGCCTCCGCCTTGTGTGTGTGGAGTTTGCATGTTCTCCCCGTGCCTCTGGGGTTTTCTCCGGGTACTCCGGTTTCCTCCCCCGGTCCAAAGACATGCATGGTAGGTTGATTGGCATCTCTGGAAAATTGTCCATAGTGTGTGATTGCGTGAGTGAATGAGTGTGTGTGCCCAGCGATGAGTTGGCACTCCGTCCTGGGTGTATCCTGCCTTGATGCCCAATGACGCCTGAGATAGACACAGGCTCCCTGTGACCTGAGGTAGTTCGGACAACAACAACAACAACAACAAAAAGCTTTTGCTGCTGAAGACTTTCTATTGTCAGGAAACTTATCAAACCTGAGACTCCATCATAAATATTCACCAAAAGAATTTATTTATTCTTTCTTAAATAACATGTATTCCTTATAGATTATATGGACTGACCACAATAAGTCACTGTGAATGAGTTGTTCTTATAAAAACAGATTAAAAAACGAAGGAGCGTGTTTTTATTTCATTTAAGCTGTCATTTGCCTGCGGACGGAACCACAGACAAAACTGAACGCTTTCTGACCAATCAGATTCAAGAACTTTTTTCTTCTGTGCACTTTGCCACCATCATCTTATTACGAACGTCTTGTTAAAGGAAAATAATCAAATAATCAGCAACAGCGTGGTGTGAGATGGTAGGGTGTGAAGCAGAAGCTAATTATATTCCAATAGCATAAAAATTCTGAAGTCATTTCTTTTATACTACAGCAATTTGATTACAGTGTTTTGGCAATAATTACAATTACAATTTTATTAATTAATGAATTAATGAATTAATCATCAACCAAGCTCTTATAATTGATTTATAAATAATTGGTATTGATTTGAAAACAGTCCTTTAACTGACTACACAGTGGTTTAATCTGAGTATTTGAGTAATGTGTAATCTATTTGTCGAAGCAGCAGTGTTAATGTTGTGGAACGTTGAGACAAGTTTGTTCATGTAGCCACTTACTTTATAACAACAACAAACAGTCGATCTTACACCACTCTTTCTATCTCTCGTTTGTTATTTTGCCAAGAAACCAAAAGGCATAATTTCATCTGTCAAGATAACTTTCCTCCAAAGCACGTTAACTGTTATAAAGCACTGACACTTGAGACTCATTTCATAAACGTTGAAAGACTTGAATGCAACAATGTTCCATTTTTCTTTGTTAAGCAACAAAAAAAGAAAAAAGAAATCTGTTTATTAGTAGTGGATCATCTGCCATTCAAGTCCCTCTCTATGAGCTGTTACTATAGAAACAATAAGGTATTAGAAAGAGTGCATTTATAATAACCTTTTGTTCATGGTACAGCCAGGACTGCCGTCCAAGCCACAATGTTAGACAGAAACAATGCAAATCTTCTGACCAATCAGATTGACCAACCAATGTTGTTGGAATCGTTATAGTTCTTTGCGATTCAAACACCAAAAAATAAGAAACAACCACGTTTTCCTACCTAAAATATCAATATAATAAAACTATAGTAATAATAATCATATCTAAACATAGAAAACCTAATCTAAATTTCTGAGCAACATGTAAGATATTTCATGTCCTAGCCATCAGCTCAGACCGTAAGCCTAGTTTTATCGATATATATCGGAACCAGACTAAACATGAAGTTTCTTTCCTTTCCTTTCCTCAAATTTCCTTAGCATTATACTAAAAGAGCTTGTTGTATGACTACCATCACTTCAAGGTGCTTTAAATAGGCTCCATATGAGGAGAAAGCACTGCCTATTTCAAAAGAAGTCATGGTTATTTTCTGCACTTGCAGGTTTCTTTTTGACAACCACCAGCATCGAGAACAGGAGCAGAATTATCAACATCAAAATCCTAAAGCAGGGCTACAATGAGCCCCATCCAAGCTGAATGCTCATGTAGGGCTTGGGAGAGCTGGGAAGAGGGGGCTCTTCACTTTCCATTCTCTTCTGCCTGTGTCATGTTTTTGTGGCCTTGAAGTCTCTATAGAGTGGGCCTCTCTCTCTCTCTCTCTCTCTCTCTCTCTCTCTCTCTCTCTCTCTCTCTCTCTCTCTCTCATGCACTCCTTCTCTTTTTTTTTTTTTGTTTATGGATCATTGGTTGTTTACTATAAAGCAAGCAGCAGCCTGGAGAGATGTGGGATATGTTTTATCTCTTGTCAGAGCCGTGCTTCAATTAAATTAATGGATCTATTCAACTCCCTCTTTCCTCCTTTCAGGCACAGCCAGAGAATACATTAAAAGATCTTATGCCTCAAGATGGTGCATCATGGTATTAGTTAGGTCAGTCATTTTTCCTCCTGTGCATGTGTATATAGCTTTATACATATATCCTATATACAAATATTCATATTCATAAATGTTTCATTAATACAAAGATCCATTTGAATATTGTTTTACCTTATTTTAGCCTTTCAGTTTTGTGATATCACGTTTTATTAGATTGCAGTGTTTTGTAATGGAAATGACACATTTATAGATATAAAAAAAAAGTTTCAATTCTGCCCAGAAACAACTAGCTTTCCTAAACCCCTTAGTTTTAATGAATAGGAATTACCCATGATGCATTTCTGAAAATATTATGACAGCTAAAATAAGTGTTCCATTTGTAAGTCGCAGAAAGCACTAAAACAGAAATAAACGACCAAATTAAAAAGTAAAATATAACTGTATAAGTCAACATTGTTTTATCAAGAACACAGACAGAATGAATTAAGTAAGCCAAACCAGGGTGACCTGCTAAAATTACTAATTGGTTTACTGATCAGTTGTACTTTGTTCGATTGATTTGCAATTAATTCTGGTTTGTGGTCTAAAGAAGACAGAGCTTGGCGCCAACCTTGGAAGCAGCTGAAACCATATACTCACTAGGAGAATGGAAGAGGTAACCATCAATACATTGTTGTGAAGCTGGGCTCTGCCTTGTGCTAAGAGGGTCGTCTTCTTTCCTCGAGGCTTTCGGAAGAGTCAAGTCTCTTCACCACCGGAAAAAATGTTAATATATGAAAGGCATACAGACATTGTTGATCCTACCGAGCTGCTCTATAAATGGAGAATAGCCGACGTACATTAGCTACTTTATCCCAATGACATTGCAGCAACATACATTAATCCTTTAAAGCTCAATAAACTGTATTCGAGTGTAAACTATTAAGCCTTATGTGTAATCTCAGCTTACACAACTACTTATCATAAAATATTGCTTAAAGCATACTGTTGTTAATGCATATACACATATGTGTTCCTGATATTTCTATTGCTGTATTTCAGAATTTCTTAATATAGATGAATTATACATCCTTGTTTTTAGGTTTCTGTTTGGTCTTATTTTTTTATGTATGTTAATGTATGTTAAATCCTTGTTTTTAGGCTTCTGTTTGGTCAGCTTTTTTATTTATATATTTTTAAGCTTAAGGCAGCAATGAAATTTCAAGATCATGTTTTATAGCAAATAACCCCAATTAAATCGAATGGATTTCTACAAACCAATGCAAAGTGGAAGTGCTGGCAGTGTGTCTGCCTTGATGTACAAAACCTATTTCTATTGCAAAGATTGGGAGATAGAAAAAAGTGCACCACATGTAATAGCCATAATCGAAATGACCTTGTGGCTGAGAAGTAGAAAATATGTTTCCCCCTTTTCTCATACCCAGTTTTTAATGGGCTATGTTACGTGTCTTTTGTGTGGGTTTTGAGGTGTAGTTGGTGAAATTTGGCAAACAACGTAATCTCTCAAGCACAGCTAGATGTAAACCCAGTCCACACAAGCCTTCTGATTTCATGCTGAACTTCATGACTGTATGTTGTCAACTTCCTATTACAGGATTACTTTAGAAAGTCGCTAGGTAGTAGCTTATAGTCAAAGTCAAGCTTGATAAACTCATACCTTACTTTTGTCTGAGGCTGTGTTATTATTATTAATGACAGCCAGTGCTGCTTAGGCCTATACTCGAATTTGTTCCTAAAATAAAATATTTGAAGGAATTGCAGTATATGAAAGCAGTTTTTATTGGATTACATCACTCCTTAAACTCACTCACCTAAACTGACCCAGCTGTAATTTTTCATCCAATCAAAATTTACAAGAGTATAAGAATATATAATAATAAATGAAGTGTCAAAGTGTCAATTCTGTAATTTAATAATCAGGAATTTCTCCACAACTGATTAAAAATTGCACTTCATTCTGTAGACTTTATTTATAGACTGTAAACACATAAATATACCAGCAATTACTGTACATTATGGTTCCGGTATAAAACTGCAACAAGAACAACATCTAAAAACACCAACAACTAGCATCATACCCTGTACAGAAAGCTCGCTACAGCGCATGACTGCTCATTTGTCTCACTTTAAATGAACCAGCTCTTCCCCGTTTGCCCTGCTGGAGGAAACTGAGATAAGAGAGGAGGGAGAGCTTGACCACAGACGCCTTCCGAGTCCAGACTGTTAGCTTTTTAGCGCCGATCTGGTTACAGTGCTGTGAATGGCAAGTTCTCAACCTCCCCTGAGAGACAGGAGCAGGATTCCTGACTCCAGCACAGAGAGGAGGTGCTATCCGTCAAACAGCGGCTGTAAAAGCTCTACCTGCAGGAGCTCTCCGCTTGAGCTGGAGGAAGTTAAAGCTCTGCTGACAGGGCCGCCAAAACTGTGTCTGTGCCTTCCTGGCCGCTGGGAATAGTCGGTATCGGCTAGCCCAAAGATATTGAACGTGGTAAAGATTGTATGCAGACAGCTGTATCAGCTTGAGTCTGGGTTTCTTGGAATAGTAAGACTCAGTCTGGGTTAGCAGTCTAGCACTTCAGTGTATACTGATATTTAAATTAATATGAAACAATAAAATGATTTAGGACGAGACACGATTAAACCCATGCACTCAGGGAGTTTCTGGTAAAAAGCAAAAAAAACTCTTTATAATCTACTGTACATAGCTGACAGCTTGGTAAGAAATAAGAAGTGATGCCACCCAGGAGGTGATTATTTTCAGCAAAAGTATTCCTTTTATACCACAGTAATAAGCCAATGAATTGGCATTTACTATTAAAATTATTTAAAAATGAAATGTACTTTTTTATCAATTTATCGGTACATTTCCTTACGTTATGTTATGTTGTAACTTATGTTCGAGCAACTAGAAACCTCACCAGTCTCTCTCTCTTTTTTTTTTTTTTACTTTTTTTAATGTAATAATTTTTTATTTGAATGTTATTTTTAGATTCTAAATTAAAACAGCTGATGCTGGATAAGGTTGCAACTGAAAGGAAATTGAGATTAAAAAGGCATATCGACATTACAACATAAGATAATAAAAAGCACATTACAACATAATAAAATATACAAAACATTGATCTCCTTAATAGAGTGGACACATGGTGTAAAATACAGTATGGATAAGAAAAAAAAATGCAGCTTGTCATTTAACCAAAAAAAAAAAAAAGAAAACCTACTAACCCTTACGCTGTAACTGGAGACTCCTTTTATAAATGATATAAATATAAATAAACATCTACTTAGAGAAAGCTTCATCCTATCAACAACTGTAAAATAAATATTCTTTTGGTAAACATCGTTTTTTATCTGTGTATTATTAAATTTATATTTTGGCAAGCGTCTGAATTAGTCGTTACTATTTAGGATATGATTTGCACTGTAACAGTGATCGCACCTGACCAATCAGAATCAAGTATTCAGTCATATAACAGTAGTGTTAATTACGGTCATATTTTTATAGAACACCTATTATCCTGAAGTATTATTCGAGTATAACATGACCACATACAGCTATATAAGAGAAGCACTTCAGCCATACATACAACATCCATTAGCAGCTTTTCATTCACGACAAAGTAATAAGTCAAGAATCTATCGCTCTTTCAGTGCAGATTAACTATTTTCTGCTCTCCTGACCCTTCTGATGACCCTTTGTGACTGGAGTCAAATACCCCAGCAGGTCTTAAAATCTGCCCCTCAAATAAATCCTGTGCCAGGATAAAAGACCTCATCGTACTATTGATAGTGGTATTGATTAATGTAAGCCTAATTAGCTGCAGTTGAAGAGCGTAATTGAAAATACACCTGCTGCCTTTTCAGTGGGTAGGGATGCAGGATAGTCTCCTGTTGGGGTTGCTCTCAGTTAATGACTGAAACAGTCGTCTACTAATAAATCTCATTTTCCTTCTGAATGCATTGATGCTTTCTTCGAATGGCCTTTCATTTATTTCTTTCATTGGATGACTTCCAGACAGCAGCATATGTGTCAGTGACACTCAGTAACCCGTGACGTAGTACAGTAGGTGATGTGTAATTGAACTGTACGCAATGTTTTTATGTTTAAATAGAGGGTGAAATTAGGGAATAGGTCAGTTAGGGATAATGTTTAAAATGTTTATAGTTGTGTTTATTTGAGTACATCAGGTTTTGTACCTTATTAGTATCAAATATCATACATGACTGAAGTATGAACAAATACTATAGCTTTTAAATTTTCTGTTGAATATATAATGCATTTGAATTTGCATGCTGAATATGAACACAACCAACTCGTACTGTATAAGGATTTACTGTCCCAACTGCTCCCAACTGTTCGGTAGATCTCTACAGTATATACACTTTATGTGAGTTATAAAATAGCACAGAAAATGAACTGTTTAGTCATGTTGTGCCCATACACATAGTTACGCATGGACATGTTTACTTTCTTGTGATTTTGCAATACAAAATAAGCATGTAGTTCATTTTAAACAGACACAACAGAAACTTAGGGTTAGTGGTGGCTCAAGCGGTTAAGTCTCTGGGTTGTTGACCCAGTACTGCCAAGCTGCCACTGTTGGGCCCCCGAGCAAGCCGCTTAACCCTCTCTACTCCAGAGGTGCAATATCATGGCTAACCCTGACCCCAACCTCTAAAGCTGGGGTATGTGAAGAAAAATCTTTACTGTGCTATAATGTATATGTTACCAAAATAAAGGCTTTTATTGAAATTAAAAATGGAACAAAATCCACCCTGAATTGCAACCAAGATGTAATGTATAACATGGATAAAAACCTTAAGACAGATGCAGCAGTGCTTTAGTCTTTGAGTCTGTCCAGCTTTACACCTTGCTGAAACAGATCAGCTTCCAAAGCTTCAGGTTTCATGTTAAAATCTCCAACACCATCGCACTCGTAATCTCATAGCTCGCTCTGCGTTGCGTTTTCAAGATAGAGTACAACATTTAGCTTCTACACTGAATTTCTCATTAGTTAGTCATTGAATGTTGCTCCTTTGTTTTTAACAGCAAAACCTGATAAATTTTCCTTTGTGTTTGAAATCCTATTAAACATCATTGTATGTATGCTATCGTCCGACTCTGTAATAATAAATAATAAAACTAATAATAGTAATAGTAATAACTAGTAATAATAAAACTACAGCAACAAACAGCACCAGCATCCCTAAGCACTAATCACGACTACTGTATTTTATATAAAATTAGTGTTGAATATTTCTTTGAAGGCTTGTGCTTCCAGTCTTTAAATAAACACATTGTTTAGCCTTAAAGATCTCTAGTGCTAATCTTGCTAGACCTTACTGCATGTTGTTTCAAAATATGCTTATGCAAAACTACATGCTGACTGAGAGATTGGTCGACTAATCGTACCAATTAGCAAACAGAATCTCATGGCCTTTGTCAAAGGATATATATCAAAGGAAAAAGCACAGGAGCTTTCTTTATCACACATTTCAGAGAGAAAATGCATCGCCAGGCCCGAACCCTGCCATCAGTGACGATCAAAGACAGGCTGGGAAGACAGCTGTCAGACATCCACCTTCAAATGCATCAAACATAATTACATCGAGTGCAGACCTGACTTGGACAACGATGTGTGTGTGTGTGTGTGTGTGTGTGTGTGTGTGTTTGCCTCTGAGCCTCTCTGAGCCTTGAATAGTCAATAAGAGATGAGCCTGAAACAATATTCTTTTCCTCTGTATGCTCCAAACAAGTAATTGTCCTGATATTCAGTCTCAAGGCCTCAGTCCCAAAATGACTTCATTGTGTAAAAATGGCTTTATTTTGAGGCACCTGATCTTCATCCGATGGTATTTTGTCACAGGCTTTGAAGAGGGCCAAGATTCATACATACAGAAATATGAGCAAATTGCAGCATTTTTCTTTTATTTCAGAGACACAAACATAATTGGATCAAGAGCGAGCGAATTACATCCGTCCTTAGTGGCGCCAACATTTTGGCTAGGTTCTGTTGCGTTGGCTAAAACATATACAAAAAAAAAAAATCAACAACAATAATTTATTTTTTGTTTGGGGAAATTACTCCTTTATATTACATCTTTTTTACAAAGCCATAACCTCTTGTAGAAGGCCTTGGAGAATGTACCAAAGACACGTTCAGTTTTGTGTTAAAAAAGAATCCTGGTGGCAGACGGATACGTTATTCTGCCTGAAAGACTGAATGAATGAAATAGTCTGAGAAATCGCTCATGTCTTGATGAGTATGCGCACGCAGTTCTCACAGTTAACACTTTATTACATTTTATTGCACCACAATGTACCACTTTTCAGAATGTGATAAATAATAATAGTAGATAATCAAGGGCTTTCCCACTATGATGCCAGCACACATTTTACATCACGGCCAATCAGACTGCAGGCTGGGGATAAGCAAGAAAACAACAACAACATGGAGGACAAAATGACTGAAAAATGGGTTGTTAGAGACTGCACAATGCTAATTTGGGGACATATGCAGCATAATATGATTTGAGAAAAGAATATATATATATATATATATACAGTATATAGGCTAGGTTGTTAGATTGTATAATATAATATAACTTTGTGTGATATTAGAAAGAAAAAGCTGCAACCTGACAATTTCAAAACATTTTACTTTCTGCTGTTGTGTCTATTGTGACTTCTCTGATTTTGTTAGTGTCCTGTCGGTGTATGTCGTAAGATGAAGGTCAATCTGCACAATGTGTAAATGCTTATATGACCAAATATATGTTTATATATCAATGACGTCCGAACCATATTATTAAAGTTTATAAAACCTGAGATTGAGAAACTAGATCAACAATCTGAACATTGTTACACAGCTTCATATGTCTATTTATCAAAAAGCAATTTTTTGACCTAATCGAAGCTTGCTCTCTCACACAAGGGCAATTGGGAATTGTTTGCCCACACTGCTGTATAATATTTAGAACAGCACCATGGCAGCACCGATTACTCTATCTACGTAGCGATGATAACGAACTGTAAAAGCGTATTTCTGCCACAGGTTTGAAGTGACAAGCTGGCATATTGCTCCCCAGGCTCCTTTTAGGAGGGGAAAGGGGTAGATAAGCTGGCTCACATCCACCCAATGAAATGGCTTCAGTCCATGGAGATCATGTACTCTCCTGAGGTGTTGGAAGCAGGTAAAGCTTCCTGCCATCCTGTCATTATGAACTTTAGATTTGCTTTTAACCGTCTGAAATAAGATGGTGGAAATCACCATTGTTGGATGTTTGTTTTACAAAAAAAAAGATAAAAGGTTTTAATTCCAATATTTTAGATCACCTTTGTTAATGTACATATTGAATATTTTGCAAGATATGTGGGTTTATTGTGGGTTAAAAACTACAGTTAACTTCAGATAGAACTAAAACAAATCAGTGGCAAGTGTAGAAAGTTCATTATTACATGGTTGAGCATGCATCACAATGAACTCTCTCTCTCTCTCCCTCCCTCTCTCTCTCTCTCTCTCTCTCTTTCTCTCATCCTTTTTTTCCCCCAAAAGTGATTACAACTGACTTGACAGGACACAGCTGAGAAGATGAGGAACCAGTTGTGATATCTTGATGTTAGTGATATACAGCCATAGCTGATCAGTAGCCCAGTAACCTGAACCACTGAGCTACCACTTTCCTGAGCCAAAACTACTGGGGTTAGGGCAAGGGTCACTTTCAAATCTACAGACATTTCCTATTAGTTCCACTGTAGTTACTGAATAATTTATTGTAGTTGCTGAATTGTATGCTTTGAGATTAAGGGGTTCAACCACAAAGCATCATTGCCTTCTCTGATGCTTAGCATGCTCATGTCCACTAGTTTTTTTTTTTTAGTCTGTTTTTGTAGAAATGGGAAAAAAATCTTACAACTGCATTAAATAACAGCAGCTGAATAGTATGTGTATACCAGATAAAGAAGAACTGCAAGAATTGTTTCACTTTTATTTTTATTTTTTAGATGTGCATTTCTTATTTTTATGCAATGCTCATATTTCAGATAGAGACGGATGACATGCACTGTGTCATTTATTTATTTATTTATTTATTTATTTATTTATTTATTTATTTATTTATTTATTTATTTATTTATGTGTTATCCTGGTATATAAACCCGGGTGTATCTTCAAAGTGTTTTAGTAAAACCAATCATCTACATGAGAGTCTTAGAAACTGCACATGTTCCCAGTGCATGTAAAGTGCTAATACACACAATTTAGTGACTTACGATATTTCCAGAATGTTAGACCCTGACCTTCAACTGTGTGTTTTTTTTAACCCACTTACCTTGACTGTTCTTGGGTGATAGGAGACCTACAAGTTATGTGACGGTCAAGTTAGTGTATATATGTGTGTATATATATATATATGTGTGTGTGTGTGTGTGTGTGTGTGTGTGTGTGTGTGTGTGTGTGTGTTTCAGAGCAGTGTACCTACACATAGAATGGTTATTATGATATGTTGATTCTTTAAGTGAACAATAAAAAACAGTATTACATTATAGAATAATGTTAAGACTTCCTAGAGTAAGACTGCCCTCTGCTGTAACTTCAGGAAGCCCATGTGATACTGAAGAAAGAGGGGGGAGGGTGAGAGGGATGAAGGAAGGAAGAAAGGAGGGAAAAGAAAGAAAGAAAGAAAGAAAGAAAGAAAGAAAGAAAGAAAGAAAGAAAGAAATCACTGCAGTTAACTAGATCTTTACAGTGTTATAGCACTGTTATAAATAAACCTTGTTTTCCCTTCATAATTATTTATCTATATTTTATTCTAGCGCTTGTCTGATTAAAGAAGTTTCAAAGTTTCATGTGCAAATTTAATAAAGATGCAGATCGTTAAATTTTCATTCAATTTAAGGCCTTACATCATGTTAGGTTTCCTCACTTCATCGAACAACAGAAGAAGTGGACACGATTCCTTTATACATGTGTGTGTGTATGCCGTGGGTTTCCCATTAGACTCCCTCTCCAAATGCACCAGATCTTGTAGAAATGATGGAGGGTGAGGTCTGGGTCAGTGCTCTAACAAGTAAATGTCATCCTCAAACCTCTAATGCTTGACCACTGTATACCCCTGAGCACCGTAGGAACCAGTTGAGTGTGTTTGGAAAGACTGGATAAAACACTAACTTGACCGTCACATAACTTGTAGGTCTCCTATCACCCAAGAACAGTCAAGGTAAGTGGGTTAAAAAAAACACACAGTTGAAGGTCAGGGTCTAAAATTCTGGAAATATCGTAAGTCAATAAATTGTGTGTATTAGCACTTTACATGCACTGGGAACATGTGCAGTTTCTAAGACTCTCATGTAGATTATTGGTTTTACTAAAACACTTTGAAGATACACCCAGGTTTATATACCAGGATCACCTGAAGACACTCTTAAGCAAGGTCCTTAAAGCTGAACTGCTCGGCTGAAATCTGAAAAAAATAATAAATAAATAAATAAATAAATAAATAAATAAATAAATAAATAAATAAATAAATCGAATGCCAATTTACTATATGTACATTTAAATGCACACGATGGACATGCACTCATTAGGTTTCTTTAAACCTTCTGGTTCAGATGTGGTCAAATCAACCACTTTCTAATTATTCTGTCCATTTGTAAATTTTTTTTTAATTGTCTTTGAACTTTCATCTGTATCTTTCATTTATTATTACAATGCTAGCTTTCCTTATTTTACTATTTGTTAAACAAGCCACAAAGCCCCGGTTGCTTAGGATAGGAAGATCTCTGTAAATTTCCCAGCTGTCAGAAAGCAATGCAAAGGAGACAAATGTGTTATATTTTACTGTATACAGCAAATCCATGTAATAATATGCCGTATAACATTTTTCACTGTGTGACTCCCTTCTCAGTGCTGTGTAACATACAGAACTAATGGAGCATGTAGTTTGCTATAGAGTGGTTGCAGATTAATATGTTTTTTGTTGTTGTTGTTGTTGTTGAGGCAAAGGATAGGATGTTTTTTGGTGCCTTTAATCATTTGGTCCACTTCAGCTACAAAGTACTAATTTTTATTAAATCAGTCTACTGTATATTCTGTTGGTTTCTATATCACTTACTTGTTTTTTTTATTTTTTTTTTATTTCCAGTTGCAGTGTTGTATAAGCTATTATTTTATTTTATTAATAGAAACATAGAATGAAACATAACAGTATCCTTGTGAATGTAGTCTGTCTCAAAATTTCATGTTAGATTCATATCAAGCATCAAAACTCGTCAACTGAACAGATTTAGTGAGTTGGCCATGAACGTCTTAAATATTTTGCCAACAACACTTTACAAAATTAATTTTTTTGTCAAAAAAACATCAAAACTAAAATGAGATTTTCTTAATTTATTAAGGAATATCATACTTTATTAACTAATTAGTTGTTACACAGATATGTTAGTTCCTGTTATCATCTACACTAACATGAAGATATAAGTTAATAAGATTCAAAAGCAAAGCCTGTCATGTTAACATGTGTCCAGAAGACACGTGACAGACACTGGACACATGCCTGTGGCAAAAAAAAAAACAAAAAAACATGGCTGTTACAAACTCGAAACTCTTGAGACTTCTTCCATACATGTTAATTAATAAAAATAATTAATAAAAATAGAAATCTTCACTTTGTAAAAAAAAAAGTGTATGTTTTTGTTTGATAAATAACAACACATTTTCATCTGTTTATAATTTGCTTTAAATAATGTAACGAGTCTGCGATACAAGCCTCTGTAAATTAGCTGTTGCTATAGAAACAGTAATGTATTGGAAAAAGAGCATTAATATAACCCTGTGATTTGAATTATAGCCTGTTGTCAGACCCGCTGTTATCGAAAATTAATCAACCCCTTCTGACTAATCAGAATCGAGAACAATGCTGTTTTATAAAGAGTGTGGTTTTGCCTGTCCATTCTGATCTGATTCTTATTGCTGATTGAGAATCCGTCTCAGAACAGCTTTCCTCTGTGAAGCTTTACAATCCTGGCACCAGGGTTAAGTATGAAGTCAGTAGGAAGACCCTGAGTCTTATATGCACATTCAACCATGCTTAACGCCTCCCACTGTTCACCAATGAGGACCTCTCATATTTAAAAAAAATCTTGTTGGGTACATGAAGCCCTGCGGATACAATTCACTGTTTCTGATTAAACATCATTCCTCTTGTTCTCTGTTCCACTGCCTGCTGCGCTACTGTAGATTAGCTCTCAATCACAGCATGCCTATCCAGGGCTCTAATAACGGTAATCCTGTCTGAGGATTCAGGGCTGAATCAACTCAGAACAAGAGCGACCCTGCCTGCATTGCATTTAAGAGGGCACACGTGGGCACATCATAGAAACATAAGCCCTTCTGTAAGTATTGGAATGGGAAGGCCAATTCCTATGTTTTTGCTATACATTCAGATCAAAAGATGAATACGAGATGAAAGATTAGGATTTCAGCATTTGTTTCCTCAGAACATGGCCCGTTATGTTTGAACACTAACATGTCAAGTGATCAAAAATACTGAAACATGCGACTGAAGGGTATTTCTTGTTGCCCAGATTGTACTCTGACTTCTCCCATGGAAAAATGATAAACCAATCAACCAAAGGTTTTAGAGTGTCCAAGTCAATCACCAAAGCTTAGCCCAATCAAGCAGAATCTCCTGAAGGTTAAGAGTGCAACAGTTTGATGTCAGTGAATCACTGGCTTGATGCAATTTGTGCAAGCAACAAAGTGTACTTTCATTTACTTTATGATGAACTGTACAGTACTATACTCCTTGTAGTCACCTAAAAATAGGAGCACCATGTTGTTAAACAGTTATTCCCCTAGCTGCTTAACACATGTTGATGTTAATAACAGGAAATGAAAGCTGAATTCTGATCTATCATCCTCTACTGTTTGTAGCCTCTTTATATCACAGAAGGTGTGCTTTGCATTTGGTTTTAGACGTTTCTTTCCATTTCATTTGCCAACCTGTCAGTTCATCCTCTAGTCCTCTAACTGCACAGCAAAGCGCTTTCACACCCAAAGAGCTGCTGCTCTTCTACAATTTTAATTCATTTTGTCGTTTTCCCGTAATCCTCATTGTTGGACAGTAAAAATATCTTACTTGTGCTACTTTTTTGTTGTGGCAAGCTGTCCCTACTAGCTATTCGCACTTGTGAATTGAATAAAAATGATTATCTTGTTACAATTTCACATGTCAAGGGATGGGATATATTGGGCAAAGTGATCAGTCAGTTCTCAAGTCTGATGAGTTGAAAGTAATGTTAGAATCTCAGCAACTTTGACAAGGCCAGATTGTGATGGCTATATGACTGGGTCAGAGGATCTGTAAAACAACAGGTCTTGAAGAGTGGTCATGGGATGCAGTGGTTAGTACTTACCAAAAGTCATACAATGAAGGACAACCAGTGAACCAGTGACTTATTCATGCACGTGAGGAGGGAAGGCTAATACATTTGCTCCAATCGTATAGAAGATGCTATAGAGGCTATGATAGAGAGATGTCAGAATGCACAGCTTGTTATGTATAGTGTTGTGTAGCCACGGTCCAGTCAGAGGGTCCAGCCATGCTGACCCCTGTCCACCTTTAAAACGTAAGCGTGTACACACTTTCACATATACATATTACATATACTGTATCTTAAACGTCTTTAAAATGTAACACTCAAGATTGTGCCCTATGGCCACTATATTCAAAAGGTAAGATTTCCTTTTCTATCTCTTCAATCGAAGCACGTCTTTAGACGATGCTCCTATGGATTGGATCTTAAATGGATCATATTGTTTTGCAGTCCATGTCAGCTCAAGTGCACAATGTCATTAAAGCCAAACGGAGACGTACCATGTACTAAGAAACCCTGACATTCATATAAATATTTCAAAGCTTCTACTTTTTACTCCAGTTGCTGTCAATAAAATATTTTGTAATATAAATTGTTGTATTAAACTGAAAAGAATGCAAAATAGACGCATTTTCACTCTTGCTCTCAGACTTTATGGACCCCGCTATATGTAAAACACAACATGTCATTTGGTGGTACTTCATATGTTGCTCCGAAGATACATTCATGGACGAGAATCTTGACTCACTCAAGAGGTATTCATTATGCCCAAAAGCCTTAAGAGTCTTCATAGAAAACTACACAATAATAGGGAGGCTAAAGAACCGAAGACCAATGGGTCCCTTGATTAGAGACATTGCTTTGAGAGAGATCAAAAAAAATGCTTCACTTCAAGCCCTTGCATTTATCTTCATATTACCCTTGACCTAAGCCTGCAAAAAAAGACACAATAATGAATAAGCCCACATGTATGCATCCAGGTGTGCGTATCCAAATGAATAGCAGAAACGCAGCTCTTTTGCCTAAAAAAATCTATTTGTGCAAAGAAGAGAAAGCTATACAGTGTGAAATTAAATCTTCTCTACAAAAACTACAAGACACTGGGAATATAGAGATATTGTGAGGCTGGTGTGTTTCTGGTGTATTTGTGAGATGCTGTGTGTTCATGTGTGTCCATCAAACCAGTCCTTCACAGCTGAATAGACAGATCTTGGAGGTCAGGACAGAGACACCATGCTTCTTCTTTTGGATTGATACAGCAGGTATATAGGACCCAACTGAGGCCTGCGTGGTGACAAAGGTCACCAAGACTTCCCAAAGGTCTTGTCTTTCTTAGCCACAATCTATTGTCAGGCGTTGTTGGTGTAAATTGATATTCTCTCTGAACTGTTCACCAGAAGCTGCCCAGGCGATAATAATCAGGAAAGAACAGATTACACTGACTGCCTGTCTACCTGAATGACATAAGATCATTTTACATTACCTTAAGGAGTGAGTATTAATATATATGGTAACACAAAATCTTCTGTTGATGTTACAGTATTATTTTGAGCTTAAAACAAATGATTCGATCTCATTTTCACCGTAACATCAAATAACAGCTGTCATGCTATTACAACCATTTCTTTCTCTTTAATGCTTTTAAATATCTTGTTTGTTCAGCAGTAGAACTATAAATGTTCAAATTTATTCTAATTGTCCAAAAAGTATTGCTCGGTGTGTGATCAATAATCTAACACATTAAGTTCCACCACTGGAGTCCTTTATCAGACTGCACAAGTAGTCCATGTTCCACAGAAGTGCAACCTTTGGCCTCGCTCCAGTTCCATTCAGACTAGGGGAAGTTCAGCCAATGCGGAAGCATCACAAATCATAAGTGAGTGAAATGCCATAAATGTGTCATGAAGTGCTTTAATGCACTCCTAATGCACTTCTCCAAGCAGCTATAGGAGAGATTTAATAGCAGTTCGACGAAAGGGCACACCAAGCTGCTAAAGTAATTCTTGGAATGAATCCCATCTGCATATTGCTGCCGTACCGCAGCTCACTGAAATCTGGAGATTTTATGTTTTATATTGTTTTGACTACTTCCAAAATGTTCTAACTAAATATCAAAATCTTGGTTTTCCGCAGATCCAAACAGAAAAGTTTTAATGTGTGAAATAGGAATCAGATTCTATTCATAATTAAGACATGCCTCAGACCATCAAGAATAATATAATGCCCTATAATAAAAATGTATTAAAATATATTATGGCGTATGCTGAACTCTCATTGATAATATTGTGTGTAATGATAAAGAGGGCATTTATCCTGATAAAAAACATTCCAATTAGAGGAATCATTTTCCTGAACCAGAGTATCATCGGTAAATTTGGGAAGTCATAGATCTATCTTGATCAGAATTTCTCTTTTATTTAATTCTAGGTCATCTTTCTCATCTTTTCCCAACTGGCTAAACGTTATACGGTTTTACAGCTCATTCCCTTTCAGCCCTAAGTACGCTTGAGCAGATACCTAAAACTAGATCTATATTATAATAATGTAGATAATCAAAACTATATACTCGAAATATAGTAATATTTCAGCTCAGGTGTCTGTATAATATTGTATTTTTATTTTAATTTATAGATTTTACCTCCTTTCTTTTAATAACTTCTTTGTCAATATGTTCTGTGTGATCGTTATTTTTAATATTAGGTGCCCAGAACCAAAGTACTCAGTAGTTGCATCAGGTATAATAATACTTACCTGCCAATTCCCAAATTGCCCCAGCCAGATCTACCCTATCATACAATAGCTACCAAAAATGCTTGTACTTCATTAAACCACTTTTGGTAGGCACTATCCACGCTTTCTCAAGATCTACCAACACTGATCAACTGGTCCCACTATCTGTCAGGGTAAGAGGTAGGTATACAACAAAACTCTTTTCTGTTCTGGCACTGACGTGGTGAAATGAACTTTCCCTAGATGTCCGTACAGCTGAGACACTGGCTATCTTCATACAACGGGTGAAGATCTGACTCTTCCTGAAACACTTGAACTAGCAATTTTCCCTGTTTGTTTTATGTGTATATTTAAAAAAAAAAGTTGATGGTTTCCTAAGTCTGTAACCTAGTGAACCAGTGTTAATGTGTTCATCAATAGAGACTTACAAAAGCGCTGTTGTACGTCGCTCTGGATAACGGAGTCTGCCAAATGCCGTAAACGTAAACCACTGAATCCCGGAAACACCCCACAAGACCTGCTGTTCTAGAGAGATTGTGAAAGTCATTCAGATTCTTACACTTGCCCATTTTTCCTGCTTACAACACATCAACTTTGAGAACTGACTGTTTACGTGATGCGTAATATATCCCACCTTCGTACAGGTGGCATTGTGAAAATACAGTATATGTCTCCAGATCATCAGATGCTGTGAATAATATTAACAACAGGAGACGAGAGAGAGAGGGAGGGTTGTTGTTGATGCTTATAATCAAAATAATTAACCTATAATTTCTATTGTAAACATATAATCTTAGATAAAATGTCACTCATGTTGATTTATTCCAGAACTACTTAGATTAGGTTACAAATATAGAGGTAGGCGGGGCATTTCTTAACAGCTCAGATTAGGATTCTAATTAATAAAGTTATCTCTAACAGACTGACAAGAATGTAATCGAAGACTCCAAGTCTAGTATTTATTTTCTATAGACAATATTTGCCCTTTGGTTTTGACATAAAATAAAGGATACAGGTGAATGCTTTTAAATTTCGTTTAAGTTTATATGTCATATTTAATTAAGCTTAATTGCCTTATGCATCAATTTCCTAAAGCAGGCTGTAAAATACTTGAAATCTTTGACTAGCTCTTCTTACCATAGGCAAAATATGAATTTGCACCTGTTTTGGGGTTCCCATATTCAGCATTGAATCTTCACAGTGGTCGTTGGATTTTATGAAAGAAGAAACTCAGGGCTTTAAAAATTTGTAGCATTTCATAAGTATTTTTGTTTCAATCTAGCCTACTATGAGCAATATATTAACAGAAAATTTTCAAAACGATTAGTTTTTGTTCACACAAATGTTTCATTCATTCATTCATCTTCTACCACTTATCCGAACTACCTCGGGTCACGGGGAGCCTGTGCCTATCTCAGGCGTCATCGGGCATCAAGGCAGGATACACCCTGGACGGAGTGCCAACCCATCGCAGGGCACACACACACTCTCATTCACTCACGCAATCACACACTACGGACAATTCTCCAGAGATGCCAAACAACCTACCATGCATGTCTTTGGACCGGGGGAGGAAACCGGAGTACCCGGAGGAAACCCCCAAGGCACGGGGAGAACATGCAAACTCCACACACACAAGGCAGAGGCAGGAATCGAACCCCCAACCCTGGAGGTGTGAGGCGAATGTGCTAACCACTATCTAGTGCTTATTTATTATATCTAAAATTTGAAGCTGTTATCATCAACCACTAAAAATCTGTGTCAGATTATCCAGCAGAGGGAAAAACACACGTCTCACACTAAAAGCCAACAGAGTGTCAGCAATTAAAAAAATCATTTGTTAATACTGACTGAAAATGTCTCATATGTCGAATTCTATTCAGCTGGTGGAATCGAGTCTGAATGTACTGGTGAACGGGGTTTTAAAGGATGTTCAAAAGAGAAAGGTTTTTCTGTTTATAACTACATTCATGATCGAAAGTGTCCACATTAGACCATGTGAAGGATTCTCACACGTGTGACCCCAGCAGTAACGTTAGTAAATACTCCATCCAACACCATATTTTCTTCAGGTTATCCATCTTTTATGCAGAACTCTGCAACAGAGGTCATCAAGGTTGTAAGTTTCATCTCTTGGTGAACCTGGAACTCTTAACCATCTAAAAAACCATTGAGGAACACTTTTATCTAGAACATGCACTAAGGTTAAGGAAGCAACCTCTACAGCCATTAAGAGATTTAACTTAACAAGTCTACTGAATATAATATTTAAGTTTTTCAGACCTGTTCTGCCTTATGAAATGTTGCGTTATTGAATGTGAAGATCTGAAAATTATGATTGGTCTATCAACTTCAATATGTAGCTGTACACCAAAATAAAAGTAGCAAACGATTTTGAAGTGGGGATCAAAAGAGTTAAATTGCTGAGGAATACGCTCAGCCCTGTGGAGGTGTAAAAGGACATTGCTGGGCTCTCAGGAGTCCCTCGAGTTTACCGTTTTCACACAAGCTGAGCATTGGCACTTATTTTAATTCTCAAGGCATGTGGCTACACAGCAGCGTTAAAAGGTCAATAAGAATGGAGATATTGAGTGTTAGTAGGAGCAGCTACTTCAGGGGTTTCAAATCACCGGAGTGCTAAAAATCCCACTTTTAGGATCATCACTTAAATCAATATGCACTAAAGTTCAAAGAAATGGAAATGAGAAGCAAATGGTGATGTATATGACAAGAACAACACAAACACACACACACACACACACACACACACACATTCAGGGACAAACGGAAACATCCACCGCCCTGCATCTGGCATTTTTTCCGCTCTGCCTGTCAGTCAAAAGCAAGCCTTTGGAAGTCTATTTGGCTATATTTTGCTCAGCATGACATCTCATTTCTTCTTCCTAATCATGATTTCTTTTTTACACACCTTTTCCTGGCTTGGCAGAGCCCCCACCTTTTTCTTTGCCCATCGCTGTCATTTCTGATCTGGGTAGACCCGTTCCGTTCGGGTCAGCGCCTCTGAGCCACACTATTCGCCAAGGGAGCCAAAGGAGGGGTTTACATCTCGGGCCTGGAGTTTTCCCCTCCATTTGTTAGAATGCCAGGTCACTGCACCGCTCCGGTGGCGTAGGCGAAGATAATGGCTCCTGCGCCGGCTCCCACTCATTACACACTCAGTAGCTCTGACCTTGCTCAGGGGCTCGGGATGGACTCTGTGTGAGGGAGTGTGTTGGGAGGAGGATGGCGTGGAGGTTTTACTGATGGTGAACAGACTGGCGATGTTAGTGCGTCCATGAAACCTCCTACACCTGATGGTAGTGTAACACAGCCATAAAGAGCCATAAAGAGTCTCCAGGGTTCAGTTTCACATGCACAGTGTTTAGGTTTAGGTGGCTTTTTGTTATAAAAGTGACTTTTTCCATGTTTTTATCTTTAGTGGGTTAAATTTCCATATGCACAAAACATTTTTCGGGTGAAACTACAAAAGGATCTCAATAGCTGAATTCATACAGCATGTTAATCATGTAGCATTTTGGAAACTTTTGTTAGAACTGGTGATTTTTTTTTTTTTTTTTATGCATTATTCTTTTTTTTACTTTATCTGCTTCAAAAAAACTGTTGAAATGGATCCTGGGATTTTTTTTAATCTTTTGTGAAATCCAGATATAACTGAACATCCTGTATTCACACCATTAACGTGTTAATTGTCGTGACACCAGGAATAAAATACTTCTCAGAGGCAGTCATTTGTTCTATAGTGTATGCAAATATTTTTGCATATTTTTACACAAATGTTGCAGAACAGTGTTACGTCCCTGCATGATGGTCTACTTTCAGTTCTCTCTCAACATCCGGTTTGGTCTTACGCAGAACATAAAAGCACTAAATGCCCAGGCAGAGAAGCCACAGGAGTAGACCTCAGCCAACTGTAATGCATTAGGCACTTGGGCTCTTAACCTTCCTCAATAACAGAAATATTAGCCAGGCATGTTAATGCTTTTTCTGAGGTTTCCATGGTGGCTGCGCTCCTCGGCAAAACCCAACAAAAGGGTGATAACATCCGTAACATCCGTGCGCTATTAACGAAATGGGAACTAAACATCTCGCTCTTGCTGAATTCGACAGATAATGTCACACACGCTTCACTGTATATATATTTTTTTCTGAAAATGTGTGTGGGCAGTATTCCCCCAGGCCATTTTGGAAAAGTGTTGGAAAGCTGCACAGGAAAGCCTCTTAGAGCCGCACTATTATTCAGAAAAACTAAGAGGGAAAGTCACCTAATAAAGTTATTTTCCTTACTGGCCTGTATAAGCCATGTCCAATCCACTGATAGATATACACCATAACTTTTCTATTATCAAACTGTGGCAAAAAATTAAGCACAATGTATTATGTTTGAATAATATATACAGTAGGTAGCATGTGCAGAAAAACAGGTGATTTAAAAAGATATCCATTTTAAAAATGATTTCTTCTTAAAAACTTGGCAAGGGTTAGGAATAACACCAAAATATTCCAAATCTGGGTTTTATAGAAGGTATTTCTTCAAGTAATAAGTTTTACATACAGTATCACTTTTAACATGCACATATCATCCAAAACAACCACATCATCTACAATGCAATGCAATATTGTTTTGCATATTCAAAATTTGCTTATTGTACCACTGTTAAATTTGTGGCAGATTCCAATATGAACGCCAGTAAAATATTAGTATAATAGAGGATTGTTACTTACCAATGGCTTTGTAGAAATTTGATCATTGTAGTAATAAGATGAAAATAAAAAATAATCATGAGCATTTCAATAAAGTGAAAACTCAGGCTTTGGTTACTGACATGATCTGTAATAAGACTGAACCATAGATTTACACTGCACATAGAAGCAATCGTTCTTTCACAAGATTTTAGTTTATTCTGTGTGTTGAGGATTGTACTAAATCGTGTCTAAATTTATTAGAAATCCATCTGTTTTTCTTAGCACCGTGTTCTGAATTTCCATTATTGTAGCAAAAACATTTAGAGCTTGGTATTTATCTAAATCTACCCAGTATCTCAATTTTGTACAAGAGTTTAAAAGGACTAGTAAAATCCAAACCAAAACGTTGTGCTTTTATACGAATTACAGCCACATAATGTACATGAATATGTTAATGTTTTTGACATAATATAAAGGTTATACTAAATAACACTGAAACTGAAAATAAGAAGATGAAGATGAAGGAAGAAGAAGAAGATGATGATGATGATGATGATGAAGACTTTGCCACATATATAGGACATGTGAATTTCTTTCTTAGCATTAAGGAAGCCAAAGTGGTCTTATAGTATGAGATGATAGATAGATAGATAGATAGATAGATAGATAGATAGATAGATAGATAGATAGATAGATAGATAGATAGATAGATAGATAGATAGATAGATAGATAGATAAAGGTGAATCAAACAAATGACTTTTTACAAATAAATAGTACAATCACAATACTATAATTCACTATTTTCTGAAAATAATACCTGCATACTTCAGATACATGCCTGCTCCCTAAAAATCAAACACAGAGCCATAAAACACACAGACACACAGAGAGAGAGAGAGAGAGAGAGAGAGAGAGAGAGAGAGAGAGAGAGAGAGAGAGAGAGAATAAAACCGCACTAAGCTACATCTATTATTCCACAGCAACCCCTGTGCCTGCGAATGTCTCTTATTGTTGGCCTTGTAGAATCTCTGTCATCTTACCTTTAATAGCCATGATCAAATAGGTGCCTGCTGGGAAGAGAATGTCCTCCAGCTCTGCACAGCACATCCTCAGGCTATTTAGTTCAATTCAATTTCAATTCAATTTCATTTGTATAGCTCTTTTAGCAACAGATATTGTCAGCAGCTTTACTGAAATCTGGGTCTAGACCTCTAATGAGCAAGCAAAAAATAAAAAATTCACCAAGCTCACTGAGATGGCTCTCAAGAAACCTTGAGAGGAGTCAGGCTCAAAAGAGGAAGCCCTTCTTCTCTGGGTGATACCGGGTAGCGGGATTTTGATATCACTCTCATGAGATATTATAGCAGCACTATTGTACAGACAGTTACACACAGGATGGGAAAACAGGACTGACTGCATTAAACATTTACAGGATATTGGGTCTTAGTAGGGATTCAGCATGAACAGGGCTCATAAATACAAATGAGCTTCAATTTTATTTGTTTATTTGTTGTTTATAAGTGAGGGGGGCACGGTGGCTTAGTGGTTAGCACGTTTGCCTCACACCTCAAGGGTTGAGGGTTCGATTCCCGCCTCCGCCTTGTGTGTGTGGAGTTTGCATGTTCTCCCCGTGCCTCGGGTGTTTCCTCCGGGTACTCCGGTTTCCTCCCCCGGTCCAAAGACATGCATGGGAGGTTGATTGCCATCTCTGGAAAATTGTCCAAAGTGTGTGATTGCGTGAGTGAATGAGTGTGTGTGTGTGTGCCCTGCGATGGCTTGGCACTCCGTCCAGGGTGTATCCTGCCTTGATGCCCGATGATGCCTGAGATAGGCACAGGCTCCCCGTGACCCGAGATAGTTCGGATAAGCGGTAGAAAATGAATGAATGAATGAATGAATGAATGTTTACAAGTGGTTAAAATTGAGGTTGTTTTTTTTTTTTTTTTTTGTGAGAGCAGATAAAACAGCACCACCAGTGGCCACAAGAAAAATAATACAAATATAAGGCAGATGCTTATATACAGCCCATAACCATGTGCTCCGGTAGATATGATAAAATGCACATTATTATCTAGTGCTAGTTAATATTATGAACAGAAGCTATGCTAATTTCTCTCCACTTGCTTCTGTATTACAACCCATTGCAAGGCATCAAGAGATCCAGCTCCATTTGTGTTCCGCTTCATGAAGATTTCGTACCTTCAGTGAGAAGATTCAAACCCTGTGAGAATCCTGAGGCATCTATAGATGTACCAGCTCCAGTTGGATTCTGTTTCACGAGGATTTCGGACAGTCAAAGAGAAGATGCCAACTACATGTGGTCTTTGAGGACAACAAACTCCTCATCAATACACAATTGTAGAAAGGACATTATTCATAATAACACACTCCAGTGTTTATAACAGTTTATAATCACACCCTTCAGTGTCACCCAAATGAGGATGAGGTTCCCTTTTGACATTCAGAAATTGCAATTGGTTCAATGATAGAATTCTTTAAGCTTTCCTGCTTACTGCGTTTGCTATTTGGAAAAGAAACAGCGTGATTACAGACTGGAAGAATTTGTCTAATCTCTTTACGAGAGGCCAAAAAAAAAGTGAAATTTTAATTGTGCCAATTTTCAGTATTGAATGTCATTGTCATGTCACACTCCACAGCAGTGCTAACGGCTCATATTAAAGTAAACACTGAGTGCTTTCAGAATTTGAAGGTTTTCTGAAGTATTTCTTCTTTTTATTTAACCTTTTTTTTAAACTCAGCACGAATGAACCTGTCTTTAAATGAGTATTGATGTGTTTGTGTGTTTATAAAACGTTTATGTTTATGTCTACAGTGAAACCACACACTGTAAACTTCCACCGCAACAGTTCCACATGTAGACATTTTTAGCTTTCCCATTCAAAATAACGATCAGATCTCACTGAATTTTTCCAGACACAGGGCCATGTGCCCTAAGAGGTTACTGCATTCGATGGAAGTGTAAAAAGCTGTTTCTGAGCCTGATAGCAGTCCAGAGACCCGATCGCTAGTCCTATTGAATGCAGTGGTCTGGGGCTTGCTTCAGCTGAACCGTATGCCACAAGCGTGAAAGCTATCTCCTCTCTGTGCTGCATGCCAAGTAAAGTGATTGATTCCACATTACGTCCTGTTTCAAGTTTTTGCGATGACAAGGAAAGTTTCGTCACGGACAGTGGAAATAATTGTAGTGCAATTGTAACATTTTTGGCACTTTATATGTGGTAAAGAAGTGTGTTAGTACTCATTTAGTAGCTTGTCATACAGCGGTTTGATTGCATTATACACACATAGACAAACACAAGGTCTGAATACATGAACGCGTCTAACAATACAACCTTCAATGTAACACAATAGCATGGACCAAACCCACCTCTGAATAATCACGTCCTTGTCCTTGTCTTGCATTGTGCTTGGCTTCATCCATTAACAATGTTGATTGGCCGATTCTTAAATGAACGGACCACTGTGAAATTCTGTTTCTTTTTTTTTTCTCTTCTTCCTTTCTCTTGATGACTCTGTAGGCAGAATAGGTCTGCTCAGCAGACAACCCCCCTCTGGGATAGAGCACTTGATTAATGATCTGGAAAACGCTTTGCCTTTTCAGCTGATTAAATAAAATTGACTAGATTTTTTTTTTTTACATTTTATAATAAAGTGAACGCATGCATGGTTGAAGTGACCTAGTGGAAAAAAAATGTTCACTTTCAGGGCAGAATCTGTATTTTGTTGCAGGCCTGAGAGCACAGTGTCTCCTCATGCAGAAGAAAACACTCTGTCGCCCACTGATGACAGTACCTGATGTGCATCATGTGAAAACCTTTCCAGAAAAGCGAGAATTTTTTTTTTTTTTTTTTTTCTTCAGAAGTTTTCAATTTCCTATTACGTTATTGACCACTGGGGCATTCTGCATTCAGTTTCTCTGCTGAAGGGGAAGACGGTATCTGAATGAGAAATAATAAGGATTTTGACAAGGTTGTCAGGTTGTTTTCATGCATGTCATGTTAGAGTTGTTTTCATCTTTTTTCCTAAATGATGCATTTGATAAAGAGGGACATAGCTAACCTGGTAAAGAAGCAACTCTTTACACTGTTGACATTACAAATGTGGTGCTTAGAAACTGTGTCCTTGGTACACAGTGAAATTTAATCAAATCATATTTTTGGGTAAGAAAAAAATAAAACCAAACATGTTTTAAAAAGAAATGGAAGTAAATCTTCCAACCTAAGGTCGGCAGTAAGAAGTAAAAGCGGCTAAACATTGATCCTTAGGATTGATGGAAAATAATCAATTACGAGGTGGTGTGAAGAGGCATTTGGCAGAGGCACGGTGTAAAGTTATTTTCCAATAACAGCACTTCCCAAAGTCATTTTGTCTCCTAATACTACAGTCATTTGTCAGCAATGAATTTTTTTATTGTGTAAAGAATGACATGGCATATATTTTCTTTTATAGTTATGTTTAATGTTATGGAACACCTGCAGGGCAAGAAGTTCACATTATCACTTATGTTAGAACATTTATAAAAACTATTGATTTCTCTGGGGGGGCACGGTGGCTTAGTGGTTAGCACGTTCGCCTCACACCTCCAGTTGGGGATTAGATTCCCGCCTCCGCCTTGTGTGTGTGGAGTTTGCATGTTCTCCCCGTGCCTCTGGGGTTTCCTCCGGGTACTCCTGTTTCCTCCCCCGGTCCAAAGACATGCATGGTAGGTTGATTGGCATCTCTGGAAAATTGTCTGTAGTGTGTGAGGGTGTGAGTGAATGAGAGTGTGTGTGTGTGCCCTGTGATGGGTTGGCACTCCATCCAGGGTGTATCCTGCCTTGATGCCCGATGACGCCTGAGATAGGCACAGGCTCCCCGTGACCCGAGGTAGTTCAGATAAGCGGTAGAAAATGAGTGAAATGAGAGAGTGAGTTGATTCCTCTATTTTATTTTATTTTTGTTACAGAGAGACTGAAATACAGAAAGCTCCTGACTGCATAAAGGCTGTTTGAAAACTTAAAATCTACCTTTGATTAACACTGTAGGCTCCCTCCAAAAAATGCTCTGCGATCTCTATCTCTGCATACCACACTCATCTACAGTATATAATCCCTGTGTAAGATAGATTACTAAAGAAAAAATAATACATTATATAAATAGCACATTACGAGAAAGTTTGTCGCTAACATTGCTGTGACAGAAAAATAATTAATACTTCCTGAAAAGCATACAGCAACACACTGTGGTCCAAAGTGAACTTTTTTCAAGCGGCAATATTACATTATGACTGAACACTGTATCTGAGTGTAATCAGTAATGAATCAGGGACAAGTATTTTGATCACAGATATTCCATGACGTTGGAGGTCGAATGCAAACCCAAACCTATGGCGAAGCTCATCGCACATTTACACACTTCATCTTTTCATGTCTTGTGCAAGACTCGGTCAGTGAGAGTATTGCAGCTTGCTGGATCTTTGTAGCAGAGCTTTTCTATCAGTGGCACGAATAATTACGGCTGTTCCCGGCAGCATCGATCACGCACAGTGCAGATCGTTGCACTTTCCGAGGAGGTCTCTCTTCATCAACATCAGACCTGTTTGAGCGGAAAAACTGCAGTTTCCAAATGATGTTTACACTCGTGGCTCTGATGTCTGTGCTTAGTGATATACCCAGTGCAGCAGGCATACTTCCCTCACCAAGCACCAGAGGGAATGATCTATTGCTTAATGATCCATTGCTTACGGGATGCCAATAACATTATGTGCCATTTATAGAAAAACTAAATAGTTAGGTTTTTTTTTAAAGGGTAACCAGCTGGTTATTTTGAAGACAAATAAGCACAATGCTGCAAATACAAGAGGACATGCTGAACCATTTAAATAGCCGGCAATAGAAATGTATTTCAGGATAAATGTTCAGTTACAGCAAGCTATTAAGAGTAATTAAGAAGGAATTGAAATGATGTAATTAAAAGGTTGTCGTATATGGTGTTAGATACGAGATATTTGAAAACGTGGCTCGGTAATTCAACCTCAAATCTCAAAATATCATAACTTTTAAAATAATCATTAAAGGTGAGAACTTGAGCTTAGACAGCATTATGCTGAATATATACTTATGGCTTGATAACAAGTCTTTTTTTTTTAATTAAAATGTATATATTTACAAGTTGCAGCATTATATCTGCAAATGAAATGAACACACATTATATAAATGCAACTAAAATGTTTCTAACAGCAGAGGTTCATGCTGATTCAATGCTTCGGCCTGTGTCTGAAAACAATGGCCTTTTTTATGCACATGTGCACTTCTCCAGAGCCTTAGAAAGCCCTTCATGGCCCGCGGCTGTATTTGAACACATAATGGTTGAGCGAGAGCCTACAAATGCTGTGAGACGAGGGAATGCTGGGCATGTGTCGGAAAGGTGCTACGAGACCCACTCTCTTAATGGCATCCTGACAAACAGCTGCCTGTGCGTGGGCAAATATTTATTCAGCATGGAAATTTGACATCATCTGGGCTTATCACTATATAAACAGCTTATGCAAACACGTTAAGGATGACCTGTTGGGTGACAGAGTGCGAGAATGACTTACTTTACTTGCTTTTACAGATAAATGATGTCAAGGAGCCTGAGGATTTAAAGTGTGCCGGTTTTACATAAAATAAACAAAGTCAAAATATTTAAACCTTAAAGCGAATACATAATAAATTTGTTATTTATATGTTGCTGGATACACAGTATTTGACCCCAAAATAAATAAAGAAAATATATTTTAAGAAAAATATATGCATTCCAGAGGAAAAAGAAAAACCTTTTTTTTATTTCTCTTGCCTTTTTTTTTTTGTTTGTTTCACAGTTTTTTCCAATTTCTTAAATTTTCTCTAATGAACTAGAACTTTTTTATTTTTATTTTGTTTAAAATGCACAAAATTTAGTAGCTCACCAGATATCTATCTATCTATATCTATATCTCTCTCTCTCTCTCTCTCTCTCTCTCTCTCTCTCTCTATATCTATATATATATATCTCTATATATATATATATATCTATATATCTATATATCTATATATATATATAGTAATTATAATTATTATAATATATTTTACTATATAGCTTTTATATTTGTATTTTTTATTTTACAATAAAAATAAATTGTATTTTTTATTTTGTATCAAAGATGTAAAATAAAAAATACAAATATAAAAGCTATATAGTAAAATATATTATATAGCTTTTATATTTGTATTTTTTATTTTATATCTTTGATACAAATTATTATTTGTTCAATTAATATATAAACATTCCCATCTATCTATCTATCTATCTATCTATCTATCTATCTATCTATCTATCTATCTATCTATCTATCTATCAATTTCACTGCTAGGTTTATTTAAATATCTATAAATAAAATATAATTGAAATAATATAAATCAATAAAAATACCTGCATTTCAGAAAAAAAAGCGGGGAAAAAAAGCTCATGGTTGTTAAACTGTAGAAGATTTGCACACACGTGAGGTTTTACTCTAGAGGCTGTGGTTGGTGATCTGCTTAAACTGCTTAAACTGTTTAATCCAGTATCACTTTGAAATGTCAGCATTCATTCAGCACTTCATCCATGCAGACTTACATCCCTTAAAGCTCTTTAGCAAGTGTTTAACCTTGGTGCGCTTCTTGTCATTAAATCTGCAGTGATGGCTACGTACAGTATATGTGTTGTTTTTTTAAATGCATATTTATAACTTAGGGCTTATGGATATATTGGTAGATGTGGATTCTTTAGAAACTTGACCAACTTAGTATATACTATACATTTATGTTACATTATTATGAAATTGTAGAAATTAGCCAGGCACTACGTGGTGTGTGTGTGTGTGTGTGTGTGTGTGTGTGTGTGTGTGTGTGTGTGTGTGTGTGTGTGTGTGTGTTATAAACGATGACTGGTGCTCACCTTCTGTTCTGCTGATCTTACACCCTTCTCCCTCAGGCACGAGCACAGATGCTGCATCTCTGTCAAATGGCCTACCAGGAGAACACCACTCCTCTAATCCTATGTGTAGCCAGCATTAAAAATTGGATTGAAGGGGGATAAGATTGGATTAAGCTGTCAGATTTAAAACTAAAAAAAAGAGAGAAGAAAGTTAAAGGTCCATTTATGTTAGAGCATAATCTCCTTTCACTACAGTATGTAAGAGCATCAAGCAGGCCAGCAGTCATACTGTATCTATATATGTTCCAACAGCACACTTCACTTTCTTGTCCTAAAGCTGGAAATTTATTACAATTATTGCATTTTTTTATCTATATTGCGAAGAGTCATCATTCTGAAGGCCCTGGATAAAACTTTGCAGAATAACCTTATGGCACCTTTGACCTGTCTAGAAGCCAGTTGGCCTGAGATCTGAGCTTTTACTCTGATTTCCTATTCCTTCACAGTCTGAAAGCAGAGTCACGGCTGTTCTATCACTTTTTTTTGCTAACAAAATAATTTAGAGTGCTTTTAGGAAATTACCTTTCCCAGAGAAGCAATCTATAGAGCGTCTCTACCTCAGAAGTACAATGCAATTCTGTGCACAATCATATCAAGGCACAGGACTGGCTTTCTCTGTCACATTACTATTATTTTTAAGGAATTGGAAAATAAACGTCATGACACATCAAGAGAAAAAGCATCACGCATGATGAATATCAGCATACCAACAATACGTAAAGAAAGGATGCTGCACTTTCTCTGAAGCCCCTTATTCGTAAGTCAGCTCAAAAATAACAGCACTTATAATTCTCTGTAAGGTAAATACATGAAATTCATAAAATAATGAGTGATAATTATGTTACAACATGATTTATTTATTTATTATTATAAACAGTATCATTTGTTTTTTTTGTTTTTTTTTATTATAGGTTGCTACCAACGTACAAAACGTAGTTATAATGATTTATGAATATGGGCTTAGGAGAAATGTCACTGCGAATAGATTTAAATCAGTTCCAAACTTTGGTATAGTTCCACTAAAAGAGCCCTGATGGTAGTGCTAGGGGTAAATCCCAGAGTGCCATCTCACCCTTTAGCAGCACTTTCAGCCATGCTCAGAGACCTCTTGGGTTACATCTTAATCCCCTGTCCTCAATATGGCTTGCATTCGCAGGACTGGAATTACACACATATGTTTGTGTTACTGTTCACACAACCTGTCTGCTTTCACTAGCAACGAGCCTCTGAGACACAGATCTTCATATCTGAAGTACGTCTCCGGTATAAGAGAAGTCTATTAGCTGTCATTAACAGCATTTGTATCTCTGTGATGGAGTTTAGCCAGTTTGTAGTGGACTATTAACATATTAAATACAAAAATATCTATGAGGCCCTGAGGAAGAATATTTTGGAAAACATTAATCACAAATATTCATTGGAGAAAAGCAGCTTTAGTCTCTTTTTTTATCAAGTTTCATTTCAAGATGTATATATATATATATATATATATATATAAAGAGAGAGAGAGAAAGAGAGAGAGCGGGAGAGAGAGAGAGAGAGAGAGAGAATCTTGAAATGTATATTACATTATAATAAGTACACTATGAGTATTATTATTTTAATGGCCAAATATTGCATGCATTTTCCAATTTGTTTATCCTCACTAAACAACAAGTAATTCCTAAAAAGGTTCAAGTTTTGTTTATTATTTTATACTTTTATTTCTCGTCCGTAAATGGTGGTAATTTATCAATATTTGTTGCAATTAACACAAAACATTTTTTTACCTAAGACAATTGTAACATCTTTTATTAGCTTCAGAAAAAAATGTTAAAGGCATGATAAATAAATCTTTGGTAAGTTATATAATATAAATGGTATATTGTATAATACATATATTAATATACTTAATATCTCATTTGAAAGATAGAAAAAATTGAATATTGTGGTAATTTACTATTTAACAAAATATAGAGGTAATGAAATTAGTTGTAAATTGGATTTTACAGTTTTCTTATTTGTGGTGGTGGTGGTATTTTTTTTCTTAGCTTCCTAAAATGATTCTACTACTTGAACTCTTTTTTTAGTCTCTGTTCATTGTAAAAATTGAAAAGACAATGTGTACTTTTTGCACAAGTAAGCAAGAGGATTTTAGGGATTTCCTAGGCTTTATTTTCTCCCGTTGCCTCACTCATATCTACAGCTTTCCACATCTGAACCATTTAGTAGACGAGCAGTGGCACATGTTTTTTTGGCCCCAATGGCCACCCAAAAGGGCTGAAGAGGACAGCTGTCTGTGAGGAACTGGACGCCACAGATTTCACTCTGGGAGCCATCTTCGACCATATGGCACTTATCCACATCTCAGCACCGGGGTCATTCACACACACACATACACACAGGCACACACACACAGAGGCAGGGAGGCTACGAGAGAGATCAAGAGATCTGCTTTCAGGCTGAAAGTGCTGCAGGCAAACATCACTAATCTGTGCTGGAGGCCTTCATGTGCGACTGGATTAAGAGCACACAGTGAGGGTCTGTGAGACCTTGATAAAGGATGACCAACATTTATCTTCATACTATTATCTAATATTTCAAATTATAGATTTGTTTAATAATATTATCGTATATTTAATATTTGTTTACATACATCATACATGCCACATGCATGTAATCATACAAGTCTTTCTTTTGTTCTCTGAAATCCAACTTACAAGAAATTTCACTTTTTAATATTTGAAGTCATTCATCAATAGGATTTTTCACTGTAAGATGTTATTTTTAAAGCTTTATCAGTGTGGTCATTTTGAGATACAGCTGAGCTGCAGTACTGGTTTGGACACTGGAAGGCTGAGCTGATCTAAAGAAGACATTAAACATCTTCCAGTTAATTAATCTTGATACTGTTTGATGTTATTAAATAGTGATAGCTATTTCTTAGCTACAAACACTTATGTTGCCTATTCAACCATATAGACCCGTTTTTACCTAAAAATGTATGAAAGTAGAATTTTATTAACAATTTTTTTTCAAATATTACACTAAAAACTTCGATCCAATACAATGTAATATCAATTCATCATCTGATAGAATGCTTAATAGAACTATGTTATACTGTATTTGTTAGATGAGCATCTAAGAAGCACCAATGCAATGATCTGAAAGATCAGAAAATAATTGCATTCTCTCAGTATTTTACATCTCAAATGGATTTTTATATATTGCACAAAACAAAAACCCTGCTGGCAAGGACAGTGTATTCAGATCAATTTTGACAATGTTATTTTAATTCATAAATAGAATTGACCTTTTAATGACTAGAAGGTTGTAGTACATTGACAGAGACACTGTCACCATACTTAGTATTATTATTATTAGTAGTGGTAGTAGAGTAGTAGAAATAGTTGTGATAAACTGTTATGAACATATCAAATCCAATGATAGATATTCTATTGTTGTTATTATTATTATTATTATTATTATTATTATTATTATTATTATTATTATTATCATTATTATTATTATGTTCTTCTTCTTATTATTATTACTATTATTATTAGTAGTAGTAGTAGTAGACGACATAATGACAATTACAACTCAGTGTTTTTTTTTATATTCTTATAAGCTTTTATTTCATCTCTGCTCCTTTCCATTCTTTCACCATGAAAAGAACTTTGCAGTGATCTCATCCCCTATTATCTTTTAAAAAATGTAATCATTTTGCACACAGAACACCAGTATATTATGATATTGTTAACTTTCTTATTCTTATCAATGCTTGTGACAACACAATGGTGAATCTTCTTATATTTCTGCACTGCTATTGAAACATAGCTGGCATCTGGCAATGAGGCGAATAAGGAATAAAATAAAGAAGTGTGTGTGTTAGAGAGGGAGAGAGAGAGAGAGAGAGAGAGACAGAGAGAGAGAGAGAGAGAGAGAAAGAAAGAGAGAGAGAAAGATGAGGAAGAGAGATTGTTAGATGAATAGTATTTCTACCCCAGTGGCTGTGGCTGGGCAGGAGGGGTCATGGAATCTCAGAGTGATTGCAGGTTGAGGTAAAGGTCTGCCCGGAGAGCATCGTCTCTGCTCAAAGCATTCCCCATGACCTTGTGGTAAGTGTTCTCTCTCTCTCTCTCTCTCTCTCTCTCTCTCTCTCTCTCTCTCTCTCTCTCTCTCTCTCTCTCTCTCTCTCTCTCTCTCTCTCTCTAACGCACACACTCCTACATTGTACAGAGTGACAGCAGGACCCCACTGGCTCTCATCATATTCAGTGTCTGTCTATCTCTCCGCTGTACAATGGAGGCATGCTGGTGAGGAGGGAAGGAAAGAAAAAGCATGTGATGAAAGATTAGCCCTTCTCTGGAAGAAATTCTTGGCTCGTGAGATTGATATCGGCTATCTGCTGGTATCAAACTCTTTTTTTTCTCTCTCCTCTTGTCTCAGAGCATGCTGGTCTTTCATCTCCATCACAGTATGGTTAATTGATCATGTGTAAGAGGAAGATGTTTCAAAATCTTATGCACATCAAAGAATCCTTGGTTTGCAATAAGCCCACTGTGAGTGATGAATCCTCAGCCGCAACACTAAACGCTACACTGTTCAGCTTCAGCTGTTCATTTACTACCTAGAGAATATTCGTTCCAATAAAGCTATCATGCTGTGAATTGAATTAAGCACTTTCCCCTTCCTCCTCTGCTTCATCAGTCTAATAAATAAACAGGCAAATGATTCAGGATCTGCATGTCATCAGATGAAAATTATAGGTCCAAGGAGATACAAATCTGCCCTCAGGCAACAGGTACTGGTATCAACGCCACATCTTTGAAGCTGATATTATGCATAGATCGCCCTTATCAAATAAGAGTTAACCTGGTTTCATGTACAATCCTCGACTTGTACTTAGTTTCTCATCAGATGAATGACTCCCTGGCTGTGTGCGGCTGATGCGAGATCTCCTGTGAGATTGGCCACGTATGCATTACACCTGTAAAAGTGCACAGGAGTCAACCTTCAGCGACTCTCGTCAAGGGCATGGCAGGATGGAAACATCACACCGAAGAGCTTCTCGCTGATTTGTGTTGAGTCATTAATAGTGTGGCTAAATGGGAGGAAGTAGAGATATACCTTTAAGTACAGAACAGGATGCTGGCAATTAGCTGTGGTTACATGGAAAGGGTTTTCTAGCAGTTTCTCTCCTGTCAGTGGTTTCCCTTCTATTGTTTCAGTGTTGTTGATTTTTTTGTTTCTTAATCTAAAAACTGATTTCATCCGTTAATGTACGTATTCGGGTTTAAAATTATTAAGAAATAAAACGGTATAGGGTTATGTCATCATTACCAGCTATTTTGCTATCACAGTATGCTCCAAGGTATTTGATTTCTCTTGTAACACAGTATTTGACAAAGAATATTTTATTTTTTATTAATTAAAGAATACTGTTTATCCATTTGTAGTTACATTTAATGTTGGGAAATATCCAAAGAAAAAAAAAGTTTGCTCCTATTATCACTTACATTACAGCAGCCATTAAATTAAATCAACCTGTTTTATTCTTTTTCATCTTGAGGTTATGTTGATAAGATGTCATGTTACCAAGAATACAGAAAATGCATTGACACTGGAGACTCCTTCTATAAACAAAAGTTTTTATTCTGTTTATTAATAATCTTGCTGTTAAGTGTCTGATATACAAGACATTCACTTCATCACTAACATACTAATATACACCTGAGATGATGTTTAATGTAATAGAATAAGAAACAAGACTTTCACAGGTATAATAAACATTATTTCAGACTGAAGCAGGTCCATTTTTAGCTCCTTGAGAAATCACACATCATTTGCTTCAGTTGTTCACTCAGTAACACATGAATTCTCTCAAAAAAGATCACAGAAACTTGTGTGAAGTGAAGTCCTATGAACATATTCATGTGTCTTTATAAAAACAACACAGCTTACTCTTACTTTTGTCTCCCTGTGACAACTCTTGTGTTGAACCTAACAGTAAAGTGTTTACTTATTCGATTTATTTATAACGAGAGGGTTCCATGTAGAAACACTGTCAACACCAGTCTAAACAAGGTAAAAAGTCTTCATACCCCCAAAATAAATTAAAGAAGACAAAGATATGTCATTTAAACTAGCATGCTAGCATGCTGCATGCAAAAAAAAAATCTGTGAAATCTTGACCTCTAAAGATTCAGTGTTTCACTATCAAAGCAAACCCTTAATGATTAAGATACTGTGAGGCACCAAAGATTTACTGCTTTAAGGAAATAAGAACCAGAATGTTATGATGCAATCTTGTCTATGAAATAGACAATTGAGAATTGGACAGAATCACATTTGTTTTGATAAATTATTAATAGTACAGCTGTTGCTAGTAGATTTAGGCTACTAGACTCTATGGTATATTACTACATACTATTAAAAATCATGGATGAGGCAGAGGAATGGTCTTATGATATCTTTAATTTTCCTAAAAGTCTGATTTTCAGCCTCCTTTCTTGAAAACGTTCATTACATCCATCAAGTTGTCAAAATGTGTAGTTTCATCAAAGACTCTTTACATAACACCAAGAACATTGCACTGCTCCTTTATTTTGGTAGTCCATGCCAGGGGGTTTCATTTGAGAAAGAAGCAAACAGGAAAGCCTCCAGCTTCCTGCAACAGAAATGCACCAAAAAAAAAAACATGTCTGCAAGAGAAATGTTTGAAATCCACTGATGCACAATGAAGACATCGAGCTCTAGTTCGTATGCCTGGGTACTGTAAGTATTTCCGTAGCAGGTCGCTCTTGCCACCCTTTGGTAAACTGAAATATTGCAGCTGGTCTGAGGAAACAATTTACTTATGAACAAACACTGCCAAGACTCCATCCTGGTTTAGCCAAGCAACACTTAATATCTTTAATTACACAGTTGATTCATTTTCTTTGCTTCAGCACTTGCCCCACCATGGGTTGTTGCACGGAAATGTCAAGAATGGCAAACTTCATTCAGAGAAATTTCAGTTCCATTAAATAATAACCACTGAAGCAGTCGGAGTTCTTAATGAGGAGCGTCACGCAGGGTGCAGTGTGTGTGTTTTGTTCTTTAATTGTTTACTTTAGCCAGCAACCTAATTATAGATTAGTGCTGTGTTTCTTGCTTCGCAGTGGGGAGAGCAATTGTAGACTAGAGCTTGGAGTCAACAAAGCCACGACCTACAACATGTACACAAATAACCAGAGCGAAAATTCTTCACTAAGGTTGCTTTCTCAAGAAGGTTTTGATACAATGGATATGATTCTGTCGGTAAATTAGATTTTAGATGTTTTATTCCATTTTACAGCTATGTCACCATCAGAATTTACCTCAATAAATTGAAAGCAGGGCCATTTCTGAATCTTAAAGGGCCTCAAGCAAAATCCTACTCCAATTTTCAAACTCTGATCGTCAAGCAGACATCAATATACTCATGGTATAATGATATGGACATCTGAACACATGGTCAAGGATGTAATTATCCAGTTGGTTAATCATTTAGCAGCAGTGTAGAGAATAAATGTGATGTAGATATACAGTAGGTCAAGAGCTTCAGATGATGTTCACATCAAACATCAGTATAAGGGGGAAAATGATCTCAGTGATGGTTGTTGGTGTCAAATGGGCTGCTTTGAGTATTTTAGAGTATTTTAGCCTACAATAACAAAATAACTAGCTTTTACAGACATGGTGAGCAGACAAGGACGTTAGAATGTACAACCTGCAGAACCTTAAGGTGGACGAGCTTCAACAGCACAAGACATCACAGGGTTCCTCTCCTGTCAGCCAAGAATAGGACTCGGAGGCTACATTAGGAACAGACTCACCCAAAGTGGACTATTCAAAGCTGACATCTTGTTTGTTTTAATAATGTTTACTAAGACTAACTTTAATTTCTGAAATGTTAGCTAGCATGATAATAAATCTGACCATACAAACTAGGCAAATGCTAATAGCTAGCTGTCACAATTCAAACTGCCTTGAGCAATGCCATTGATAAAAATTAAAAATTGATAAGTAGGTCTTTATCTTTTGAAATGTGAGTAAAAGTTAAAACTATTTCATGAAAGAAAAACTCAAGTACAGATATTATAGCAATAAAGTGATTATACTCTTGTACTTTTCACCTCTGATTATACTTGGGTTTAATTTAAGCATTTCAGATCTGCATTTAATTATTTATTAGGTTTTTATAACAAGAAATGTATGTTAAGTCCAGAATACATTTATAGTAAGCATTTTAAATTGTAAAGAGAAAAGTTTTTAATCTGCTTTTACTGAAATAATGTTTTCAGCTTGGTTTTACTGAGCAGTAGTTTGGTCATCTGAAAAGTGCCGATCTGAAAAAACAGAGAAATTTAGGCAGTTTGTGTTTTTATGGCAATGAATGTTTGTCAGTGGGGAATTGGTAGCATCTTCACTCTGCTGATAATAACAAGGATGGCTTTTCCTTCTCAATTTAGCCCCCTTTCATCTCTGAGAAGTCTCTCTATCTTGCCTCGTTCTAGTTCTCCATTTGTGAGAATAGTTGTGACGAAAATATAAAAGAGTAAGTAATAAGCACTTTACCATTTCCTGGCAGATGAAAGAAAATCCTTCAAGCTAAGCTAAGATAATGTCCTCTCTGTTGACATCAGAAACTATATTTCTTAATGAAATTAATTAAGCCTAAGTGAATCTTACCATGTGATATATCACACCCCCCACTTCCAAACGCTAATTAGTAACAGTTTGGCCTCAGTAATGGCCCTCTATAGCACTCCAGAGGTCTGTGCCAGCCATTAGACTGCATGCATTATGAATCAGAAACGTTACAGCACAAACCCATGTCCTGCTCCACCTGCTTCATCTTCCACAGAGAGCGGAGTGCAACTTTCTGATCACAGCGTTTTAGCTGATGAGCAAAGGGAATAAAGAATTCGTCTTGCCACAAGCCACACTTCTGATGATTTATTCATGAGAACGCCAGAGCCGGTGCCGCTGTTCTGTGTGTGATCATAAAGACTCTGACATCTCATACACTACTGCAGTAGGCAGCTTTTCTCTTATAGATGGCTGAATCATTTCATCCTTGCTCATCATAGATCCCAGGCCTAAGCCCTTATTGATTGATTAATCACTTCGCCGATGAACTAACATACACTGACCTTTTGAAGTCTGTGGGGCATTTAGCCCCCCAAAAAGAGAGGAAAGTCTGTTTAGCACATTGATTATTTAATGGAACATCAAGCCGCCACTTTTGTCACATGGTGGAGATCAATAGGATCTCAATACATTGACCTTCTGAGAGATAAGTAAACATCAGCAGCTTATTACACTCATAGACATGATTCTATCTTAAAAGTTATGAAAGCCATTTTCTGGCACTTGTTATTGATCAACGATCAAGTCTAAAATTTAAAACCTTGAAAAGCAAAGTGCAAGATTTTAGATTCTATACTGGACATATATTGAACACTAAGGACAATCAGGAGCTGCGATGCCTGTGATGGGTTGGCACCCCATCCAGGGTGTCTCCTGCCTTGTGCCCTTAGTCCCATGGGATAAGCTCCAGTTTCTCTGCATTGAATGGACGTGTGGAATTGGCACAGAAAATGGAATGGAGAACCTGTGGTGTTTATAAGTCTGAAAATAACATCTGTACACCTAAAATTTCTGGGTTATTTTTACAGCTCAGATGCTGCATTTAAAATGTTGGGTCAGGGAGTTGGGGTGAAGCGATAATGTCAGGTTGGGGATGCGAACCTGCTTCTCTAGAGAAAGTGTGACATATAAGAAATCAACTGCAAGTGCAGGTATTTCTTCACATTTCGCATTATACGTCTAATATAGTAAAACCTGAAATTTTATTTGGAAGGCAATCATTTTTTAATGTGTAGATTTAATCTAGCTAGTAAATTAGCTAGCATTATTTGAGAAGAAATATTACATTATTTGAGATTAAATAAAAAAAATAATAAAATTAAATGTACAGTTTTGCAAGAAAACTTTAATGATTCGATTCTTATAGAGTTATTTTATGTTCAATCAAGCCACCCATTTTTTGTTGCTGCACAACTATAAATGTAACTTAAATTACATCATTGTTATTTACTAATAATTACCTCATACATTCTCTGTAAAATTATCTAAGATTATCAGATAGCATTGGATTTAAGTTTAATTATAATCCTGCCTTTTATATTAGTTGCTTTTTTTTTTGAATTGTACACAATTATGATATTGAGTTAGCATGAATTAGTCGAACAAGCCTGATGTCACTCAAGGTGTTTTTAAGTGAAGCTTCTGTTGTTCCGATATAGAAAATACACTGTAACCATTATAACTTGAGAGTCTGCAGAGTCCCAGAAATAAAATTTTTAATTTCATTATGCAAGTTGTGTTAAAAATAATCAATCCAGCATGCTGGGTCAATGTCCTAGCTTCACCTTATTAGTTTTATTATTTTCAGGCAATCCATTCTAGGTTAGTCTGTGCTGGTTTTCCAGACAGATCCAAATTGGAATATTTTCAACCCAGCAATTTTAGCATAGTCTTTTTTGTAGAATTTAACTAGACTGTAACAATGCTATAACAATAGTTCCAACGATCTGATACACGACTTCCCCATATAAGGCCACTGGGTATAGTAAAGCTCATTTAGTCCGTCCCATCTGGACAGCGTGTGTGAAACACAAGGTCTCGCTTTTGCATCAACTGAACTGAATGCACAAGAAAAAGGAAACAATGTCACCGATCCATATTTTTCTCAGAGGCTGAGCACAAGGCAGCAGACTTCTGGAGCAGGGCAAGCTTTCTCAATGCACGTCAGCTCTGTTCAGACAAATAGGAGATGACACAGAACATAATGCACCAACTAGCTCCGACAACCGGGCCTGAGTAATGGCTCGTAAATTCAGGAGCCCCGGAGCAGGAGCTGTCAAAACTCTGCAGTGCACGAATGGCTAATGTTTTTCATCCATTTTCCCTCACAGCTAAACTCGAGCAGCCAGAGCTGAGTCTGTTCCCTACACCCCCCCTCATTCTCACATCTCTCTTCTCTCTCTCCCTTTTTATGTTCTCTCTCTCTTCTCTCCCCCATTCCAGCCTGCAGTGCAAGTCAGCCAACTGTGCTAAAAACATTTGCTTTATAATTAATCACGGCAATACAGTGGTGGTCCAGTGCACCAACCTCCCACTCCCTCCCATCAAATTCAAATCAATGCTACAACCCTGAGCTCCCTGTCGATATTTTCCAAAGTGCAAAAAAATGCTCAGCCTGGTTTGACCCAATAATGCACCCTGAGGGGGAGTGACAGCGGTGGACCAACACAATAGCGGCTTTGCCTTCGAGCACAGCACAGCACAGATTAGGCCTCATTTTCAACTTTCTGTTACATTTAGTTCATGCTTTAAAGTAGAGGTGAAGCGGTAACACAACTGCTCAATACCCAGCTGTGGTGTTACGACTGCTTTCATTTCAGTACAATTGTAGTTATAGTATTTACTGCATTTTAAAATACTCTACCATATTCATCATTAGAAAAAAAGCATCCTTTATTATAAAAACAAAAATATTAACTAAGATTAAATTACATGATTCACTGATAAAATCTTAATGCCATAAAATATCTTATAGTGTATATTTTTTTTAAATATTTTAGAATATATATGTTCTATAATGAACACTCTGTCGTTTATACAGTATGTTTGTATTTTATTTATATTGTATGTACAGTACTGTGCAAAAGTTTTAGGCAGGTGTGAAAAAATGCTGTAAACAAAGAATGTTTTCAAAAATGGAAGAGTTAAACATTTATTTTCAGAAATGAACAAAATGCAGTGAATGAACAAAAGAGAAATCTAAATCAAATAATTATTTGGTGTGACCACCATTTGTCTTCAAAACAGCAGCAATTCTTCTAGGTACAATTGCACACAGTTTTTGAAGGAACTCGGCTGGTAGGTTGTTCCAAACATCTTGGAGAACTAACCACAGATCTTCTGTAGATGTCGGCTTTCTCACATCCTTCTGTCTCTTCATGTAATCCCAGACACACTGGATGATGTTGAGATCAGGGCTCTGTGGGGGTCGTGCCATCACTTCATGCTGGTTTGAAGGCAAAAGGTAGTAACACCAAATATTGATTTGATTTAGATTTTTCTTTTGTTTGCTCACTTTGCATTTTGTAAATTGACAGAAATAAAAATGTATTATTTATATTTCTGAAAGCATTCTTTGTTTACAGCATTTTTTCACACCTGCCTAAAACTTTTTCACAGTACTGTATATTTGCAGTTTTATGTATTATATACTCTGGGCTGCATTGGGGTCATTTGCCAGTGAACCTGCTAGAGCTTTAATTACTGTAGATGATAATATTTGAAATTGCGCTCAGAGAATCTTTTTTCTTAATATAAAAATGTCTTAGATTCCAATATTATGCCTCTAGTTGGAGCTCTTTCTGACCTAAAGCATATTCATAGAAAATTTAAAAGGGAAAGTTATTATTAGTGAATAATAACTGTTGACATGACTATTATGATTGAAGCATAGTGCATGACTATAATGACATCACTATGACACAGGACATGACTATAGTGACATCACTATGACACAAGACATGACTATAGTGACATCACTATGACACAGGACATGACTATAGTGACGTCACTATAACATAGTGACATCACTATGACACAGGTCATGACTATAGTGACATCACTATGACATAGTGACATGACAATAGTGACATCACTATGACACAGGACATGACTATAGTGACATCACTATGACATAGGACATGACTATAGTGACATCACTATGACACAGGACATGACTATAGTGACATCACTATGACACAGGACATGACTATAGTGACATCACTATGACATAGTGACATCACTATGACACAGGACATGACTATAGTGACATCACTATGACATAGTGACATGACAATAGTGACATCACTATGACACAGGACATGACTATAGTGACATCACTATGACACAGGACATGACTGTAGTGACATCACTATGACATAGTGATGTCACTATGACATAGTGACATCACAGTGACATCACAGTGACATAGTGATGTCACTATTGTCATGTCACTATGTCATAGTGATGTCACTACAGTCATGTCACTATGTCATAATGATGTCACTACAATCATCACAGTGACATCACAGTGACATAGTAACATAGTGCCCCTTCCCCCTACCTACCTTTGTAACATTTCATCTGAAAGCAAAGTCTTTCTGATGCTTTAATTACCTTTTGAAAGAAGGAAGCTGTCGTGTTTGCAACTATGATAATGAGCGCTTATGAGGATCAGCTAAACACTGGATCTCCGTTCACAGTATAGACTAATTAATTTGCACAATTTTAATAAACAATCTATGGTTGCATCTCAGTCTGTTTGTGTAGGGATTTTACATTTTCACACCCATAAGGATGATGCTGAACAAAACAAACTGTGATTGGTTGCTTTAAGTGTCAGTCAGATTTCCTCCTGGGGTGATCCTGGGCCAATAAAAGCTGTTATGGAGTCCAGACCTTCTGCCATCAGTCTAAAGGTCTGGATATGTGAGACCACTAAATTCCCAACAGCATTGGCTCTGTTGTGTCTGTTATTGCACAAAACAAAGCATTTTCTAGACAAATTGTGTTTACAGGGTATGTGTCTCTCAAAGCTAACAGTGATTACAATCATGTTTCCCTGAAAATTTTCCCAAAACATTGTTCATTCTGATTATTTTGTCAACATAATTGAATCACTGCTGATGCAGCATTATGGTTTATTTAATTGTATCACTCAGAGGCTGTCTATAAATTATATGTAGTTATGTTTGGTCACAAAAGAATGAGGCATGATGCAGATGAAGAGATTTAGTGCTTTAGTACAGAACAGCACTTTTATTTATCTACGTAATTTATTGTTCACTAAGCTATTTGTGTATGTGTGTTATGTGTTTGTTTTTTTTTATCAGTCTTGGTGTTATAAATATCCAAATCAATAAACATTTAATAGACAGGCAACATTTTATTACTGTGTTCTAAGAAGTATTTCATATAAATATAGTCATTTATAAATATGTTGGAGTTCATGTAAACATATTCAAAAGAAAAGATGCAAAAGTTCTTCTTTCACAAACTGCTCACAGCTATTCAGGATGAGCTCTCGGGTCATTTTTATGAATCATGTTCCATGTGAAGCCCAGAATGGGTTATAAAAATATTTACAGTAAATGTGGTTACAAAATCAAAACCAGTGGTTTGAATTGACAAAAAGAAATCCACTGCAAGTCAAAGACATTTTTGTTCACATAACTTACCAAATTATATTGAATTTTATAATTTGGAATTTTAACATGTAGTTTGGCTAGGTTTAATCTAGCTAGTATGCTAGCTAACATTATATAAGGAGGAAAAAAAAGATTGAATTTGGCATAAATAATACAAATTGATATATATATATATATTAGATTTATTCTGTATAACTATAAATATTACTTAACGATATTAGCTAGACAATAATTACCCACAATTTGTTTATAACATTGTCTCAGATGATCAACTAGCATCAGAGTCGGGTTTAATTCTAATCGCATTATAATAAATGTACATATCTATGCTATTAAGTTATTTAGTAATTTGTTGTTATGGCTCTTTTTCTTTTTCTTTTTCTTTTTTTTTTTTGTGGTTTAAAAGTCATGAATGAATGAGAAAATAAAAAACTTCTGAAGACGTTGTTTCTAGTAGCAACATCCCCTTGTATTGACTGTGTCCAGCAAGCAGCTGACGGTGATTGATTTTAGCTGGCGTTTCCACTGAAAGGGGATCCTTGTGAAGCGTTGTGGGAATGCTTTGGCTCACTGATCAATGCTGTGGGTAAGTCTAGTCGCAGAGCATCAGGCCAACATGGTGTCCAAATAGCTTCCAACCTGCTTCAGCTCATATTCCAACCAGAAAAACAGATCCACCCTACTAGAAGGTTCATGTCAATAACTCTGCTTCTTCTTATTATTCTTATAGATAGATAGATAGATAGATAGATAGATAGATAGATAGATAGATAGATAGATAGATAGATAGATAGATAGATAGATAGATTAAAAATCATTTGCAGTGTTCATTATGTTATACATTAGACAGTAATTTACATAGAGAGCACTTACACAAACAGCAATAATGCTGTCAGAAATTCAATGCCAAAAAAATAATGAATTTAATGATAATGGTTAATTAACTCAAATATTTTTTCAAGGCTTTTAAGTGAAAGTCATTTTAATTGTGGTTGAATGCTGCCACCTACTGAAAGCAAACATACAGCTCATTTTATATAAGAACTTGAGGGTTAAGGACCTCACTCAAGAGCCCAGCTGTGACAGGATTTAAACTCACAAGCTTCTGCTCAGTACATCTTAACCACTGAGTTAATACAGTGTGGCTTGGACAGCTTTTATTTTCTTTTGAAAGGACTCTCCAGTTTCAGCTCCACTGTAGCATTATCTATTAATTTTATCCGTATTGCTTACTCATCCCAGGGTTACAGGGAACCTGGAGCATATCCTAGGAGACTAGGGTACGAGGTGCAGGACACCCTGAATGGGATACTCAGAGGAAACCCTCAAAGTAAGTGAGAACAGTCAGGAATCGAACCCCCAACCGCGGAGGTGCAAGTCAAACATGCTAATCATTAATGCACAGTGGTTAAGGTTTTTTCAATATTTAGCTTGACATTATCCACTTGTGAAGTCTTCAGAATGGACAGATTTCAGATTTCATTCAGTAGCATGTTGGTTTTTGTGGAACAACAAACTGAAGAGAAAAATACAGTTGAAGAAATAACTGTTAAGTGGTAACATGTTTGTGGATGTTCCCTAACATTAAAGAAATTAGTGCTGTGTTCACCTATAGAGGAAAAAAAAACACTTCAGGTCATGTTGTTACTGGAAAGTACTGAACTATTTTTGGCTATAACAGCATATTGTATTCTAAGGTTGTACTTAACCAGGAACAATGACTGGTTTGTTTAAATAAACTAAACATACCTGAATTTTACATACTTTACTTTGACTCTGTTTATGACTAGAAAACTGGAACAGATTAAACTTAGATCTCAGAGCATAAATGTTAAAAAGCATCATTTATTCATCTTCTACCGCTTATCCGAACTACCTCGGGTCACAGGGAGCCTGTACCTATCTCAGGCGTCATCGGGCATCAAGGCAGGATACACCCTGGACGGAGTGCCAACCCATCACAGGGCACACACACACACTACGGACAATTTTCCAGAGATGCCAATAAACCTACCATGCATGTCTTTGGACCGGGGGAGGAAACCGGAGTACCCAGAGGAAACCCCCGAGGCACGGGGAGAACATGCAAACTCCACACACACAAGGCGGAGGCGGGAATCGAACCCCGACCCTGGAGGTGTGAGGCGAACGTGCTAACCACTAAGCCACCGTGCCCCCCAAGCATTATTTAGTTGATCAATAATTTCCAAATATAAATTGATCATTGCAAGTGTTCTATATTAAAAAGTGTCCGGAATGATATTGATATGTTAACATTTCATATAGTGTGTTTTAAGCTAAACGTTTACATTTCGTTCATATTAACTGATGTAGTAAACAACTATAATGCTGTTGAATTCTCAATTTAGATCACATATATTTGATTCATGTCTATAATACTGTAGCTCTGATAGTAGTTCCAGCTGAGAGGCAAATCACAGGTTTATATTAATTTGCTCATTCTAACAGGTTATTGTTTTTATACGTAGTAACAAGAGGCTTGTATGAAGGACCTTTCATAAAATGGTTAGGATTTCTGTGTGAAATGTCTTCATGATGGTGAAGTTGTCTTAATACTTTAATTTAAAATTAAAATACATTGGGACATGGTGATACAAGAAAATAATCAGCTTTTGTGGCAGTGACATGCATTATTCTTTATTATTTGGCTTAAACATTACTGCACTCATCAAAGTAATATTCAAGCTTAACATAAGCTCAGATCAGTGTGTTAGAGAACTGGACATCAGTTCCAGTCAGAGAGACTGAACACAGTTTGGTGATTTCTTTTCTTACACACATTAAACATGCCAATTAACTGGTAAAAAAAAATGTACCAGCATAATTTTACCACTAGATGGCAGCGCTGTGTCACAAGAATTTTGCCACAGACAAATTTAGTAAAAATAAACAATGCTTTAAATTTTATATTGTTTGTATTTTAGTTGAAAAACTTAAAATAATAAACATTTTGCATTTTTAGTAGCCTTTTTATGTATTTTTTGTTTTTTTTGTTAAATTAGGTGATAAGTGATAAGATTAAACACACACACATACACACACACGCACACACACACACACACACACACACACACACCAGCTCAGCTTAGGCCTCAGGAGGTTAAAAATAGCCACACTACAAAGTGATTATAATAAGCAGCTGTTTTGGCATTGGGCTGATTTTTAAATGTTAATTTAATGACACTGCTTCAGCACTCTTTTAGTTAAGGTGGGATTGCCATAATGTCTTTCCAGCTTCATTCAATATACAAGACGTTTCCAAGATAACACAAACGCTTGACTTCAACACTGTATCCAAATGAAACCTTTTTTGAGAGCCACCATACACTTAAGCTTTAAAATACCATCATACACTTAAGCTTTAAAATACCATCATACACTTAAGCTTTAAAATACCATCATACACTTAAGCTTTAAAATACCATCATACACTTAAGCTTTAAAATACCATCATACACTTAAGCTTTAAAATACCATCATACACTTAAGCTCTAAAATGAGCAAAATAAACATATTTTACATTTTGCACAAATGCACATTATATGCTATAAAAACAAAAGCTAACAGCTACTCATTTCATCAGATTTACAGAAAGAATATTCTCAACATCAGCACACCATGCTATGATTTATATTAACACCAAACATAAGTGACTTCAGCTTGCTGTTCACATAAAGACCAGATGAGGGAGCACCACACTTCAACTCATTTCATGTAATATTTTTAAAGTCGATACTGATTTCTTTTTTTTTTAAAGCTGACACTGAATTTCATCTTGCACAACATACCTAACATAAATAAATATGTATTTATTTATTTATGTTTGTTTGTTTGTTTGTTTGTTTATATATTTATTTATTTATTTAACAAGGTCCTAATCCTGTTCTAACGAGCCACAATTCAGAAGAGTTTTACATTTACTCAAATAACAAACACACTGCATGCAGTTCATCAGTTCTGTACAGCTGGATCAGATGATTTGGCAGCAAGAAAGCTGTAAATGTGTTGAACGGTGTAGGATTCCTTTCTACCAAACATGAGAACCCAGGAACTGAAAAGCATAGATAAAGCTATGACAAAAAGCTATGTTTTAAAGCTACTGTATGTGATGTGGCTGAGATGTGTTGGTGGTTTTCCTCCTGTAACACTTACACTTAACATTGTACAGAAAAACTCACTCGTTGTGCTGATGTTTTGAACGTTACTCAAGTAGGTGATTCCTGGAGACACACTGGAATGTGTTGTTGATGAGAAAAGGACAGAAATACTTTGTCTTTAATGGTATGGTTGGAGTAAAATAATGTGATACGATATGTTATTATTTCAAAACCACTACATTACATAAAACCATTACATTAAATAGAATTTTGCATTATACTCTTTTTTTCTGCCAAATAAAAACTTTTAAATAATTTGTCAATACTCAGACTTATACTATTTTTGGGATATGACTGATTTTGGATGTAATATTTAATTTCAGGTACTTAGCACTCAGTGTAAATTGGTTGCATCGAATTATTGCTCCCTTTTTTTAAAAAACATATTCTCCATTTATTGGCAACTTTCTCTCCTGTTGTTCGGGTTTATCTAGGCCAATTAATGTGGGACAGAAACGTTCTATGGCACAGAACAAGAACTAGGGAACCCTGCCTTAAGCAACTCATTTGGACCCTAATCTACTGCACTACATTGTGGGATTTCAATACAAAAATAGTTTGTAAAAAGAATGTATTAGGTACGTTTTGGCCATATTAGGATATTTTTGGATATAGATATAATTTACACTTACATTAAAAGACTAACTAACTAGCTAAGCTACCCTGACTTACTCAATTCATTCATTCATTCATTCATTCATTCATTCATTTTCTACCACTTATCCGAATTATTCTCGGGTCACGGGGAGCCTGTGCCTATCTCAGGCGTCATCGGGCATCAAGGCAGGATACAACCTGGACGGAGTGCCAACCCATCGCAGGGCACACACACACACACACTCTCTAATTCACTTACCCACTCACACACTACGGACAATTTTCTAGAGATGCCATTCAACCTACCATGCATGTCTTTGGACCGGGGGAGGAAACCGGAGTACCCGGAGGAAACCCCCGAGGCACGGGGAGAACATGCAAACTCCACACACACAAGGTGGGGGAGGGAATCGAACCCCCAACCCTGGAGGTGTGAGGCGAACGTGCTAACCACTAAGCCACCGTGCCCCCTCACTCATTCATTCCTCGCTCAAATGTATAATGCAAAAACCTTCTCTGTTTCTTTTGGTTGTGTTCATTTTGTCTGCATTTCCTGTCTCCTTTTCTCTTTGTTCAAGCATTCATTCATTCATTCATTTATTCATTCATTACATTTTTTTTCATCTTCAGTAATTGCTTTAGTAACAGTGGATTTGATTGCTGTGAGTTGTCCATGGAAGATCAACAGGCAGGCAGAGAGAAAGACAATTTCACCCATTCATTGATTCATTGCTTTATTTACTTTATTAATGTTAATTCATACATATACTTTCTATTTTCTATATTTCCATTTGTCTTGTTTTTGTTATATGCCTTATTTGGGATTATTTTTCCTTTACCTTCCTTGCTTTCTTCTTTCTGTCATGTGTTTCAATGTTAATTTTCATCAGAAAAGCTAATTAAGTATCTAACACAGCTTGAGAAACAGAGCAATTAAATGTTTAACTCTATTCTTATTTTAAGGAACCCCTAAAGTTCATCATTAATTTTTTTTCTCTGGATAAATGTCTAATTTTCTATCTGTCCTATTATATTATTATTATAGGGTCTGTATAACGTTCTATAAAGTTTATAGTGTCTATATTATTATACTATTTCGTATTCGAGTAATCCGAGATGTTGTAGTAGTGTTTGCATTTCAGAAGGGGGCGCAATTTCACCAGAAAAGCCTTTTCTGAATGCCTTATGAACCACAGGACTGAAAAATGAAGCGTGGAGGCTTTTTGCCCGGCGGCTGTTAGGAAATTGAACATGATGTTTAAGTCTAGTTAAATCTCAGCAATTGTGAGAATTCTTCTGAATTCGATTCCACAGAATGCTACACTTTGTGAGGCAGTAAATGATGGCAGTGTGTTTCTCTTTGCATGGGAATAGAGCAGATAAGATCCAGTTGGACTTTGTGGACAAACTTTTTTCCCTGACTAGTTTCTCTTAATTTCTTTGAATATGTGAGACAATTTTTTCCCACACAAACCTCCATAGTTTCCATAGTTTCCAGCTTGTAATAAGGTTTTAAGGTTAGTAACCTCAGGCTAGCATTAAAATGACAGAATAGGAAACTAGGTCGAAGTGATCAGATGCGTAAAAATGTCTTCTGCCTTTTTTTTTTTTTTTTTTTTTTTTTCATTTACTGCTTTAATAGGTTATAAATGACCAGTTCAGCATTAACACAAATAAACGCATTTATTTATTTATTTATTTTTTTTTTTATTATTATTTTTATTTTTTGGCTACTTTAAAGGTTCTTTAGATTTTCTCCATCTTTCGACCTGGAGATGATTTTTGGCTCATTGTCACCTTTTCATTTGGTTATTACAAGTACATACAAGTTATTTGAAGATCAGCCTACGATCCACATCACATCCGTTACAAGTTTACCATCTATTAGCCACCACTTTGATGTCAGACCTTCAGAAAAAAGTTTCAAGCAGACGTCATCTCATTAGGACTGAAGGGAAAAAAAATAACTTCAGGATTAAAAAAAAAACCCAGTCCTTGTCCCCGCCCCCAGAGAGGAAAACTCCGCCCACTCAGCCAGTCGGCCCGAGACCCCCTTAAACACTTAAAAAGAGGTGGATCACACTCACGCTCACACATACATAGCCTACACAAGCCTTCATTCAGCACTGCCTTCCTAAGAAGATTAGGTATTTTGCGCTGAAGATTGTCTCCATATTCTTCCAGCACTTTTTTGCCCTGATCATGTTGAGGATGCTAAAGCGCGTGCAGCTTGTGTTACTCCTGTGGTTCTGTCATTTCATCCAAGAGCAAAAAGTGCAAGGTGAGTACTAACTTCTGCATGTCATGTCACGGGGATGACAGTCTTTCTTTTATTGTTTATTGTTTGTTTTTCCCGTCGGGATCTTTTAATGGCAAATTTTGCGTAATGCATTAATTAATGCTGTGCAAAAGTTTTGGTCCTGCTTTTTAAATGTCAGTGCTGGTCAGAGAGAGAGAGAGAGAGAGAGAGAGAGAGAGAGAGAGAGAGAGACAGGTGCGTGTCATGCTGCGTCTGATGGATCCAGAAGAAAATGAGGTTTATATAATGAACAGATAAAGAGGACTTTAGGCCGGTGTTTGCGCATAAAGTTTTGTGTCATTTTGGAACGCAAAGCATTAAATATCAGTCATTAATTGAGGAAAACACTGACCACAGATCCATAGCGCCATTTGGGAATCTCAGCATTCCGAGCTGAATGGGAATCATGTGCAAGCATGTCAGATGTGCAAAGGATTCCAAACGATTTCGAGTTTAATATCAGACTCATTTTTTTTTAATGACTGATGGGCAGCTTTCAGTGCATTTTTCTATCCTGCTCAGAAGCCTGGGTTCTTATCCAACCAACATCCAAACCTGGGAAATGATTTAAAAATAGTATGAAGAAGAAAAAGAACATTTGCATTTTTTTCCTCATTTGATGCTTGAATGCAGTCGTGAAGTGACGCGATCCTGTAAAGAAAAGTTTGATGAACCCTGCTGGGACTGAAGGCTTTAATTGGACTGTCTGGCGCATGGACTCCCCGAGGCACCAGAGCTGCGATATTAATAAATAAATAGGGCATTAGGGTAGCGTGTCTCAGCTGGATTAAAAACAGCACTCAGATTCATATTTATTGATCCACAAAATGCTGTTGTTTACGGATGAGAGAATTGCTTAGATCTGAGCCTAAACAGCCGGGTGCATGAGAGGTGAGACGGTGGGGAGCGCAGACAGAGCGCGCAGGAGGAACTGGAGTCTAGACTGGTGCTCACATTGTTTAAATGGGCGGCATTAACCTCATTAACCACAAATTATTCCTGTTTGATCATCTCGGGAACAAATCTGGAACATTAAGTGGAACATTGAGTTTGTTTGGGATTAAAGTGCTCTTGTTTAAAAAAAATCCGAGTACATAAATCATCATTTTTTATAAATGAGACAGCGGGGGAGGGATATGTGTGTGTGTGTGTGTGTGTGTGTGTGTGTGTGTGTGTGTGGTTTGGGCGTCTTCCTGCCTTTGCTGGAGTATTGGATACAATAAGACGTTTATTTTAGTAACAATTGATAGCAGGATGCAATGTAACGAGTATGACAACTTTGATTGCATTAGAACTAAGTCCGAACGATCTGGCAACCCTGGAGAGTCAATAGACGGCGCGGTTAATACAGACTGCACGTGTTGTGTCTGGGTCAACGGCTTCAGACTTTAATGCGACTGGCTGTTTTTTAGCTCCCACCTTCACCCACCCCCTCCTGTTTTTTTCTTTCAGCTGGGAACTGCTGGCTCCAGCAGGGGAAGAACGGCCGCTGCCAGGTGCTCTACATGCCAGGCATGAGCCGTGAGGAGTGCTGCAGGAGCGGGAGACTGGGAACCTACTGGACCGAGGAGGACGTTCCCAACAGTACCCTGTTTCGCTGGACCATCTTTAATGGAGGGGCACCCAACTGCATGCCATGCAAAGGTGCGAGTGGGAGTGCACTGGCAAATAATTGAATGCGCTACAGGAAACATCTCACTGAACCATTCATGCTCGAAAATATAAACTAAACAAACACCTCTGAAGCAAGATGCCTTAAGGCATTTCTAAAGATCTCCAATGTCTTCCAAGAATCTAAAAGAGCACCTGGAGAATGTGGGCAGAAATTGGGAATATTTGTTTAACTGAACAAAGTACAGTATCTGGACTTTGACCTAAAGGTTTACATAAATGGAAAAACATCCAGAAAAAAATAAGAAAATAGAAATATTATGCTACAGCTTTAGACAAAAAAAAAGATGTCACAGTGTTTACTCATTTAAGTTTATTTCTATGAAATGATCTGTTCACTTTCCGTTCACTGCCTTTAGATTACCCAGTGAGATCAAACTAAACCTAATGAGATTTTCCACCTTACTGAATTCTAGAGACGTGTGAGAACGTGGACTGTGGACCTGGGAAGAAGTGTAAGATGAACAGGAGGAGTAAGCCACGCTGCGTCTGCGCCCCTGACTGTTCCAACATCACCTGGAAGGGGCCGGTGTGTGGCTCCGATGGAAAAACCTACCGTGATGAATGTGCACTCCTGAAATCGAAGTGTAAAGGACATCCCGATCTGGAGGTGCAGTACCAGGGCAAATGCAAAAGTGAGTGTTAGACTAATGTTTGTTTGTTTCTTTTATTAACTTCATGGCTTCAAGGTCCACAGTTTGAGTCTGAACCTGTGAGGAATGTGCTTTGGAGTCTCTGATTTTTTTTTTCCAGCTCCTAGAAAAGTGGGTAAATGGATTGGTGACACTAAATTGCTCTTAGGTGTAAACACGTGCATGCATGATGTCATGCATGATATCCGTCCCCCCTCCCCCCATAAACCCAGAATAAAACATCCCTGGAAGATAATTGAATGAATAGATTAATGAATGAATGGATCAATGGATGGATGGATGGATGGATGGATGGATGGATGGATGAATAATGATCTAATAAATCAATAATGTTCCAGTTTCATTCTGTGGGTCCTACTCTGAGCATATGACTTTGAAACCACAGAAAAATATGAAAGAATAACAATTGTTTAATACAAAGCAGTGCTGACATACAAGAGAGATTTTCAAGATTTTTGGCAGCTCGTTCACCCACCATTCAGGGGGGATTGGAAAAAGCCAAAACGTATCTATCCAAGATTACCTTCTGTTTTTTCCTTTCTCTTTCCTTCAGAGACATGCCGTGATGTGCTTTGCCCTGGCAGTTCGACGTGCGTCGTGGATCAGACCAACAACGCCTACTGCGTCACGTGCAACCGCGTGTGTCCCGAGGTGACATCACCTGATCAGTACCTGTGCGGCAATGATGGCATCGTTTACGCCAGTGCCTGCCACTTACGGAGAGCCACGTGCCTGCAGGGCAAATCCATCGGCGTGGCCTATGAGGGCAAATGCATCAGTGAGTGACATGGTTGGAAAAATACTAACGTTTCGATAGCTGATCTTAACGCCAACATTCCGAACCAGTCCTGACCTTACTTACTCCCATGACAATGGCTTGCAATTATTATTTTGCAAAGAAAAGTCGTGGGTGTCTAACTGCTTGCAGATGTTGGCCACATCAGCCTATCTCTCTTATTACAAAACGAGTGTAACTCACTTTTTTGTGCAACCTTTACCTCCCGAGCGCTGTTAAACAACAAGTATGCTCGTCCCTTTTGCCTCATGTGATGTAGATCCAAAATAAAGCATCTGTTTTCTGTTTTTGCGGTTCCCGCGAGCCCAGTCGTCATCTGTATAAAACGGTTTCTATTCCGTTTTTTATTTTCCAGAGGCAAAATCGTGCGATGATATCCAGTGCAGCGGAGGGAAGAAGTGTCTGTGGGATGAGCGACTGGGACGCGGCCGGTGCGCAATCTGCATTGACGAGACGTGTCCCGAGAGTCGCGCGGACGAGGCGGTGTGCGCGAGCGACAACACCTCGTACCCGAGCACGTGCGCTATGAAGCAAGCTGCATGCTCCATGGGCGTACTGCTGGAGGTTAAGCATACAGGATCATGCAACTGTAAGTAACCTCTAGCCAAAAAAAAGACAATCCAGTGCCACCATCACACACTTCCAGCATCAATCCTCTTGCTTTCTTCGTAAAATGCATTGCAACCCAACCCGCTGTCCAGATCTAAGAGAGGACTCAACATCGGAAGTGCATGACTGACTTTATACAGTTATTCTCACTTATTATGAATATTGTGAAAAATCACAGAAGAGTAGCTACTAATTCATACAACTAACAACAATATATGAGCTGACTATTTTTCCAGAGATAACACACTGTAACTTTTGATTCTCACTCCAAGGTTGCCAACATTTTACCCAAGCAGGCTGCCTATTTTTTGTTTGTTTTGTTTCTTTTGATGTAGGTATTAGAGACAATGCAACATGAAATCACACCAGCTTGTTAATTCCATAATGCTAAATTCATGATAATCATGTAATTATTATTATTATTTTCTTATTTTTACTGTTGTCTAATTTTTTAATTTTTTTTTTGCTTTTGGCTGTAATCAATCATTTCAAAATGCACTATGTCACCATATAACATCTATGCCAATCTGTACAAGGTTTAGAAAACAATAGCATCCAAGCATAAGGTGGTTGTAATGTTGGTGCTGGTGCATAAAGCTTAAATTGAGTTATTTTTCTGACATTATAGACTACTTGTTAGCAGGATTACAGCCCTGAAATCAAACAAACATACGATCTGTGACATTCCACTTCAATCATAATTGGGAAACACAATCAAACAATCAAAAAGGGACCAAGTTTACGATCACCTTATGGAACCTGCACCGTTTTGCAGGAATAGGCAAAAAACAGTGCTTACATATTTACAACTATTTGTGTTTGAGTAGTGTTGTTGTGAATGTCTTGTCTTACTAGGATATAGTGAGGGCCTGGAACCAGACAAACTAACTTTTTAACCATTTATTCCAATTTGGCTAAAGATTAATTGTGTTCAGAAAGTCTGTAACATCTCTGAGACATCACACATGGTTCCAAGTCCTTATAATGGACTGCATATTCGTTTTTTCTTTCCGTTTTTTTCTCTGTGTATCTTTTCTTTCTTTCTTTTTTTCAATTTCCCATTGTAAAGAATTCTGTAGAATGATATACCTCAAAAGTGTGACTGGTTTGCTGAGGTCAGTCTAGAGCATGGGAAGAGCTTCGTGCACGGTGTCCAAAATGGAAAATATGAACCAATAAGAGCCAATCCTATAACGCAAGAGCACTTTTTTTTGTTTTGTCCTCTTACAGGAATCTGCGAAATTAGAGCTGAGCCAATGATGCCCCCCCCCCCCCCCCCACACACACACACACACACACCCCACCCCCACACAAATGATCAGAACTCTCTTGTACTCTCTGTCCATGATTACGTAAAGCTTGTTGTGTAATTAAGTGTGAGGGCAGAATTGCCTTGTTGCCTAAACACGAACACACATACAAATACACACTATACAAACACACACAAAATAAAATAATAGCTGGCAATCACAGAAGGAATACACAAGCATTCACTTAGATTCTGCGCTGTTGTGGTCTTTATTCATACAACAGCTACCGTATATTCTCCCATATAGCCATTACGGAAGACCAGGAGGAGGACAACGACGAGGAGGATGATGAGGATGAGGATGAAGACCAGGACTACATGGCTTCCGTCCATTTATCACCAATACTGGACGGATAAACAGCCATCAGCCAGGGGAAAAGTCCTGTGGCAAGGAAAACCATGTCCACACTGTACAAATGTGTATGCTAATTTATTTTTCGACGAAAAAAAGGAAGTATACATATAGTTCAGTCTGATAGATGTTTATTTATGCAGTGTTTCATAATTTATACTTTTTCGATGTCTGACGTACTATCTTGATCATGTTATTTTTGTGTTCACTTGGTTTTATTATTATTATTATTATTATTATTATTATTATTATTATTATGAACTATATTTGTCCAAAGAGAAGCAGTGTTATTTATTGTGAATGCTATAGAGTGTAAAGTGTGCAAGTCTTCTTCAAGTTGTAAATTGCATTCCCCTTGCTGTAAAAATCCGCTTATCGCTATCCGTTCTACTATCATAGATGTTTATTTCACACTTATCTGCATGTCAGCCTGTGTGTTTATTTATTGGGAAGAAAAAAAAAACTGTCACTCTTTAATGTAAATGACATGTTCCTGGTTTTGTTTACTCTTCAAATTGACCAAATGGATTTTCCTCAACATTTCGCTCTACAGTGCAACGTGGTAACATTTCATTCACGAACCAGTTCTCAAGAAAAAAAAAAAAAAAAAAAAAAAAAAAAAAAGATTTGTCTTTTATGTTTTTTTTTTCTCCAGATTTTGGTGTTTTGTCTTAGTTGTATGTATTCAGCTATTCAACATTGTCTGATATTTTATTGTAAAGAAAAAAAAGTGCCACTAACACGTTTCTGATGTATGATCATAGCCAACGCTCTGCTCTATAAGACCTCCGTCTGACTGAGCTGATGTGATGTAGGACTGAGTATCAACATACTGAACAGTATCGGTTCTTATTGTTTGTCATTTTTAAAGTACATTTTTATTTTCTGACATCACAAAATAGTTATAAATATATAGTTTTGTATTTTTTTAATGTAAATGTCATATGTATATACAAAGTTTGATGGTATTTGTACAGATATGAAGAGTGAAACAATAAAAAAAAATAAAATGAATGTGATTTTATCTTGGCGAGTTGGAGCTTTTTTTTTGCTTTGTGTAAACTGTTGCTAACTTGTGATTTTAGGTTGGATTTTAAAAACTAAACATGCTGGAATGGTATTTGGGGAACTTGTATATAGAAATCTCACTAACTTAATTACCATGTGGTGTTTCAGCCAGCTTCAGAATTATTGGTGTACTTAACGATTGTTTATATATAGAAAACTTTAAAGGCAAACGATTGGACAGAAAACTACTTACAAATTCTCCAACAAATGTCATTCTCAAGAGACCTCACCGTATCCTTGTCAGGGTGTCTGGATACTGAGTGTATCCTGGGTGGGCAGCAGTTCAACATAAGGCATCATACATGCACTCATTCAGACCTAGAGGATATTTAGACCAACTATTGGCAGAGATTTGTTTGGCTGAGGAAACCAGAGAACCCCAGAGGAAAGCTGGCAGACATACATGAAGAGTAACCCAAGCTTGAGATCAAAGCCAGGACTCTGGAGTTGTGAGGCAGCAGTGCTACCCACTGCACCACTGTGCCACCCTCATTACAGCTTTCCTTATTAAAATACCTGGCAAAATATTTATTTTGCCTAAAACTATGCCATTTTAAAAAAAAAAAATAAAGTTTCCAGTAATTTTCTTGTTGTTTGTGACCAAATATGAGGTTGCACACATGTTAAATCCTTTGGTCATCCATTACCATGAGGAAAAACAGGAAGC